>NC_030440.2:11303288-11638288 GCF_001660625.3 Ictalurus punctatus | reverse complement strand
AACACATGAACTCAGTTCTGAAGATTAAAGTAAGATTATTAACTTATTGAATGTTATTAATTCATATTAACATTGACTGAATTGTAAAAATCCTCCTGTTAGTCTCACATTCACTCTCCACTAACAAAAGCATTTCTACTTCATCACGGATATATTTTATAATATTATATATTAACATTAACTGGATATGAAATATACTACTCTACAAATATATTTTTATGTGCAATATATACTTTTTTTGCCAATTCATCCTCAACTTAAATCTTTCAACGGTGTACTGCCGCTTTAATTCAGCACGAGGGCCGGGGGGGGGGGGGGGGGGGGGGGGTTTAGACTCGACTTCGAAACTTCTGTGTCGTAGGATTTACGTCCGGTGAAAATTTTATCAGTGCAGCGATTACAAAATTCAGTTTTGTCATCATTTCACACAAGAGATGGCATCTTTACACACGGCACGAAATCGATTTGTTTTCCCGCCCTCTTTTGATTGACAGGATATAATTGGCCCTGATCATCGGATGTTTTTAAACTATCGGAAAAAATAGCCTTTTTCGGTCAATACATCGGTGCATCTCTAATATTTACTGCAGTTTATTAGTTCACTACAGTTAGTACTACAGTGTGCTGTAGTATACATTAACAAAGTGTAGTAAATACTATAATATACTACAATTTACTACACTTTAGTAAATACTAAAAAGTACACTACAGTATTTTTTTTCCACATGAGATGTGACTGTGCTCAGAATTAACCACATTTAAAACTCAAAACTTCAAAAGTAATTATCATACACCTGTCATCAATGGAGCGATTCTGAACCCCAAATAAAGATCAGCTGTTTCTGTTGGATTGTCTCAAGAACTTCTTGGTTTCTTCTGACTGCCGGAACCAAAGAGTTTACAAAGCATATTCAGGATCTCATTGTGCAAAGGTAAATGGAGAAAATGGGGCACCACCGTGATTTTACCAAGAACAGGGCATCCCTCCAAAACTGACAAAAAGGACAAAGAGAAAACTTATCAAGGAGGCTGCCAAGAGACCTACGGCAAAGGAGCTGCAGGAATATCTGGCAAGTACTGATTACTCTCTGCATGTGACAACAATCTCTCATATTCCTCACATGCCCGGGCTGTGGGGTAGGGTGGCTAGACGGAAGTGTAAATCAAGCCTAAATCAGCCCCAAACCATGTGGTTTGGTCTTTTGAGACTAAAGTAGAAATTTCTGGCCATAATTCTAAAACATATGTTTGGTGTTAAAACAAGACAACTTATCACCAAAAGAACACCAAACCCATGGTGAAGCATGGTGGTGGCACCATCATGCTATGAGGCTGCTTCTCTTCAGCTGGGACTGGGTCTCTAGTCAAGAAATCACGGATAGCTCCAAATACCACAAATTGGCACAAAACCTGCAGGCTTCTTTTAGACAGCTGAAGATGAAGAAAAAGTCACATGAATTACAGCTGAAAATGTCACCATCCAGCATGATAATGACCCAAAGCACATATCCAAGTCAACAAAAGTACGACTTCAGAAGAAGGTCAATATTTTAGAAATGGCCCAGTTAGAGCTCAGATCGAAATCTTGTTGAAAACCTGTGGAATGACTTGAAGAGGGAGATCCCCTCACAATATGATAGATCTTGAGCATTTTTCCAAGGAAGATATAGTGGAATAAACTTGCCAAATCAAGATGTGCCGAGTTGGTAGACTCTTAGTCAAAAAGACTGGAGTGATATACTGTATTACAAGTAAAAATTGCTTTAACAAAATATTAGTTAAGTGGGTGTACACTTATACAACCAGGTTATTGTCGGTTCTTTCTTTTTCCTTTTTTTGTTCGATTTGTTTTTCACCTGAATTGTGTTGGTTGCTATATCATATTAAGGGTGGGAAAAAATATCTGACATAATTTAAATTGGTTTCTTCTTCTTTTCTTCTTTTTTTTTTTTTTCTACATCACAAAAACCTGTGATTTTAACAGGGGTGTGTAGATGTTGTATCCACTGTACATATGTAGAGTTACGTAAGTGCCCTGACGTAGACAATACACTCTCCATTCTTGCCATCTCTCTCCTTTGCCCTTCCATTCTTTCCTGTCTTCTTCCTCTCTCTATTCCTTTCTCTTGGGATCTCCGTCCTAATGTCAGATTACATTAGTTTTGAAGGATTTGTTAACAGAGTGGCCTACAACTGCAATGCGTGTCTGTCTTAGTTTCCACCCCGTATGCTCAAAGTGTGATTTTAATTAACAATGTTTTTGATGCGTCACTTATGCAAATAAGTTACAGATATACGATATATCAATTTTTTTTAAAAGAACAATAAAATGATGGGGATTACTAAGGTGGTTAGTAGAATCTGTGAGCAAAACACACCCACAACAAGCATTACACTGATATGGCTTAACTTTAGCTTATGTAAATTTACAGTTCCAGTTTTCACTTTCAGGTTGAAGGTGCAGTAAAAAAAAAAAAAAAGAAAGATGAAAAAAGCCACCTTTACCCTTCTAAGTTAAAGAGTGATAGATTAGCAGTCAGAGGACACGAAAGTGCCATAAATTCAGTAGACTTACTAGGATTTAAGACTTCCCTCTCCTCCTTGAGTGTCCCAAATGTTTTCCTTGCACAGGTAATCCTAGAGTTCAGTACTGTTCCAGAGAGACAGATCAAGAGCGCTAGAGAGAACAGAGAGACAGAAGGGGACTCGCCTCAACTGTCACATGTTCGTCTCAACTCTTCGCGGTGTTTGGAAACGTGTAGAATCCGTAGTTAGAGATTTGTAGAATCTGTGGTGTCAGATTCACCGGGTGTGTGTGTAGGACCATCAGGAGTAGTGTGTTCTAGACGAGCATGGAGCAGCTTAGCCTCTCAGTCTGCCCTGCCTGTGCTGCCGCTCAGTTTACACACACACCTGACACAGGAAGTCTGATGGTAAGGGGTGGAGCTATTCAGGAAGACAGGTAAACATGAGAACTGCCCAAACCTGCTGTAGGGTTACCACGGTAGTCAAGCGCGCACACACACACACACACACACACACGCACATACTTGCTGAAGATTAACACACAGATTCTCAGTTGGAATTCCCTGAAATCCTTGCACTGGAAAACCTGCAGGTTTTGGCATGTCATACGAACAGAAACAGAGATGCTAAACAAGGATGACAAGGGGCTCTACAGAGCACATCAATAGCAATATCCGTTACATAAAAAGGCCATGGTTATACAACACACCACATTCAGAGCTGGACAGAGTGAGTGAGTGAAAGTGGGTTACTTCCATTACAGGAGTTGTGTTTAATGTTTTATATGGGAAGCATTAACATGATATATTAATGCTAGTTTTATTGTTACTTCTGGGTTTGGACAAGAAACGTCCAGTGTCAGGAAGAGAAGAAAAAAACCTCTCTCTTTATTCCTTAGTACAATATCATTTGCCAAACCATCTTCTCAACTGATAAGCCAATATCCATTTACAGTAGCTTTCTAGGTTGCTTTACTTGACCACAGTAATTCATGTGCTCATTCATTCTTGGGCAGTAGTGGCTCAACAGTTAATGCTCGGAGTTACTGACCAGAAGTTCAGGGGTTCAAGCCCTAGCACTGCCAAGCTCCACTGTTGTGATTGGATAATTGGCTGATGTGATTGGATATTCAGTGCATGTGGCCAACTTACACAGCACAGTAGCAGCCATCGGTCCAATCTTGTTGCACAGCGTCTCAGATGTTGTTTTTGTCATTCTGAAATGCCTGAGCGAAAGTCTTTCATCAAAATGATTTGGTATAATTACCTCCCAGAACTGTCTAATACCATTCCCTTCTCAAAGATCAGGCATCTGCCTCCGACACAAGATAACATGAGGTTTGTGATAGTGTTTCATCTGCGTTCTTTCATCTGAAGCGCAAATCATTTTTTATATTGGAAAAAAAAAGCCACAATGGCTTCCATTTCAACACCTTCCATTTGTATCGATACTTTGTGCTAGTTTCACTGGAAGTGATGATTTTGTTCTCTCGAACACAGGACATGGAAACGGTGCTTTATTCGCAAATGTTTTATGTGATATTCTGATTTTTCTCGCAAGTTCAATTCGTAACTTGGATGTAAACATAGTTATTCAACCATACATGTTCAGGAAACATAATCCTCGTCGACATAATCCTGGATGGGGTACCATTCCATAACAGGGGATCATACGGGCAGCCCTTCAAGAGCTGAATTATTGCCAATTGCCATTATTTGTCTAAATGCTTGTGTGCAAATTTTAGACACGGTTTTCTGTGCTTCTTTTGTAGCACGGAATGTAGGAATGGAGATGATTGTGGTGCATTGCTTATCGTTTTTTCTGTAAGAGCAGTTCCTGATACTTTCAGGTCATCCTGTAACTCTTTTCAAATGACTGCAAGCTTCTCTCTTACCTTCCTTATTATTAGCCTAAGAGCATGTTGGGAACTCTTGCGTGGTGCACCTGTCTGGGGGTGATTAGTTGCGGCTGCCTGATCTTTCCACCTGCATATAATCAAACCAATTGTACTGACAGAGACGTGTAAGGTCTTTGGTATGGCTCTGTAACTTTAGAAAGCTCCTTCACCTTCACCATGATTGTTACTAGTTGCAGGAACTCTTCCCAACCAATGACAATGTCTTTATAATGACACCAGAACTTTTTTTTTTTTTTTGCAGGATTTATATCTAGAACATGATATATTCAATTTATATAATCTGTCTATGACTAGTGTATCACCCATTTTGTGTCTGACTGACTCCCACAAGGTCACAGTGTCACATTTTTGAAGAAAGTGAAAACAGCTGATGAATAAATGAACGTGATACTGACTCTATCTATCTATCTATTGTGGAGCCCATCTGAGGTACGTTTCACAAGAATTGTGAAAAGGGTTAAATGCTTTTGTCTAAGTGAGATTGTGTTATTACAGGTGTAGACCATTGTGTGTCATATTAATCCATGCACAGTTATATGTACTGTAGTGTTTCCTTTAAGAAGGTATGCACTGGTTATTTTTTTATAATTAGTTTGAAATGTTTATATACACTTATGTACATTCTGAGCCATTTAAACCTGAACCCATATTCATCAAAAAAAAAAAAAAATTATGCATATTTTGGGTTATAAAACCTATTTAATTAACTCATCAAATTTGTTTGGGTTTCAGGTGTTTCGCATGATGCATGGCTGTTGACAAACTAGGTCAACAAAGTGTTGTTATTGCATTTTATTGCCTGGATGACTATTGTGGGAATAAATATACATAGTCAGCATTTCTTTCTTTCTTTCTTTCTTTCTTTCTCTCCCTCTCTCTCTTTGTGTGTGTGTGTGTGTGTGTGTGTGTGTGTGTGGCTGTCACGGAGTTTCCTTAGGTTCAAGAAAATGGCTATGAGAGCACCTTTGTATGCGAGTGCATTTATGTTTAGACATAAACATGCTGGGACAGGAGGTCATCAGGCCATTGAACAGGGTGAGTGTGAGAAGTACACAGCAAAATCACCAGTGTTGACTGTACAGTGTTTATAGAAGTCCACTGGACTCATAAACATTCTGGGTGATAATTCAACACTAGGGATTTTACTGTATAGTTACAGAAAAAAAAAAAGATTGATTGACTCTTAAATTATGAAAACGATACAGTGAGTGTGTGTACTCAGCATGTTTGTGTTGTATAGCTGCATTGCATTCTGGAACTTGGAGTGCAACGTTTGCGGTCTCTACTACTTCCTCATTGAATTTCTCAATTAACATGACATTGAACGTCACTGGAACATGGTGGGTGAGAGAAGTCACTGTCACTGTTTTGTTTTTAGAAGCTACAAATGACCTTCATGCCTTATGTTTGAGATTGCAGACATTGTCCCCCCTATTAGTTATCATTGTGTTGAACTAGAAATGTCCTCTTGTGTAATGAAAACACAGCACCAACCAAAAACTTAGCACCAGAATCACTAAGAATCACAAATATTTCATTATTAAAATAACTGACATGTTTTGAGTTCCTTTAATGTGTTTTCACACCTGACCATTACACCCATATGTGGTTCTTCCCTAAACTATTGCCACAAATTTGGAAGCACACAATTGTATAGGATGTCTTTATATGCTGTAGCCTTACAAATTCCCTTCACCGCTAAGAGGCCCAAACCTGTTCCAGCATGACAATGCCCCTGTGCACAAAGTGAGCGCTATGGTTTATCCTGCACAGAAACCTGACCTCAACCCCACTGAACACCTTTGGGATGAACTGGAACACCGACTGCACATTTACATTTATGGCATTTGGCAGACACTCTTATCCAGAGCGACTTACAGTTATCTCACTGATACATCTGAGAATTAAGGGCTTTGCTCAAGGGCCCAACAGTAGCAGCTTGGTAGTGATGAGGTTTGAACTCATGATCTTCCAATCAGTAGCCCAACATCTTAAACCACTGAGCTACCACTTCACCCAAGACCTCCTCACCAACATAAGTGTCTGATCTCACTAATGCTCTTGTAGCTGAATGAACACAAATCCCCACAGCCACACCCCAAAATCTAGTGGAAAGCCTTCCCAGAAGAGTGGAGCTTAATACAACAGCAAATGGAGGACTCCATATGAATACCCATGGTTTTGTAATGGAGTGTTCAACAAGCAAGTCTGGTTGTCATGGTCAGGTGTCCACATAGTTCTGGTCATATAATGTAGTTCTCTTATGTTGTTCTTTACCCAAACTTCTGTCTCACTTTCACTATTCATCGTTATGTATATAGCTGATCCACAGTAATCATCAGCTTATTTCTTTCCATCCATCCTTCAGCTTTGCATACTGGCATATGTATTACTCCCGTTCCTTCATCTTTCTCATACTCGGTCAGAACGAACAAGCCTGCTTCCCTTACCATCACATTCCCAATCAACATCTCATTCGTACTGCGGTGACCTCTATTCTTGCACCCACTTCATGGGTTTCTTCACAGCATATATCAAAGCTCAAGGTATGTCACACACTGCCAGAAATTGAAACAGTGCCAGTATAGTATAGTATCCCTCTTCTAAATAAAAGAGAATTCGCAATACTTACTGTTTCTGATTAAAAAGGAATTAGGTTGATCTCGGCCAACCTTTGTATGATATACTTTCTTTGACTGGGAATGTGAGGAGAGGCTCTGGTACAAAGATTTCTGTCTTTTAAAAAACAAAACCTCTTTGATGATGAGGTCAGAGGGATCAGGTGACCAGATTACAGAAGAGTCATCTGCAACCTGGCTTTATTTATTTAGCTTCTTTTGGCCATAATGTGGAAGAAACTACAACTCCTGGTGGATTTACAGACTCTCTATCACTACCTTTATACTGCTTCTTAAGCAGCTTCTTCCTTCCCTCTCTTGCTCTCTCTTTCTCTCTGGGGTGGATGTGAAAGGTTAAGCAGTCCTCTGTGCCAAACTGCATCCATATTTCATTGCTACAGTTCTAATGTCACAGTGGGTATGAATATGCAGGACGAAGACCAGAGGAGGAAGGTTATCGAGCTGTTCCCACTAAACCAGGCTCTGTAAGAACACCCTGTTCTAACAGTCAGCTTACGATCTTGGATGAAACATTTAATGAATTAACACAGTTAACTCCAGCTGTAGGCCCTCGGCTTGGAAATTTCCAGAACGTGAGAAGACTGCTCCAACCTATACCCACAATGCATCAGATATGCAGCTATTGAAAGCAGACAGCTCACAAAGGAATCCTTTCTTCTCAAACACACTTTTTGAAAACCCTCACACAACCAGAACAGCCCTCTGAAACAGGGTGTGTCACGGAGACAGTGGGATTCCGTGATAACAAGTCGAAGCACGGTGACGTATTCCCTTCCAAATTTTTACATATATAAAAATTCATGGCGTCACACCCAACTGCACATGTACACACACACGTGCATGCTCAGACACGAAAAAAAATCCTGTGGTCTAAATTGTACCTAATGTTTCAAGAACATGCTGTTAACTTTTAGACAAAGCAATCAGACATTCCTCTCTGGCTGAGAGAGAGCTAAAGACATATCAACGCATCAATATTCATTTTAATACATAATATGAAATACACCAAATATATAACACCAAAAAACCCCTGCAACCAAACAAATAGAATGTCAGTGTAGCAACAGGACACCTTCAACACTGTCAACAAGTCTAGTCCTGCTTGTTACTAATTTATGATAATGTCTTTATTGATCACGTATACATATGTGATATGTGATAAATTCTTTTCTTCGCATACCCCAGCATGTCAGGAAAGCTGGGGTCAGAGCGCAGCGCCGCTGGAGCAGAGAGAGTTCAGGTCCTTGCTCAAGGGCCCAACAGTGGCAGCCTGGCAGTGCTGGGGCCTGAACCCCCGACCTTCCGATCAGTAACCCAGAGCCTGGCAGTGCTGGGGCCTGAACCCCTGACCTTCCGCTCGGTAACCCAGAGCCTGGCAGGTCTGGGGCCTGAACCCCCGACCTTCCGATCGGTAACCCAGAGCCTGGCAGTGCTGGGGCCTGAACCCCCGACCTTCCGATCGGTAACCCAGAGCCTGGCAGTGCTGGGGCCTGAACCCCCGACCTTCCGATCAGTAACCCAGAGCCTGGCAGTGCTGGGGCCTGAACCCCCGACCTTCCGATCGGTAACCCAGAGCCTGGCAGTGCTGGGGCCTGAACCCCCGACCTTCCGATCGGTAACCCAGAGCCTGGCAGTGCTGGGGCCTGAACCCCCGACCTTCCGATCGGTAACCCAGAGCCTGGCAGTGCTGGGGCCTGAACCCCCGACCTTCCGATCAGTAACCCAGAGCCTGGCAGTGCTGGGGCCTGAACCCCCGACCTTCCGATCAGTAACCCAGAGCCTGGCAGTGCTGGGGCCTGAACCCCCGACATTCCGATCGGTAACCCAGAGCCTGGCAGTTCTGGGGCCTGAACCCCCGACCTTCCGATCAGTAACCCAGAGCCTTAACTGCCAAGCCACCACTGCCCCCACTACTAATTTATATGTCACAGATACACTTAAATTATACTTCAGACTGAAACAAAGCTTTTGATGTTTACCTTGTTTGAAACTATTCCAAAAACGAATCAGTTCACCTGCCTGTTACAATGATATTCCCATATAAATCCTACAAACATTTAGCCATGAACTCTTGAAATATCTAATATCTGAGGACCTCAGACAGACAGGATGACTCACAGACAGCCCGAAAACATAATGGCGGAGGCATAATGAATGATTTGAAAAGAAAACAGAACAAATAGAATATTTGTCTTTCATTCTTTCCTGTTAATGTATGTGTCTAATGGAGGACATACTGTAATGAGCAACTATTAAAATAACTATAAATAGTAATGTTTTTATAGTTTATTATATTTTATAATGCTTTTTTTTTATATTCTTACATATATGCACTTTACATTTAAAGTCCCTGTGAAGTGCCTTGACATTTGTAGAATTTTTTGATGTGTTGACAAAATTCCACTGAAACAGGAAGTCAGGGCGGGACATATTGAGTGGCTCCTCCCCCCTTTTACATAGCCAATAGCGTTTAGCTTACCTCACGGCCTGGGCTAAGCCGTACTTGACAGTTAGTACCATGGATGCTAGCTCGAGCAATAAAGTAGTAATAAAGTAGCTTAGTGGTTAGGATGCTTGCCTCGTGCCTCCGGGGTTGTTCTTCCCATGCTTCGAGGGTTTCCTCCGGGTACTCCAGTTCCTCCTCCAGTCCAAAGGCATGCGTTGTAGACTAATTGGCAACTCTAAATCGTCCGTAGTGTGGAAATGTGTGTGTGTGATTGTGCCCTGTGAGAGTTGGCACTCATCCAGGGTGTCCTCTCCCTTGCACCCCGAGATCCCTGTGGTAGGCTCCAGGTTCCCCGCAACCCTGTGTAGGATAAGCAGTACAGAAAATGCATGGATGGATGGATGGACATATCTGTGAGTGGCAAAAGTAAGTGAAACTTTACTTTCAGTATCTGGTGTGACTCCCTTGTGCAGAAATAACTGCAACTAAAGCTTGGAGAAGTTTTAGCCCATTCCTCAGTACAGAACAGCCTCAACTGGATGTTGGTGGGGTTCTCAATTGTTCGTACCATGATACACTTCCACAAATACGTTGTAAAAATCAGACTTTGATAGATCCGGGTTCTTTAAATAAAACAGGGAACTCACTTACACATGACTGTCATCCCATTGATTGAAAACACCGGAGTCTAATTTCACCTTCAAATTAACTGCTAATCCTAGAGGTTCACATACCTCTGCCGCTCACAGATATGTAACAAATAAGTGACCAAGTATAATAATTCTTTTTGTCTACTTTTAGGATTTGTGTGAGAATCTGATAATGTTTTACGTCATACGCTGTTGACCTAGGATGTTATTGATCATGGGGTACTTGGTGATCCAGGGTCCCAGGTCCGATCCTGAGCTCAGGTTACCATCTGTGCAGTTTTGCATTCATATTCTTACCCACAACAAATCAAATCACATCTATCCTTACTGCAGTCCTGCTGCTATAATACAAATGAAATGATTTGCTCATCAGAAAAAGTGTAAAAAAAAAAACATGTTTCATGTGTGTGTATGTTCCTAAATAACTAGTGGTAGAGGTCTAGTGTTATTTAAAGCACCCTGCTTTTATAGATCAGTGTCACATGTGGGCTGCTCTACTGAAGTCTCATACACACACACACACACACACACACACACTGCTTGAAGCAAAGTAGAGTCTGTTAATTAGTCTTGACAGGGATGAACACACACACACACACACACACACACACACACAGAAACACTTTGACAACACTCTTCTCTCTGTCAAATAGATGAAGTCTTACACTCTCTGTGTGAACCTGTTCAACAAAATGAAACCCACTGAAACTCATTCCCTGTGTCACCCCCAACATCTGAATATACGTAAATGACACAGATGTTTTTACTGGAACCCAAATGAAAACACTCAAAACTGACAGAAATCAGACTGAATCATTTTTTCTAATAATCTTATCCTACACAGGGTCATGGAGAGTCTGGAGCCTATCCTAGGGAACTTGGGGCAGAAGGTGGGGGTCACCCTGGACAGGGTGCCAATCCATCACAGGGCACAATTGCTATCACATTCACACACTATGAACAATTTTGAAATCATCCTACAACGCAAGTCTTTGGACTGGGGGAGGAAACCAGAGTACCAGGAGGAAACCCCTGAGGCAGGGGAGAACTTGTAAACTCCGTGCACTCAGGATAGAGGCAGGACGCGAACCCCCAACCCCGGAGGTGCGAGGCAAACGTACTAACCACTAAGCGGATTTATTGCTAGACCCAGCATCCATGGTACTAACTGTCAAGTACGGCTTTAGCCCAGGCTGTGAGGTACTGTAAGCTAAACACCATCGGATAGTTAAAAGGGAGGCGGAGCCACTAATATGTTCCACCCTTACTTCCTGTTTCAGTGGAAATTGTGTCAACACATCGAATAACGCTACACATTTCAGAACATAATTGGAATAGTATGTTTTGTCCTGCTCATTTGATCAGCTAATCCTTGCATGGTTAAGACGTAAAGCATCCATCTGACTGACTGCGTTGTCTTCAGCAGCTGAACCGGGTTAACATCACAAACAGCAGAACACTGTTTTCTGCCTGAGAGCGACAGAGGTCTCTGACGCAGAACGGAAAGAAATGAAAAGGAATCAATTCTCATTTAAACTGAGGACTTCATTTGGGACTAATGGTGATATATTTACCAGCTCATTAGAACATGTGGGGCAGGAGAATGAAAAATAAATAACAGTATCAAAAGAGTGTGCGTGGAGAGACAAGGGAGAGTAAGGATTTGGTTGGCTAATCTCTATTTATTATGAGGAAGTTAAATACTGTTTGGATCAGAAGGTAAAAATACAGTGACTAAACTGAAATGTCATTTTATTTTTAGACATGTTTAAACATAAGGTGGTGTGTACAACAAATGAATTCTTTAGATATACGGCGGGGAAATAAGTATTGAACGCGTCAACATTGTTTTCAATAAATATATTTCCATTGAGGATATTCACATGAAATTTTCACCAGACATCAGTATTAATTTAAGAGATCCGGAAATGTAAAGAATTCACAACATTAAAGTCATAAATAAAAGTTGTGTGTGATAAAGTGGAATGACACAGGAAAAAAGAATTGAACATGTTAAGGAAAAGCAGTTCTCCAAGGCAAGGTAAGGCAAGGAACCAGCTGAAATCCATAAGTCATTATACCTCCTAACTGTCTAATTAATATCAGCTGGGTTAGTAAATTGATGGTCTATAAAAAGGCTTTTCGTTACCAAGGTGTCACACAAGAAACATCTCATGATGAGTAAAAAGCAAAAGAGCTCTCCCAAAAACTTCAGAACCTTATTGTTCCAAAACATATTGATGGAATTGGATACAGATGTATTTCAAAACTTCTGAATTTTCCAGTAAGCACCATTGGGGTCATTATCCACAAGTGGAAGCAACATCAACCGGCCACAGGAGCTCCACGCAAGATTTCTGACCAGGGAGTCAGAAGAATAGTCAGAAGAGTAGGCCAAAGACCACTGTTGGAAAGGGGTCAAATATGCAGAAGATGCTGGAAAAGTAAAGAATGTGCAGGACCTGGAGGATTTTTCTGAAGAACAGTGGGCAGTTTAACTGCTCAGGGACTCATGAACAACTATCACAAAACATAAATGCATCATATCAGTGATCATCTAGGTAACGACACACGGTATTAACAATCAAGCGTGTGTAAACTTAACTGGTTGAACTGGTTTGTTTGTATAAATTCAGTTATTATTGTGTCTTATGAACTATATGTAAACTGTTATGTGAAATAGCTCATTCAGGGCAGGACTAAATAAAAAAAAACTAAACGCAATTTTAATGATGTCCTTTTTTTATTATTATTATTAACATTTTGCACATTCTGCAAGGTGTATGTAAATGTATGGCTTCAACTGTATATACTATGAATGTATATAATATTTTACCTGTTAGAGTGTACTGGAGCATAATCAATGTGTGCCTATTCCTCCTGAAAAACAGTTCCTCTGAAACCGTTATAAACATACATCTATCACCGTGATGTATTTAGCCATTAGGATATGACAGGCAGAATACAAAAAAAGACAAATCAGTTAAACAGACAAAGATGGAGGCTGGGAAAGCAAGATGTCAAGGACTGATGGATGGAGAGAACGACAAGTGTGTGTGTGTGTGTGTGTGTGTGTGTGTGTGTGTGTGTGTGTGTGTGTGTATCTGGGTATCTTCAACATAAGTGACGTGTTTCAGTGTCAACAGGTGACACAGCAAATGAAGATGAATCAAGTTAATACAATCTTGCTAGAACAACTGTAGAAAACACAGAGATACACACACACACACACACACACACACACACACACACACACACAGTGACTCAGGAATAGAAGATGACTCACATGCCCATGTGCACATATCACGACACAGAATTATGAATGTGCACACAGTAAAAGCGCCTAGAAATAAACTTTGTGCGCATATGTTGACTATTAATGCTATATATTAATTAACAAATAAACACAACATATAAAATTTCAAAAGTGTAAGACATAAAGATGGGTGACTAGTTAAAGGAAAAACATGTGCCTCTGTTATGCTCTAAAAGGCATTTTGCTGGCATGGTTTGTGTCCAATACAATGTTATTCTGACTGATCACCTTTATCCTGTGATGAATCTCTAAAATTTCTATCCTGAAGGGAGTGCTGTCTTCCAGCATGACAGGTCATAAGGGCTCACTGAATGGTTTGATATGTATGAAATTGATGCAATTCATAAGCCAGATCTCAACCCAACTACACACCTGTGAAGGATTTTGGATTGACATATTCTCCACCACCATTATCAAAACACCACTTGACAGATCATTTGGAAGAATGGTGTTCGTGCTTCCAGGACGGTTCCAGAGACGTGCAGAATCTATGCCTAGGTTCACTGAAGTTATTGTGGCAGCTGATGAGTTGTTAAGGACCTTATTCACAGCACAGCACAACTTTAGATCTATCAGGACGTGAACTTACTGAGTATACCATTACCCTTTATATGCATTACCATACAGAGGATTTTCTCTGTAAGATCAACATGCCACACAGTGCTTCATGTCAAGGACTCAAAACACAAGCTCACAACATGGGCAGACCTTTGCATATTCAAATATCATAGCAATCTTATTCAAAAAAACCTTGTGCATGCTGCGCTTTTCTTCAAACCATCTACTTCTCTAAAGTTGTGTTGATAATTTATCTGTAAATGTGTCATTGTACAAGTGCTGGGTTTAAAAAAGACAAAGTGAAGTCCTTAATGCATGAATGTTTTGATGAGCAGCGCTCATATAAACTGATGCGTTATATAATAATGCTACAAATCCTACAGGTAAACATTCTCAGTAACCTTTAATATTAAAATAGACATTTATCACTAATTACAGTAAGTGACAGTGCTGGTGTCTAGTCTGGACCTCCTCTACAAGAGAACCAGTTCTTGGCCAGCAACATTGATTTGGTTCCAGGAACAAAATGTTGCTGATCTGGAAACAGGAACAGATGGCGAACAGGGTTGTGTAACGATTAAGGATGAGGTGTTTGGATACAAATGCAGGATGTGTTACAATAAAACAAAGTTACTGTTGAAGTCAAACAGGCATGCACCAAAAACATTGGCAAACAGGTATAGGTAGATCAGGTAAAGAGATATAAGTAGAGGTCGGTAACAGCAGACAAGACTAATATGGCTTGGCGATGCACAAAAACAAACATTGGCAAAACTTTGCAATGGCTGATAACTGGGAGTGAAGTAATGGCCAGACTGGCCTGTAGTGGGGATTTGACAAGACAGTGTACTGTAGTCTGAAAAAGCTCTGGTCAAGTGATCGTTCTTTTGTGGAGAGCTTACATCATTTCCAAAATGGCAATTTTCTGCACTAATGAAGTGATGAATAGTCAGATAGCTCCGGATTGCAACGAGCAACATTCGTAAAGGTAAAACCATTAAAAAAGACCTCCTCCAGTATCTTTCAAATGACACCCCACCCCTTGATCTACTCATGCTACGCAAGACCGCATCATGTGTCACTTCTGTCAGCCTAGAACAGAAGCTGAATTCTGGACTGTTGAATGCTGGGAAAATGTAGCCTGGTCTGATGAATCTCGATTTCTGCTGAGGAACACAGATGGTAGAGTGAGAATTTGGCACCAACAGCATGAAAATCCATGAACTCAACCTGCTTTGTGTCAACAGTCCAGGCTTGTAGATGTAGTGTGATGGTGTGGGGAATGTTTTCTTGGCACACTTTGGGCCCGTTAATACCAATACGTCATTGCTTGAATGCCACGGACTATTTGAGTATTGTTGCTGACCATGCATCCCTTCATGGCCACAGTTTACCATCTTCTAACGGCTACTTCCAGCATGATAATGCACCGTGTCACAAAGCAAAAGTCGTCTCAAACTGGTTTCATCAACATGACAATTAGATCCATCCTGGACCAGGATCTCAAAGTAATGTTTCCAACATATTGTGGAATCCATGCCATGAAGAATGGAAGCTGTTTTGAGATCAAAGGGTGGCCTTACCCAGTATTAGTATAGTGTTCCTAATAAAGTGTTCAGTGAGTGTATATAGTCACATAGAGCCAAAACAATATGAGCATACAATTTTTACATAGTGTGTACACTGCCAGCTGTCTATTCTATCCATACTGGCATAAATTATTGTTTCCCTTTTGGACACTGGTACATCCATGACGGTACACAAAGACTGTATAATAAACAAGTACACACGTGCTCTCTCTATATATCTTAACTCTATGGCTCTAGATGTGACAGGTTGTTATCATTTCATTGCCACGGCAACAATTGTTTTTATGTCCAATTTTAAAATAACACATGAACAGTTCAGGATTTTGAAATATGTACGATTTTCGCTGCCTTCCAAAGATGGAACTGCAGCGTGTAAGTGCATTACTGGTGAAAAGCATAAATTATTAGCATGATTGCCAGATTACATCTCAGAAATTAGAAAACCCTTAATCCCATTATGCTAGGAAGCAATAACCTTGTGTTGATCGAGATATTTTTTTATCTAGATGGAACATTGCCACAGTCTTAGATAGAATGTACCATCGTCTATTTGGAGTCTACTGTGATTATATTGTTATTCCAATCTGGCAACCCAACCTAACCAACTCCTCAATAGTGCACACAGCTCCTGATTCATTCATGGCAATGTGTGTAATAAAAAGTGCAAAAAATATAGACAGAATTAAAATATCTATAATGTTGGCACAGCAAGCTGCATTACTGCCTCACAGCTCCAAAGTCCCTTTTTTGATCTTGAGCTTCCTCTGTATTCTCTTGCTTTCTTCCCACTGTCCAAAAACATACAGGAAGGCAGAATGGCTATTCTAAATTCCCCCAAGCTGTGACTGAGTCTGTGTGTTTGCATGGAGCCCCACGAGGGACTGGTGTCCCATCCATGGTGTTCCTGGGGTAGTCTCCAGATTCCCCACCACACTGAGGATAAACAGTTACTGAGGATGCTGAATGAATAAATGAATAGTGTTGCATATCAACATTTATTTAAAAGCGAATGAATAAGGGATAGTTTTTTGACATTTTATTTAACCAGGGGTTTAACATACATTTTATTTAAATATAGGCATAAATCCAGTAGAGATAAAAGCAACCATGTAGTGAATTTTTTTTTCTCTTCTTTTAGCCAGTTTTCCAGTCAGACTCCCTGGTTTCTTTATGATTCACCGGTCTCTTTTTCTCGTTAGAGAAATCAGATTGCTCACATGTACCAGATATTTAAGCAGTTACATTCACTACAGCTGTGCAGGCAGTAAACAGAAAGAAAGGTGACTTTGTTTAAATTAGATTAAATTTTCATAGGATACAAGATCAAAATACTGTGGCTTTGAGATTCACATCTCGCTGTGCCTGAGAGAGAGAGAGAGAGTGAGAGTGAGAGAGTGAGAGTGAGAGAGAGAGAGAGAGAGAGAGAGAGAGAGAGAGAGAGAGAGAGGTGTCTCCCCAGGCGGAAAATAGAGGAAAGAGGCTTAGCTATGATGTGTAGGCAGCTGAATGGAGTGAGGAATTGAGAAGGGGGATTAGAGTGCTTGTGAAAAATAAGACTGTTCCATTAGAGAGAAAAACGTCATAAGTGACGTCTGTCCCTTCACCCTGCCCTTTCTTGACTCTTTCTTCGTAATGACACTCATGAGAGGAGGCAGTTATGAATCAGTGAGCAGACAGAGATCTGACCAGACATAACACTGTCTACAATCCACAACCAAAAACATTCCTACATTCATGCAGTGTATGTTCATATATACTGAATATCTGATAATCTAATCCAAGGAACTGAAACAGCATGCTGCTAACCTCAAATCTAACGTGTTTCAGGCTAAACCATTAAGCTTAGAGCATTTGTTCATTATGGCATTTGTCTTTGTGGAGAGCTGCAATGGTTAACTTTGAGCAGGGAAAATAGAGTGTCTTTGCAAACTTATTAATACCCTGAATCTGATGAAATGTCAGTCTGGGAGAAAGCCACACACACATGCACACACAGCTGGACCTGCTCAGGTATGTCTTTTCTAACCACACTCTAGCAGCTGCCAGCTGATGTGGATGAGACAGTGTCCCATGGTGAGTCAGCTGCTCCAAATCAAACTGAGACAAAGACAGAAATGTACAATAGACTACTTTGGTGACAACACCCTGAGACACAGACATTCATCTATAAATCAAACTAAGACAGGTAACACCTGCAGACAGGTGACAACGAAAAAACTTTGTTGGGGAACTTAGTTGATATAGTTTGGTCTTTTCCAGGATGACCCCGCCTTCATCCACAGGGCACGAGGGCTCACTAAATGCCTTGCAATTGCATATCATCACCAGATTGTGTGGCTGCTGTAGCAGTTAAAAGCTGCCACAACTACAACTTCTACCATTGCAACTATACCAGAAAGCGAATAACAAATATGTGCACAGTGCCTTTGCTTCCACTCATTAAGCTAAACACTTCCTTCTTAACTCCCTACCACACTCAAAGTCACTGAGTGCAGTAACTGGAGGATGCGGGCATCGATCCCGCTACCTCTCGCATGCTAAGCGAGCGCTCTACCACCTGAGCTAATCCCCCTACCTATCGGGCCGGATACCATGGGTCATAGCGCTGGAAGGGCAAATAGAGCTTGGCGTCATCGGCATAGCCGTGGCACGAGAAGCATGCTTTTTATCATTTTATTTGTGCGATTGGGCACAAAGGTCACACAATATCAACTCTGACATCACGGGATAGAGCCTTACTTTACAATTCTGGTTACAATCATTAAAGTGCCAGATTATTGGTGAACAACAGACATCACTTTCTGAGATCTTTAACAGACAGGAACAATGAAGAGGTAAAAATATCATTGGTAATCCCCCATCCATACACTATATAGCCAAGAGCATGTGGACACCTGACCATCACACCCATATGTGGATCTTCTCCAAACTGTTGCTACTAAGTTGGAAGCGTACAATTATATAGGATGTCTTTGTATACTGTAGCTTTGCAATTTCTCTTCACTGGAACTAAGAGGCCCAAAGCTGTTCCAGCATGATGATGTACCTGTGCACAAAACGAGCTCCATGAAGACAAGGTGTGTTAAGGTTAAGGAGTCCTGACCTCAACCCCACTGAACACCTTTGGGATGAACTGGAACACCAACTGCACCCCAGACCTCCTCACACATCACTATATGATCTCATTAATGCTCTTGTATCTGAATTAACACCTTCCCAGAAGAGTGGAGGTTACTTTAACAGCTAAAGGGGACTAATCTGGAACGGGATGTTCAACAAGCACATATGGCTGTGATAGTCAGGTGTCCACAAACCTGGCCATATTGTGTATGATGAATTTGAACTGCTGCCATTAGGTAGAAGGTACAGATTTCCCAGGTGCCACAGATTTCTTAACCCAGCCTCTGCTGTGTTTCTCATTCTTCTTAATATTGTTAAAAATAAATAAATAAATAAATAAAAAATTTAAATGTCTGATTGTAATCCGTCTATTATTATTTGTTCTTAATATTGTTTTTTTTGTTCTTTGTTTTTTATTGTAGCCATGCTGCAAGTCAAATTTCCCATATGGGACAATACATTTGATTCTGTTTCTGATTCTTCCTTAGTGTACAATCCATTAAAGACACTATAGTGCAGACCTGGTTATAGATAAAACATTGGAAAATGTGCAGTTTTACACTTTATACTTTTACTTTAAGCCAACAGCCAAGCTTTGGGAAGCTATCATATCTTACACCCCTGCCTCTGTTAGATTTACTTGGACCACAAAACCACAAACATAGAACATAACTACTAGTCACTAGTTCTTCTATAACTAGTAGATACAAAAGTGCAACTGTCCAAGATGGCGGCGCGGCAGGAGCACGCAGCGGCCTCTCCAGATCCAAAATTGTGCTATTTTTGTCTCGAAGCCCGTATTTTTAAAGCAGAGAAACTGGTTTTCATATTTACCATCACTGTTAAAATACAAAAATCATGCAACAACCAACCTGCATCTTGGCTTGCTAGGGAGACCAGGCCTTCAGTCCTCGGCGTCGCTTGATGCCGGTGTGCGGGGAAGGGAACGTCGAAAGCGGTGTACGAGGAAGCGTGGAAATAGGGCGGGGGTCCATGCTAGTCTAAAAGCAAACCGTAGCAGGCCGGTTCTCCCGTCCAGCCTACTCCCTGGACAACAAACTGGACTACATCCGACTCCAGCAGGCAACGCGGCGTGAGTTTAGAGACTGCTCCGTCTTTATTTTCACGGAGACGTGGCTCAGAGACCGAGTTCCGGACGCGGCCATTCAGCTAGACGGGCTCGGCTCGTTTCGTGCCGACAGAATGCAGCTCTGTGCGGTCAGGCTCGCGGTGGTGGCTTGTGTATTTACAGTAACTCTGAAATGTGTTCAAGCTCATCGCTGGTGGAGTTTGTGACTGTTAGATGCAGACCATTTTATTTACCGCGGGAATTCACCACTGTTCTGATAACCGGAGTGTACATTCCCCCCAGCGCTAATGTTAAGGAGGCGCTCTGTGAACTGTATGGGGTTATTAGCGAACTGCACAACACACACCCTGATGGACTGTTAATCATCGACGGAGATTTCAACCATGCGAATGTCGAAACAGTGCTCCCTAAATGTCACCAACATCTGGACTATGAACCGAGAGGGGAACACGCTGGAACTTGTTTATACAAAAAGCCCCGCCCCCATCTTGGCTACTCACACCACAGCTCCGCCCCCATCTTGGCTACTCACACCACAGCTCCGCCCCCATCTTGGCTACTCACACCACAGCTCCGCCCCCACCTTGGCTACTCACACCACAGCCCCACCCCCATATCGGCTACTCAGACCACATCTCTGTTGTGTTAATCCCAGCATACAGACTGCTAGTGAGACGCTCCAAACCAATCTTGAAGCAGGTGAAAGCCTGGTCAGCAGGAGCCATCTCTGCTCTTCAGGATTGTTTTGAGCACACTGACTGGCACATGTTCAGGGAGGCTGCAACCAACAGCAACACCACCAACTTGGAGGAATACACCACATCTGTGACCAGCTACATCAGTAAGTGCATTGATGACGTCACCGTTTCCAAGACCCTTACTATATGCTCCAACCAGAAGCCGTGGATAACTGCAGAGGTGTGTGCGCTGTTGAGGACCCGAGACTCCTCCTTCAGGACAGGTACTAAGACGGCCCTAAGAACTGCTAGGGCCAAACTGTCCCGGGCCATCAGAGAGACAAAGCGTGTACATGCCCAGAAAATCCACAGTCACTTCATGGATCGCGGCGACACATGGCGCGTGTGGCAGGGCATTCAGGCCATCAGCAACTACAGGACAACATCACCCGCCTGTGACAGTGATGCCTCCCTTCCTGATGCACTGAACAACTTCTATGCACAGTTTGAGGCGCAGAATGATGTGACGGCCAGGAAGAACACCCCTCCTCTCAACGTCCAGGTGCTGTGTCTAACCTCGGCTGATGTGAGGAAAACTCAACGCAGAGACAACCCATGGAAAGCTGCTGGACCAAGACAACATTCCTAGCAGAATGTTCAGAGGATGTGCAGATCAGCTGGCGGATGTTCTCACATCTTCAACATCTCCCTGATCATTGATATCGTTCCAAAGTGCTTCAGGGCTACCACCATTGTCCTCGTGCCGAAGAAGTCTTCAGTGTCCTGCCACAATGACTACCGTCCCGTTGCATTCACATCCATAATCATGAAGTGCTTCGAGGAGGCACATCAAGACCCTACTGCCCCCTCACTGGACCCGCTGAAGTTCTGCTGTCGTCCCAAAGGCTCAACAGATGATCTCATCACCACCACCCTACATCTGGCCCTCACCCACCTGGACAAGAAGGACACCTACGTTCGAATGCTGTTCATAGACTTCAGTTGAGCATTCAACACAATCATTCCTCAGCACCTGAATGGAAAGCTGAACCTACTGGGCCTGAACACCTCCATCTGCAACTGGATCCTGGACTTCCTGACTGGGAGACCAGAGTCAGTCCGGATCAGGAACAGCATCTCCAGCACCACCACAGTGATCACGGTGGACCCCTCAGGGCTGTGTGTTCAGTCCACTGCTGTTCACTCTGCTCGCTCACGACTGTGCAGCAATGCACGCCTCCAATCATATCATCAAGTTTGCTGATTACACGATCATGGTGGGTCTCATCAGCAAAAACGACGAGTCAGCATACAGAGAGGAGGTACAGCAACAACCTGTCTCTAAATGTGAACAAAACAAAAATGATGGTTGTTGACTTCAGGAGAGCAGGGAGAGACCACTCTCCGCGGAACATCAACGGTTCCTCCGTGGACATCATCAAGAGCACCAAATTCCTTGGTGGTCACCTGGCAGAGAACCTCACCTGGTCTCTCAACACCAGCTCCATAACTAAGAAAACTCAGCAGCATCTCTACTCTCTGAGAAAGCTGAAAAAAGACTTTACACTTTACCTGGCTGCTACTGCAATAACTACTATGTCCATATTTGGTATAAGCTAATCTGCCGAATACTCAGTCATAGCATGTTATGTTTACGTTTTCACCCTTTTTATATTATATTGTTACTCTTTGGCACCTATCTTTTGCACTACCTGTATATCGGACACTTCCACACTAAAATGGTGTACTGTTCGGCACTACACTGTCACTCACTGTGCCTATTGTAATGTTTTAGTAGTATTGTACTGTCCTGTGTTGTTAACACACGTTTGCATGTGTAAAATTGTGTAGATCGTATTTAGTTCCGTGTCGTCTCATATGGTTAGTGTGTTGTTGTATAGCACCGTGGTCCTGGAGGAATGTTGTTGTGTTTCACTGGATACTGTACCAGTTCTATATGATTGAAATGACAATAAAGCCACTTGAAATAGAATATTGTGTTGATAAACAAGCAATATGCTCCATCACAACCAACCAGATATTGCTGCACTCATGTCCACCCTAATATCATGTTAACCAGATCTCACTATACCCTTGTCTTTGCCATGGATTGTGATTGCAAATCTTTATGTCCAACACTGGCATTAGCTCTGGGCTAATCACACATCTTTGGGTATGCGGTGATCCCATTCACATGGGCACAACTTCATTAATTGGACTGAGAGCAACAACAAAAAAAAAACAGTTACACAGTAATTGTATATTCATGTGTGGTCCTTAATCACTGCATGTTCTACATGAAAAAGCCAGAAGCAAAAATAATGGCAGAGCGAGAGAGTCCTAATCTATATATCCAGGCTGGTCATCTTCCATTCGCCAATGATCAAAACCTCACTGCCAATATGTTAAAGGGACGCTGAGCTGTCACGTTGCTGTGTCTTTGATGCTGTTTTTGTCTCTGAAACCTATATTGAGATCAGACAGTGAAAACCGAGACAGGAAAGCCAACAAACAGCAACTGAGAGAGAGAGTCAGAGAGAGTGAGAGCATATCCAGTGGTTTATTGTCATGTGGATAGAGTCCTATTTAAAATCCAATTTCAATTTGGATAGATAGTGAGCGAGAGATAACACTCCCATTTTATATACAGCCGTTCAACTGAACGGAGCACAGACCCATTTGTTTATTGCCGTGCCGTTCTATTTGAATTTTAATTTCAGATTGCAGCCGGAACGAGACAGCCGAGTTTCTCCCCCGCTGGGTGTTCAGAGACTCTGTGGCAGCTGTTTAATGTGCTCAGTGAAAATGCATCAGACTTTAAGGACGGGACCTAGAGTATTTTACCCATAGCCAGCGATTCAGACAATCTTCTCCTGGGGCTGAGACACCAAGACTGCAAAACATTATTATATTTTCTAACTACATTTCTATATTTCTATCTATGTATTACATAAGCCACATCATGGAACAAATCTATTTATTGATTTCATTTCGAATATTTTGCTTAATAAACTCCTTTATGTAAGACATGCACTGTGCAATCTAAATATACAGTATTATTACATCCAGAGATTTGATTTGATTACATTATTGGGCCATCGATGAAAGTGCTTCTGCTACATAGATGATAATACTAATAATATCTAGTGCTTGTAGCTTATGTTCTCAGTCTCATGTCTCAGTCGCAAATTTATTTGACACATTATCTACAGTTAAGTGAAAATACTGTAGAGTATGTGTTTAAATTAAAAGTAGGAGTATCCAAAATATCCAAAAGTTGCTACTTTTAAATATACTCAAGTATGAAAAAGAAAACAGTTCATGTTTTTAACTGATCAAATTCAGTTAATGTCAGGTTTTCATGTGGAGGGTGAATTTTATTACTTGTGTAAAAATGTTAAAAGCTTTTTTTTTTTTTTTTTTTTTTTTTTGTAAATGTTTCAAAGAAACTACACTGTTTGGCCTGAAAAAAAAAAGGAATCTCTGTAAATTTGTAATATTTTCCATAACTAGAGGCTATACAGTAAAACCAAGTTATATTTGTTCAGTGAATGTTAGCAAATCAACAAAACTTTCCTCAATGTTTTATCAAATTAGACAGCGTTCATGCCTTCTATGAAGGCAAAGGAGACATCTCAATTTTTACCAGTCTTTGCATTCTCCAGCACATTGACACATTTTACTAAGGTAGAGCCAGGGACAAGTTCATTACTGTGGTCCAGTGGATTATCCATATTCAGATGCACACAAATTACTATAACTTTAATTACACTGAGTAGTAGGAGAAGTTCACTGCAGATAACAAAGGTATGATTCTTGAGGGTTATTTTTCTACACTGACTTCTATAATGAATGCTAAGCCTAGTCCGTTTAGCTGATGTCTAGCATTCAGTCAATGGGTGTATAAGAAAAGAAGAGGCCTTAGATGTTTGCAACAAATACTTTGTTGAAAGGTTGAAATAAAGATGTAAAAAAATATATATAAATAAATAAAGAACTCAAGTACTACAAGTATTCAATTTCAACAATCCTCAAGTAAGGTATCCCAAAATAATGCTTAAGTATAGTAACAAAGTACAGGTATTTGAGGGTTTTTTTTGTTTTTTTTTTACCTCTGCGTAAGGGTTACATAACTTATTACACATATTGTTGTTTTAATAAGGTTTTTATTATGTCAGCAGTTTATTATGACAATGATGTAGGTTGGTAACATACTGTTTCACAAGCTGTCATGTTGTAGCTTAAAATATTTTACAGTCTTTGTCTTTCTCTGTGTGTGTGTCCTCTAGAGTGCACTAAACTCATAAATTCATATTGATTAACTTCACAGATCATTAGGGACTCATTGCTTTGCACAGCTTCCCTCATTATAACTCACTTCCTCTCGAACACGCAAACACACTTGCATATATATATATATATATATATATATATATATATATATATATATATATATATATATATATATATATATATATATATATATATATATATATATACATATTCATAATGGCTGCCCAGAATACCCCAAGAGATATGTAAATGGGATTTTTAGGTTCTCCTTTGGGCAGAGACCTGCACATAGTGGATGAGTCAGAAGCCGCAAATTACACAAGATTGGTGGCACATATCTATCCCGAATGAACAAACAACATTCTGAGGCAGATGAAATAAATGTACTTTTATACACATACATGCAGTTGAATAGAGGCTGATCAGAGTACTGCTGAGAAGACTGCTGTGCCATACAGGCCAATGGAAAAAAAATGATTCTAGCTAAGCTATGTCTCCAAAAACATGCTATCATCCCAAATAGTAAGCCACAACACAAGTAACACATAGTGGCATACTATTTAGTATACGTATAATCATTGATATTGTAAAGTTTCCTGTTAGGAGACATTTATTTAACATTTATGGAAGGAGTGTTGACTGTAAGCGCTTTGTAAAAGTCAGTAAGTTTTCCGACACGGAAATTAGTTCCTGTTTTCACTTATGTTATAGTAGCCAAATACAGTTATTCCCTGACCCTTTTTTCTTGCGTGAATTTAATGAAACAAGCTTGTCATGTTACTGAGAAACCGAAAAGAGTAAACTCCTTTTGTCTGAAGACTACTTCCGGTGTCCTTGCACTAAGAACACTATCCCTACGGTAAAGAGGTGGTGGTAGCATCATGTCAGCAACAGCATGGACTGGAAAGCTTGTCATGGTTGATGAATGGAGATGAATGGAGACAAGCCTAGAAGAATACCTGTTCCAGTCTTCAAGAGACTTGAGACCTGAATGTATTAGAACGATCCAGTCAAAGCCCAGACCTCAATCTGATTATGGCTTGAAATAGCTATTCACTAAAGGTATCTATCCAGTCTGACAAAGCTTGAGCAAATTTGCCAAGAAGAAAATGTCCAACTCTGAATGAGATAAATCCCAGAGGTCTTGCAGCTGTATATGCAGCCAAAGGTGGTTCTCAAAGACCCAGAGGGGTGAATATTTACGCAACCAACAAATGTCTGAAATGTCTTTATTTAATTAGCCTTTGTGTAACAAGATTTAAAAACACACACACGACACCTTCATTTGTTAGGCATATTGTGTAAATGTCCATTTCAATAGCAGGTGAATAATAAGGCGGTGAATACTTATGCAACCCACTGTATGCTACACATCTTTGCTGTGCTCCAGAAGAAGCAAATCTTTGCTGAAGTGGTCAGAGGAAGATAGGAATTTGGAGAGAATGCTCACAGCACAGCGTTAGAAAAAGATATAAAAACTAACAATAATTATCATAATCAAACATTTCAACAAAATGAGTTCTGGGAAATATCTTGGCACCATCACTTCACATTAAATCGCTCCCAACACAGACAGAGGATAAGAGACTGGCGGAAAGGAAGAACTTTTTCTCCAGCATTAACATTCTCAAGTTTTGTTTGTGTGTGTGTGTGTGTGTGTGTGTGTGAGAGAGAGAGAGAGAGAGAGAAAGAGAGAGAGAGAGAGAGAGAGAGAGAGAGAGAGCTCTGTGACTAATTGATAAGCCTTGTCAGGCTGATGAACAGAGCAGAAAACCTATGATGAGTAGAGACTGAAGGACAAGAAGAACGACAAAGGGCATGACATCAAATGCATCAACAACCATGTCATATGTCAGCTATATTAGTGTTCTCAACACACTCAAACACCTGGGTCCAATTCACACCCGCTTGTTTATCTGCATAGCTGCAGAGTATCATGTGGCCTTGTTGTGTAGCCTAAAATATATGTGCTATGTGTTGTGTGTATCTAAATAAAATGACAGGTTAGAAGAATTACATAATTTCCACATTTACATGCATGTGATATTCACTGACCCCCCCCCCCCCCCCCCCCATTCTTGCACCACGATGCAGATTCCATATGAATGTGAATGTAATATGAATTCCATTTTCCAACTTACTCATGTGTGAATCTTGAACCATTCCTGTTCCCATCCAGGAGCATTCGTTGTGAGCCAGCACCAAAATGATGCTGATCCCATGAACCAGTTGGCTTGAAGGTGTCAGAATTTCATCTGCAATTTAAATTGGAAATGTAAAACACAGCAAATTAAATATTGAAACCATCAGTCAGTGTTCTGTGGAGGAAACAACTCAAAAGTACAGTGAACTAAATCACAGCTTCAGTGTTAATGCTGTCAATAAACTACCACCTACACACTGAAATAAATAGCTGTCTATAAATATATGTGTGTGTGTGTGTGTATATATCTTTGAATTGTAAAACCTAAAAACCAGTATGTGACCAGATACTGAGAGCAATATCTAAAAAAATATATATATATCTAAAAAAACCAACAACATGTTTTTAGATATTTCTGAGGAAATATAGAAAATTCTAAAGGCTTCACAAACTTTCAAGCACCACTGTGTGTGTATGTAAACTTTTGGCCTCAACTGTATATAGGTTGATGATGGTACTTGTACTTTGTATGGTAAAGCCACATGTTTAGTGTCCTTAAAGCGCCTCACAGCTGCATCATATCCTTCCCAAACATAAACTGATTCCCAAACCAGCATGTGCTCCACCATTTAATGCAGCTAACTGCCACACAGTAACAACAACATCCTGATTACATGCATTATTCATTAACATCTTCCTGCAATTTTGACTTTCTCCAGCTCAATAAGAGAGTGACGAAGAAGGGAATCTCCTTCATCTCTCCAGGTCATTCGACACGTCTTGTCTTTGCTTCAATTTTAATCTTTAAGGCAACACTCCTCCTGAGTGTTAGCATTGCGTAACACCATATCCCCGTTTCCTGAGTTCATTCTCTGTCTCAGCCGCTGTAATTGAATTCATTGTTATATGTCGACTGAGGTGGTGGCTATATTTAATTCCTCCTGCTGCTTTCCATCCGGCATATGTAAATTACAACCGCCCACTTGCCACAGCCTTTCAGACCCATAACCCTGTGTAATCAAGGGTGGAATTATGGGTATTGAAATGTAGAGTGTGAGGAGGCAAGGCAATCAGAACTGGGGAAGAAAAGCAGTGCGAGCTTACTTTAATGCAGGTAGCCATATAAAACCATCGTAAAAGTCCAACAGGCACAGCATCCACATTATATAAAAAATTTTTTACCCAAGCTAAAAATGAAATTCTCATAATCGATTTAAATGAAAAACTTAAGTGGGATAAAACTGTACATGTTAGATAATTCAACACACACTCACACCCAGAGTGCTCTGTTTTTCTGGTATCAGCTTTCAGTTCCATTGAGAGCGTAAATAAACATATAATCTGGCTTCAGAAGTCTAAAGGGACTATAGATTTTTATTAAAAAAGTTTTTTTTTTTTTTTTTTTTTTTTTTTTACAATTCAGTGACCTCCCATAACCATTCAAACCCACATTTCAAGCAGTGTTCAGAAAGAAAGCCATGATTTAATTCCGTACATTTTCTTGAAAATGTAAGAAAAAAGGAGTCAGAGTAACAGAAACAAAAGCAATCAGACTGTTTATTTCAACCTGTATATAATCTAAATGTTGTTCCATTATACATGCACTTGTAGCACTAATTAGTACTATCAATCCGAAAGATCAAGAGATGGCATGATAGCACTTTTGTTCAAGCCTTGAGCGATGACTGATACTGATTCCCATAAATGTAATATTTTTTTCTTTTAGAACTACTAACTGAAGCACATCACAGATCAACTCTTTCCCAAGAAAATCGTTTGCATTGTAAATATAGTAAAGTAATGGTAAATGGTCTGCACTTATATAGTGCTTTTTTTAACCTTAGGGTTCTACAAAGCACTTTACACTGGTTCTCATTCACACACCAATGGTAGCAGAGCTGCCCTGCAAGGCCTTAACTTGCCATCGGGAGCAACTTGGGGTTCAGTGTCTTGCCCAAGGACACTTCAGCATGTGGAGCCACGAGGGCCGGGAATTGAACCATCAACCCTATGATTAGTGGACACCCTGCTCTACCACCTGAGCTACAGCCGCCTGAGAAATTATAAACATAATAAAATCAATCCTAACAAAAGGAAACCAGTCAAGTCTCTTTAAACGTAAACGTTTCCAGTTCCAAAAATAAATTTCATTTCCAAATCCAACTCCAATCATTTTGTAACTCATTTATTGCAGGATCTGATATCCCATATCCATCCATCCATCCATCTTCTAAACCTGGAGCCTATCCCAGGGAGCATCGGACACAAGGCGGGGTACACCCTGGATGGGGTGCCAACCCATCGCAGGATATCCCATATATTTTCGCCAATATCCAATCCAGCAGTTTTTGCTGGTATTGGCTCGATACCGATACTAAGTATTGGATTGGTGCTATCACTAGTACTAACCTGTCCTAATGATACTGTTTATTTAGGGGTTTTGGTGAAGGTTAGCTGAAGCCAGCTGTTTTGAAATTTAGAATTAAATACAGTTTTAATTTAATACAATTAAATACAGAAACTCCCATCCGAATGCATGCATACTAAATTCTTTTCACATAGCAGGAGAAATGCAAGTTTAGTGCTGTTTTCACCCAGTTGTTATTTCCCTGGTTTGCTGGCACTGACGTGGATGGAGAGGTCATTGTGTATGAAATTCAAAATCAGTGTTTTTTTTTTTTTTTACACTTTGGTGCAAAATTGCGCTTAAGGGGCAACATCTCTGGACCCTGTTTGCATAGACGTAATGCCAGAATGATATCAAGGGAAAGCTTACGAGTCTGGTTCTATTTCTTAAATGTTATAGTAGTTTAATATACAGTAGACTAAGTAGGCTGCTTCATCCATCTACTGACATGATCCTTATTTGTACATTGCTGGATCTGATGGCCTGTGACTCTACTGCGTCTGCACTGCCTGTACAATCATTTCTGCTACTCGGTATTACCGCTTAAAAAAAACTCAAGATCAGTCGATCCCAAACGACATTTTGTATCAAAGTTGTAAAAGTAGTGTGAGAGCTCATTAGACATCTAAAACGTTCTGTTCTGTTCTCTTCTCATTTCAGTAACTTTCATGATCGTCTTGCGTGTAGAAAAAGTTTTGTGAGTTTTTGATTTGTTCACAGCCAATTATAACTGCAAACAGCAATCACAGCCTTCCAGATGTTGTGCAAAGATGTAAAATGTTTTCTTTCACTTTAAATCACACTTGAGAAAGGCTCACAAGGTCTCTGATATTTTTCTCTCTGAGATTTAAAAGAAAAAAATTTCATTTGAACTGTAGTAAAAAAAGATAAAAAATTCTAACTTGTGTCTGCATTCGGTTTAAATGGAAGTGTTGAAATCTATTTCATAAAAAAAAAAAAGTATGAAGATTCGGTATCTTCGTATTACACAAATACATTAAAGCTGCTAGGCTTTGCCTGTGACATCATCGCTGCCTTTTTCATTAGACTAGATCAAATTCCCCTCCCTGACGCAAGCTGTATCTGTGTCCAATTAGCTTATTGCATTAGACACAGCTGTGTAGAGATACAGTGATACACAAATAGATCCGGAATAATGGGACATCCACTGTGTGTGTGTGTGTGTGTGTGTGTGTGTGTGTGTGTGTGTATGGCTACTGATGCAGGAGGACATTTGTTATCTGAATGCTCTTTAGATCTTAGCTTGTGACTGCAGTTACTTTACTAGTTTTTTGTTTTAAAATCACGATATCAAGAAACCTGGAAGAAGCCTACTTTTCACATTCTGGCTTTCTCTCAATCCCTCAGACAGTGAAAGAACAACCATTACAGCCCTTTAGTTTCATAAAAGGGCTGATCTGAGCTGTGACAACATCACATCAATTATTCTGTTTTTATTTTTGATGTTTGTGCTCGCCCTTTTTATCTCAGTCAGACCTATGACTCACAGAGAGAGCAGGAACAGGAGGAAGGTGTGTGTGTGTGTGTGTGTGTGTGTGTGTGTGTGTGTGTGTGTGTGTGTGTGTGTGTGTATCCCTCCTTTTCCCTCCTTCACTCTTTCCTTACCTCTTTCTTCTTGGTTGAAACATTTTCATCGCTATGCTGACTATACGTACTTCGGGAAAGTTTGCTGCAACTTCCTTTTAAGTTCTTGTCCACACTCTTCTTCTCTTTGTCTGTCATCATTTGTCTTTTGATCCTCCAATTCTTCTTTGTACCCCTTTCTCAGGTGATTTGCTTTGTTCCTACCTGCACACCCCCCTTTCTTCTTCTGTGTGCCATCTTTAATGCTGTAGTCAGTAATGTAAATGTCAGAGACTGATGGCTCCTCTGTAGGGAGCAGTGAAGGAAACAAGTGGCATTTCTGACACATCCTGGGAGACTCAGCCTGTCTGGGCATGGCCTTAACTGAAACAGCTATACTCAGTCATCAGTGTTATGCAATACACAGCAAAACTGTTACAAGGAGAGAGAGAGAGAGAGAGAGAGAGATAGAGAGAGAGAGAGAGAGAGAGAGAGAGAGCAACTAATCAGGGAAAAGAAAACAAAATGAATGTAATAAGTGCTTTGGCCAGAAGGATGAGTCCAAGTTTCCTCGAGAACAGGGAATGTTATTAAAATGTTCAGTAAGTGCTCCACAGGTTCTATGAAAGATCTAGAGAATCAGCTCAATCAGCAGCCTAGCTCCCTAGGTGGTGAATCAGTATATGGTAAATGAGTTCGGGCACTGGTAAGGATCCTGGCTCACTACACGCTGAGACACTGATGACTCAAGTTCCTGCGACATGACTACGTACTCACTTTGTAAAACATCCCCACTGGTATTTTACAGGCAGCATCGATATCTTTCTAACATTATATGCCAGATAAATTTGTTCGCTTAATCTCATGCGTGTCTGTCATGGTACTTCAAGCAGGATCATAGGCTAGCTAGTGGAATGACTAATGAAAAGTCATTAGACTCAAAGAAACCGTATATGGAACATCAAATAAAGAAAAAAAATCGCTAGTGTGAGTAATCATTTGAGAGCTACAATAATGATAACAAGCTACTTACATTTGTAGACAAAGTTGGCTGAGATGTGTAGACAGTTAGACAGAGAGAGAGAGAGAGAGAGAGAGAGAGAGAGAGGGGAAGGATGGGCCTTGTGTAGCACAAGGTCTCAGTTGACACAGATGATCCCTGTTGATCTATGAGGTCCCTTCAAAGCTGTCAAAGTGCACAAACAACAAGGTCAGTCTCAATATGTGAACTTTAACCTTAGATACCTTATGGATTGTGTGTGTGTGTGTGTGTGTGTGTGTGTGTGTGTGTGTGGGTGGGTGGGTGTGTGGTTAATGTTATATGTAGGTGTAATTAGCAACATTTATTTCATATTTATGTCAATAGAAGTGTCTCTTAGGCATAGTTTGACTGTGTGTGTGTGTGTGTGTGTGTGTGTGTGTGTGTGTGTGTGTGTGTGTATCATTATTTTTTAGTCTTTCCCACCTCATTCTCTCTCCCTGCTTTTGTTGCTCCCTCCATTTCATCTCCAGTTTCTTACTTTGTTATCTTGTATTTTGTTTATGGAGCTCAAACTGTGGCCCCATGATGTTCTATAGACACCTCTCTGTCTCCCTTCATCTTATCCAGCCTCACTCCTGCTGTCTCTCTTCAAACAAACGAGTCCCAGAGTCTCCATCCTAATTAACTGCAGCTCTCTTTTTTTTTCCTGTGTTCCCTTCATTCCTTGAATACTTCCATCCCAAAACTTTTCACTTTGAATCATCCTCCTGAATCAGTCGCGCATGGTGTCTCTCATCAGGGGGTCTGATTTTAGAGCAGTTTTACTGTTTTGTTTGGAGTTGTTGTTTTTTTTTTTTTTTACCTAAATGACACACAGTAGGACTATTAAACCCCAGTAATCTGATACTAGATTAAACGTTTCCTGTTTCGTAATGAAGGCTGAGTCTGGAGCATGTTTGTCTGACAATACAATAACAGCAGAAGCCAGAAACCAAACCAGAACTCATACAGAAATATCATTGCGAGAGGTTTTATTTATAACGCATAACCTTAGGGGGGTAAAAAAACAAAACAAAACAAAAAAAAACCCCTCTTTTCTGGAAAACTGCTAAAAGCTTTTCTCCTTTGTGTTCTCTCTCTCTCTCTCTCTCTCTCTCTCTCTCTCTCTCTCTCTCTCTCTCTCTCTCTCTCTCTCTCTCTCTCTCTCTCTCTCTCCAAGGATAAAATCCAAAGCACTAAAAAGGGTTATTGGTTTATTAAAACGTCTTACACAACAGTGCTGTTGAATTCTTGATTCTGATTGGTCAAATCCCAGGTTTATTTTAAATGCACTCATTCTAATATGTTATCGTTTCTATAGTAACAACTCATTTACATTGACTTTTACTACTTTTCCTTTTATTTATATGGTAGATGCTCCACATAAACCAAGGCGAATAAAATGTGGATTTAAAAATGTGTTGTTATTTAACAAAGAAAAACATATAATCACTTATATCGTGAAGCTTTCGCATTTATTTAACATTTTATGGAGAGAGTCTCCAGTGTCAGCGTTTTGTCACGGGAAAGTCTTCAGGATGGTACGCGTTCTAGTTTGTCAGTATCATGGCAAAATGCATTATTTTCAACTTATTAGATTCAAGAGAGAGAGAGAGTGAGTGAGTGAGAGAGAGAGAGAGAGAGAGAGAGAGAGAGAGAGAGAGAGAGAGAGAGAGAGAGAGAGAGAGAGAGAGTAAGAACAAGCAGAGACCGGTTTAGAGCTGCGATAACTTAAATAATAACAGCAGCTAACTTATCTTGCAGAGGCAGTCAATCATTAATGAATAAAAATATGCTGGTAAATTCTGTGATAGAAGAGGAACACCTCCTTGGCATGATGTTATTCTTAAAATAAAATAAATATAAATAATTAATAATGTACATTCTCACTCTGCTCAGGTATACTGACTCTAATGAGACACATCTAGACATCCTAGATGCACATGATGCCAACTGCTCATCCCCAACATTACATCAGTCACATGTACGTTTACATGGACAACAATAATCCGATATTAACCCGATTAAGACGATACTCTGATTAAGAAAACTAGCATGTAAACAGCGATTACTGATTACCTTACTCCAACTAAAGTCATACTCGAAGTAAACACAAATGGAACTAAGACCTGTGGAGTATTCCTGTTTTAGTCGCATTATCGACGTGTATTACAGACATGTACACACCTTAATCACACTATTAACGTTGTGTGGGAGTTTCCACCGCATTTTGCGACAGGACACGTACACACACGGCAGTGCTCAACCGTTTGACGGCAAACAAGATAGGCAAACGGCTGCGTCCCAAACCACATACTTACCTGCTATATAGTAGGAGAAATACATGTATTTCAGTAAGTATGTGGTTTGGGACGCAGCCCACGGCTTCAAGCAGTCGTCTATTAGCACGTACAGCATCACAAATAATTAACTGCACTTGAAGCTTTCGTAAAATTAAAAATGAAACACTCATAACTGTATACGGTTCCATAACGAAGACCAACTGTATGTCGATACGAGAAATTCTGGAGGGAACGTCGGACGGCGTGGCGTGGGGACGTAATGACGTGTGCCGTTAATCGATCCATGTTCTATAACATGTAAAACAGGAACATGAAAGGAATATTCTAAAAGTGTCTCATGTAAACACCTTAATCACAATATTGTCTTATTCAGAATAAGGTCCATAATTAGATTACTGCTGTCCATGTAAATGTAGTCAGTGTCTCTTCAGAGTGTGCTCTGCTGTGTAGTAACATGCCGTTCGTCTCCATCTTCCAATATTTCAGCTGTAGGGTAGTTTAGCTGTGTGTGGAATTGTATGGATAAATTTAGTAATATGGGTTCTGTCTTCTTTCAACATATTACGATATTTTTTGTGTAGAGATATTTTATTTGCTCTCATCTGTCACAGTACCTTTTTTGTCCCATGATGATGGCGTCACCAGCCTGCCCATTATGCCCAAAGTGTGGAACCCTGGACTATATCCTAAGCTATTAGGAGAGGGATGCTACTGTTGGTGGTGCAATCAGGTCATGAAGGCCATTGCAGAAGCCATCAGCTCAGGAGTCATCCATGCCAACAGAACCTGTCCCACCAAGAACGCCATCACCTGTTGAGCATTCCTCGTCCCCCAGTTAAAACAGCAGCAATACTGCTCTCTGAAAGAGACTGGCAGATATTGGTAGACCTTGAGCAGCAGCTGAAGTTCCCTGGTCACATTGCAATGATCACCTTGACATTTTCCTGCTGTCTGAGTCCACAAAAAGATGGTCCTGCTGGATCTCACAGTCTTTTGGGAAGACCTTGTGGAAGAGCTCTTTGAAAGAAAACTTCCGATGCTCTGGTCAGCAACTGCCAGAAGGGAGGCTGGAGGGCAAGGTGCTTTCCAATAAAGGTCAGATGCTGCATCTCATCTCTGTCCAGAGCCCCATGCATCGTGGGTGTGGATAAGCAAAGAATCATCTGTAATATCACTGAAGCAGAGGCAGTCTCATGATGGCTAAAGAGAGGAGAGCCATGAGGACTGTAGTGAGCCACCTGCTCACAAGCTGGGGTCTGATCACAGCTGGGTCACCTGGAGGAGAGTGTATGAAGATAAAAGACCCAAATCACCTAAGGTATCTAGGAACGTTACTGATTATGTGTCCAGAACCATCAGCAGATGTATTAACAAAACTGCATTTTTTAAAATACGGATTACTCTGTTGAGTTGAAATAAACTCTAAATTTAATAAAAGCGTGCCTACTAAGTGTTATCTGTGTGAGGCACAAATTGTAGTTTAAAAAGGTGCAGTGAAGTAATGGAAAAGGTCAGCCATGAGCAGTGGTAGAAAAGGTCAGCCATGAGTGCGGGTTACTGTCTGTCGAATGTTCTCCACATGACAACGTGGGTTTCCTCCAGGTTCTCTGCTTTCTTCCCACTATCCAAAAATATGCAGATGGATTGGCTACCCTAAATTGGCTCTAAGTGTGAATGTGTGTGTGAATATGTGTGTGTGTGTGTGTGTGTGTGTGTGTGTGTGTGGTACCCTGTGTTCCTGGGATATAATCCAGATACACTGCAACCCTGACCAGAAAAAAGCAGTTACTGAAAGTAGACAGACAGACAGACAGACAGATAGATAGATAGATATCGTCAGCAGGAAAAATGCGCACTTGGCAACACCGGCTTCACAACTCTGAACAGCTTAGATGTTTTTATTTTACACCTGCTTTTGACGTCTCATTTTGGGCAAGAATTTTGGGCAATTTTAGCCACACTAACATTTCTGCACTGATCTTGCTGTTTTGAGCAATTCTTCTTCATATATTCACAACACCTTGCATGTTTGTACATAACATGCACAACATTCGTACATAACTTGCAAGGTTTTTCGCACAGAATGCACAGATTTGTGCGAATAAAAACTGGTGCAAAATAAAAAAACATCTTATTAACAATACATATTATTTAAGAGAGGGGTATTTTGGATTTTACCACTGGCTCATCTCACCTGGCCACCGGTGTTCATTTCTTCAGCACTCTGTGCTGTTGCTAAGCAATGGCTCCAAATTCAAAAGTGCTGAAAGGATTTGTAGATGACACTTAAACTCACTCTCTCTCTCTCTCTCTCTTTCTCTCTCTCTCTCTCTGTCTCTCTCTGTAGTGGGGGCATGGTGGCTGGGGGTCTGAGTCTCACTTCCGCCCTTTGTGGAGGTGAGCGGAGGGGTTTCCGCCGGGTACTCCGGTTTTTTCCCCCAGTCCAAAGACGTGTGCTGTAGGCTGACTGACATTTCCAAAATGTCTGTCATGAGTGAATGGCTGTGTATATGTGAGTGCAATTTTCCCCTGCGATGGGTTGGCACCCCGTCCAGGTTGTCCCCCACCTCGTGTCCCGAGTTCCCTGGGATAGGCTCCAGGCTCCCTCATGACCCTGTGTAGGATAAGTGTTATGGAAAATGGATGGATGGAAAAACTGTAGTTTTTAAAAAAAGATTTAAGTGGGAAATATCTAAATGTTCAAGGTTAAAAAATCTCAGATATTTGTATCCTTGTGTATCCCTTCAACCTCCGAACTTCTGACCAGATGTCTGAATCTGCTACTTTGGACAGAAGGAGCACATGATGTGTAGTCAGTGACAGCAATACGACATGCATGTGTAGAGTACTGTAATGCTTTATTAGAAATTCTACTAATATTCTACTAATATTGTGATTGAGCTCTCTCATTGAGTTACACTGATGTTAGGTAAATAAAACAATTTTGCAATAAGCAGCCCAACATTGAAAATGTTTCTTCTTGTTTAATATGGCACACTTTGATGATGTATACCTGACATAAATGCAGTGTGTGCATCTGGATGAAACTCCAATGTCACAGATCTGGTATGTGTCATACTAATTGGAGTCAAAGGTAACTTGCCATGGTGAACTTCTGGGGATCCTGTTTCCAAGGCAACTGGCAGCATGTTGCTAACTAAGGCAAGTCCAATTCAAATGATATCAGTAAGTGGGAGACATACAGGCTACATCATTCCCTTCACTTTCCTCTCCCAGGCTTTCAGATCTTCATTTCATTTAAGTTTATTTAACTTTGTTTTCTGGCTCCCCTTCAGCTCTACTCCTTTCTAACATTCATCTCCCCACTCCTATCTTTTCTCTCTTCCCATCTCTCTCTCTCTCTCTCTCTCTCTCTCTCTCTCTCTCTCTCTCTCTCTCTCTCTCTCTCTCTCTCTCTCTCTCTCTCTCTCTCATGTTAAAGGGCAGAATCCATTAGTGCCATCAGCTGAGAGAGCTTGAGAAGTGGTATTAGTCTGAGCCCTATTACATTTTTCTCAACGGCTGATATAGCGAGAGCTGATGCTCTATTCAGTCTTTTACCAGAAACAGAGAGGGTGCACAATGTTCCATTCCTTGAGGTGAGATCATTCAGTAAGCATCCTTGGTGAAAGATTACTGAGGTACAGAACATCTGGTTCCATCTGGCTGTACAACAGAATCAGCCATTTCTGACCACCAGCATGTAGTAAAATCAACAAATGTGTTTATGTAACACTGCCTTTGTCTTTGTTTCAGTCAGTCATTCATGGCCAAATCACACTTTCATTTAAAACAGCTGCAGCAGATCAGTCTTCATGCACATGAATGGTCTTCCCTGCCTGAGTTGGACTTGTCCTGACTGTCCTGGATGCAGTGAACAGACAGGAAAGAGGGGGAGAGGGAATGAAAAAAGTGTGTGACTGTGACTAATGGGAATGAGTCACTCTGCAGAGCGACTGCTAAGTGAAAATGTCTCATTCACCAAGCATGAAACACCAGCGTGACAAACAGATGTCACGCTCAAGTGCAGGGACATGCCTTCTTCACGTCTTCTGTTCTCTGATGTTCATGGTGGCTTGTGTGTCATTTCTGGGAATGGAGGCCACTTTTCGATGATAATACATACATTTGTATTTTCCATGGATATATTTCCACTACTGCAGCAGATTTAACCACCATACCGATCTGTTACCTCTGGTACACATTAACACAGAATTAAACAATGAGCACAGGATTTATGAACATTTTCTACCTTTGAGTTGTTCTCAGTTGTTCAAATGGCAGGCTTTGGAGACATAAGGAGGGAGACGATTGCGGGATAAAAAGAAATAAGCTGCATTTCCTAACAAATGGGTGCATGACTGCTCTTTAAGAGCCATCTTAATGGCCAGGAGTTCTGTGTTACCAACACTCTACTTTCTCTCGCCAGGGAAAACTTATGCAATAAAAAAACTATTTGGTATATCATTGGAGAGGGTATTCCTCATCTTTGGGGCCACTAGCCCTAATTCAGATGCATCTATGTACCTCAACAATAATGGACATTTTGAGATATGTGTGTTGTAGGTGTTCTCAATCTATTAATTCTTCGTTAAGTTGTGGGAATTTCCCTTGAGGAGAGAGGTCAGAGGGATGGCAAATGCTACTGAATCCCCTGATAAAATACATATAGAAATTTGTTAACCCCAGAAATCATTGCAAGTCCCTAACACTGGCTGGATTGGGCCACTTGTTTCTACTTTACCACCCATGGTTAGATTCTCAAATTGATAGAGCACCCCAAAAAGGAAATTTTTAAGAGTTAGTACCTTCTTGTTATGTTGGATGGCATTTTGGGGATGACAAGGAATATATTAAAATGTCATCTATGCTGTTCAGATTCATATTCAGATTTAAGCCATACCCCCAAAAGTTCAACCACACCAACCTTGGCAAACCATGTCTTTAGAGATGTTGCTTTGTGCACAGGTGCATTGTCATGTTGAAACTGTAATCACTGTGTTGAGAAGGTAATTATCAGCATTAAAGTTATCACTCATGTAATGTCCATTATATACCCTGACAACACTACTTGCTATTGTTCCCTGATGTTGTTGTGCTGAAATTTCTGTACAAAATGTTGCATGAATGTTTAAAGTTCACTATAGTAGAAAACTACCAATGTCCCATAACTCTAAAAGTGCAGTTATCTGTGCTTTTTCCCACTTCGGACATTAAACAGCCCGAGGTGTAGCACCTTCATATTTTGTGGTGTTAAAGCTTATAATTATTGTACTGTGGGCACTTTTATCACCTAATAATGTGCGCTGACTGTTTTTATTAATATTTGCAAAGTACTGATCTATCTAAGAATATAAAATAATTAATCGAAAGTCTCAACTATATACATTAGATGATTGATCTATAAGAGTATGCCCTGTGATGGATTGGCACCCGTCCAGGGTGTACCTTGCCTTGTGCCCCATGCTCCCTGGGATAGGCTCCAGGTTCACTGTGACCCTGTAGGATAAGCGGCAAATGGATGGATGGATGGATGGATCTATAAGAGTAATGTGTTGCTGTGTTTGTGCCTAAAGTAGATCAGATTCTCACCTTCCCCCTAAGCCAGAAGCTAGCTGTTTCATACTGTTTCAGTCTGACCAGTCCTAATAATAACAGATAAAATACTCCATGTGCTCTTTTACTGACAAAAAAAGTATAATTATGAATTCTACCTTGTTAAGCTGTCAAATACCTGTAAATGTAAATGTGAGACCTTTTCTGTTGACCATCCTGAATAGCCACAGTTCAGGTCTGTTCTTTGTGAAGGCTCCATTGACAGGTCTGAAGCCTTGGAATATCCTGATGGCCCTGTTCTGACAGAAGTGATACATCCCAGGGGAACAAACTGTCATCAGGCAAGAGCAGACCAGGACTGGTAGCAGGACCTACAGCTCCAGTGTTATCTGGAGAAGCTAATAGTATCTTCTCCAGCTATCTTTTTTTTTTACTCATTATAGGACATCTTTTTTTTAGCTTGCACACACACACACACACACACACACACACACACACACACACACACACACACACACACACACACACACAGAGCGAGAGAGAGAGAGAGAGAGAGAGAGAGAGAGAGAGAGAGAGAGAGAGAGGTTATGTTGAGCATTAAGCTGCTGTCCACATTAATCCAGCCAGAGCAGAGCTCATGGCTAAAGATGTTACACAGAGATATCCCTGTTAAATTGAATTGTGTGTGAGTGTGTCTATGACAGACTGAGAATGAGACACTTTCCCACTTATCACTGATCCAGTGCTGGTACTGGTGCTCGACATTGGTCAACAGTTCAGGTGAACGCTTTCAGTCAAAACTGCTCAATTATACACTACCAGGCAAAAGTATTGGCATGGGAGATGGAATATATTTTGTTAATTGTCTTAAAGACAGGTTAATGGGTTGTTGTATTTTCCCCCCTCTAAGTCATATGTAAATAGCGAAGATGATGCCCATGTACATTTTTCCCCAAACAAGCAATTCAACTTTTGCTCTGCATAAGAAATATTAAAAAATTACCTTGCTCAATACACTACCCCATGAACCACAGACAGAGAAATGCATATTTTAACATAACGAGTTCCTGAGTGGTGCACTGGTTTAATGATAATGAGTCTTTATTAATCACATATACATTATAGCACAGTGAAATTCTTTTCTTTGTATACCCCAGCATGTCAGGAAGCTGGGGTCAGAGCACAGGGTCAGCCATGATACAGCGCCCCTGGAGCAGAGAGGGTTAAGGGCCTTGCTCAAGGGACCAACAGTGCTGGGGCTTGAACGATCAGTATCCCGACCTTCCGATCAGTAACCCAGAGCCTTAACCGCCAAGCCACCAAGCCACCACTGCCCCCTTACCCATGTTCAAATCCCGCTAATCCAAAACAATATCTCATCTCTTTTTTTGTTTCTTTTTTTTTTATAAAAAAAGAAACATTTGTGAGACAATTGGTACCTTCTCATAACAAAAGTGAGATTAATTACTAAATCTCATAAGATTTTAAGGAAGAATCTTTATGCAATATTTATACAATATTTCCTATATGTATGGCTCAGTAAATGATTTGAAGTAGTGTAATACTTATGCGATGTTCTTCATCGTGACTAAATCTCAACCCAGTCGAACACCTATGGGAGATTAGACACCGTACATGCTGGATTTTCCTTTTCTGCTAATGATGTTTCAGCTACATGAGAGGATGGTCAATACCTACAAATGAAATCTTTGCAGGGCTCCCACAGTCACTTAAACACTCACTTTATCCTTTTTTCCTGAAGTGAAAAGGCAGCAATAATGAAAAGTGCTGACAGCTCACATTAATGCTGATACAGATCAGATTTCACGCAAGCCTCATGACCTAAAGCCATTTCCAGATTAACTGAGTTGTATAAGTGTTGGTGGTTTTACGCTGCCTTCGTATACGTTCCGATACAAGTTCCCAACATCTCCTTTATACTTTTAGGGGAAAGTAATTCTGCATTTGAATTACCTCAGAAGCGGGAGGTGATTCAAATACAGCATTTGAGCTACAAAGTGAGAAAAAGACATGGAAGCCTCCAGGTTCTTTTATTGTTAGCAACAAGATACCAGATAACTGTGATGAGTGATGTTTACTTTCCTTCTCAAAACAGAAAACAGTATATTCAGTGTTATAGATTTAACAAGTGACTATATCAGTATTTTAATTGATCTAAAGCGAATACTTGTGTATATATAACTCATTTAAAGTTAAGAACTGCTGCCTTGTGTAACGTTGGTGCTGTGAGAAGCCATGTTGAAGGGGGGGTGTGGGATGTGCATTCTCGTTGTTTTTGCCTGGTCCGAGGTGGGAATGATGAGTTATGACCTCTAGTTGAATGCAGCATACGTTTTCAGTTGTCCAAGGAAAGATTTTTTAATCCTCTAAACACAAAATACATTTAGTAGTTACTGATAAAACCACTCAGACCAGCTTACTTTTATGGTCATCAAATTATGTACCTTTTAACAAAGAGGAAAATGTAAGGGTGATCCCAAAAGAACGAACTCGCTAACATTAGTGGGACACTGGGAAGCAAGGAATTCATAATTACAACTATACAAATGAGAAATACAGGAGCATATGAGGAGCACATTAAGTAGCGTTAGTCTCAGCTCATTTATTACCTCTGAATGGAGTCGTTCATTAAAAACAAATATAGAAACACAACAAATCATGTCTAAAAGTTTTTTAAAAAGGTTTTTACATTTGCATTTATTCATTTAGCAGACGCCTTTATCCAAAGCGGCTTACAAATGAGGAAATGAGCAAAGTGGTATATCAAATGGAGAACAATACAAGTAGTGCTACTATACAAGTTTTATAATTGAGTTCTAGAAAAGCAAAGTGCGCAGAGTAGAGGTGTAAGAGCCAGAGTGAGTGTTTTTTTTTTAAGGATAATGGCATTTTAGGGGTTAGTTACGTGCTCACGGAAGAGGTGGGTGTTTAGCTGTTTTTTGAAGAATTTTTTTTTATAGTAGATCAGAGTTTTGGGGGGCCATCCTTCTCATTTGTATGAAATAATTGAGAGAATGAATGTTTTACGGATTGGTTCAGGAATAGAAGAAAACAAGGAAAGGAATAGCACAGCTGGCATGAATAGCACAAACAGTGTGTCTATTACAGGAAACTCCTCCTGGTGTTTGAGATAACTACAGGCTCTTTTACCAACATCAGTCCAGTCAGTCAACTCCAGATGGGCTCTGTGCCCAAGGCATCAGTAGCTGCTTTCTTTTTTGCTTTCTCAGTATGTGTGTGTGTAATGCAGTCAGACGCAATAGCGGGTTTTAAAGGGCAGCGCAGGTTAGCTAGCAGGTCTGGTTTCAATTCAAACTACTACCCTGACATAACTATAAATTCCACTTTGGAATTCTCTTTGTATACTGTATTCTCTAATACAGTATCATTTTCAAATGAAATGCTGGAATACATTCAGCATGTAATTTTAAAAAAAAAAGAAAAAGGGCCAGATGCTAGGGTCAGATGCACTGTGGGTAAAAATAACCAAGCTGTGTTCAAAATCCTTTACACTCCAGTTGTAAGAAACACCATAACTGTTTCACTGAACATTTTTCTACGACTATATATTTTCCAGATACAGGATTTATGTTGGGCGCACGGTGGCTTTGGGGTTGAGCCTGTGTGTACGGAGTTTGCATGTTCTCCCCGTGCTACGGGGGTTTCCTCCGGGTACTCCGTTTTCCTCCCCAGTCCAAAGACATGCATGTTAGGCTGCCGTCCATGTCCAAAGTGTCCGTAGTGTATGAATGGGTGTGTGAGTGTGTATGTAATTGTGCCCTGCGATGGATTGGCACCCTGTCCAGGTTGTACCCCAACTTGTGCCCGATGCTCCCTGGGGTAGGCTCCAGGTTCCCTGCGACCCATTAAGGATAAGCGGTATAGAAGATAAATGCATGGCATTGTTTCTCCCCAATGTCCCTATTCACGTTTTCCCCTCTGTGTGAGTGTGTAGTGTGTCAAAGAAAATGCATCACTGATCACAATTTATTTTGAAAGCTCCTTCAGGCGATGACTGCCACCTGAGCATCCCTTTCATATTCCATCCATTCATGACAATCACACACATCTGTACCGGTACAGGTGCATACACAGTGTTGAGTGTTGATTTCTACCATTCCATACAATAAAAAAAAAACCACAAGAAATATTATTTGCTATTAATATAGGCTTTTACACACATACAGATGTTCTATTGCACTCAAACACACGGCTGCAAAGTCCGCCCATCCTGTGTTGGACGTCTCAGCGTGTCATCTGTCATTGCAAGGTCCTCACAGCACAGCGGTAGACATACATTTCCAGTTGCGGAGGCACCATTTAAGCCCTCTGATTCAGTCTTCCACATTTCTAATCAACCACTTTAACCTCCACCTTGTTTTTCTAAACCAAATCGACAAGCTGCCAGATACAATTAACCAGCCTCACCTAACAGTTACATAATTTCATGTTCCTCACCTTTCTGTGCTCATTACTTTTTCAACCTCGAGGAGACCACGTCTCTAGTGAATTTATAGGAAGAAAAACACACAGTTCATCAATGATTTGTGGTTTAGAGCAGGCGTTCCCAAACTGGAGGCCGTCATTTGATTTGCATATGCTCTTCTGGATCTTCTAGATTAGTAAATAATTCTAAACGTAAGGTGAAAGTTTTTCATTTGAGATACAGCTCATGATAACAATCACAATGACAGTAGAAAGTTTTGAGATAAACCGAGTTTGTGAGTGTAAAGCTTGTCACTGTGCATGAATTCATTAAACAGTTTACTGTTCAATTTGGAAACCAGATGAACTGGAATGTTTTGAAGGAGCAGATAAGGATAAAGATAAAGTACGTAAGCCGGTGTGTGAACAATGCTGCTCGTGTGGCCACGCCTCAAATATAAACCTGGTCTCTCTACTTCACGTCAGGTCACATCACACCACCACGGCATGGGTGATTTTCGTATAACAATATGCCCCATTGTGTTTTATTTCTTATATAATATGTCCAGATATTACAATAGTCCTAAATTATAAACGTGGAATGAAAAAATAGGGTGGTTACAACTTGGGGTTGCAGAAAATTCATAATGTCCATTTGGGTTTGTTTGTCCAAAAAAGTTTGGGAACCCCTGTTTTAGAGGTTGGGAGGACACCATTTGAGGTATTCATGAAAATGTAAAAATGTCCAGAAGAACTTATAATATATATCACGGAAAGTGTTTTTTGAAAAAAAAATATATATATGTACTGTTTTCTTCTTCTTCTTCTTCTTCTTTTTTTTTTTTTTTATATTTATTTATTTATTTATTTTTTACAACTTATGGAATGTGTGTTAGAGAAAATTCATGTTAAGTTCACATTTTTGGTGGGTAGCTTTCCATAAAAAAATATTCAGGTAAGTTAAGATCGATGTCTCATTCTTCATTTTTATCTTGCATCATTCTTAGAACTATACTGACTTATTCTCCCAGACAAAACAGCCAATTCAAAAAACAAACAAACAAGCAAACAAAATTTTAAAGAAATTTCCATAACAAACAAAAGATAATGAATGATATGACACTATGATCTTGTGGGAAAATTCAAAGAGGAAAGAAATCCAACACTAAAAGGTATCAGAGTTAAGATACACCATAATATTAATGATCTCCACAGTTACAGTACAGCAGTCTGAAGTCAGAAATAGAGCTGCATTAAGGGGTTGTGTTATCTCTTTTTCTCTTGCTGTCTACAAAAACTAAATTAAATAATTAATTAAAGAGTTGGAATTAAAGGGTTATTTGGTTAGTGCTTCATTTATTTTTCTGATAAGTCGCTGTTCATAGCACTGAAAAATACATAAAAGAGCGGTTTGATGAAAACATCAAAACAGAAAGCGAATTAACTCTTCAATTATCAAAGTGTCACTCGGTATTTAGCGATTTCAAATATAAACAGAATCTCAAAAAGACTGTTTAAACACCTTCAACCACACTGTTATTTATTCTTTTTACTTTTTACTCCACCATGTTGAAATGACGGCACGGAATCGCAACTCGGGGAAGTCGGAGCTCTTGAAAAACCCTGGCTTTCCGAGTAGGAATTATAAGTTGGAGAGGCATTCAAATGACACTTTCCTAAGTTCACACTTGGTCATCAACGTAGTTTCACGTATGCACTGGACCCAGGTTCCCAGTATCCACCACAGCATCACAACATGGCCAATCCACACTCCATTTCTCATCACACACACAGTCACTCTCACATTCCAGATCACCTGATGACCTGGACTAAATCAAGCACACACACTTAAATAACCCGGACTCTCTCTCTCTCTCACACACACACACATGCTCTTTGCAAAGTTTCATTCTGAATTTATGTATGATGTTACCAAGCCTTTAAATGATGTTTCTGGGTTCCAGTTCCTGGTTTTTGTCTTTAATACTCTGATCATCTGACCCTAGCCAGTTTTTTTCACATTGCTTCTGCCTTTTGTTTCGGATTTGTCTTCCTGTCGCAATAAAGTCAACGTGGACTTGCAACCGTCTCTTCCACCTGACAATATGTACTGTATATGCACGTTAATATACAGTATGTATTAGTATATCGAGTAAGAAAAACAATTGTTTTAACCGAGTGTACTGAAGTTTAAATCTGTATTGTGTGTTTCATCTCAACTCTTCTGAAGGCCTCTCAGTTTGGGTCTTTCATAGGATGCATCCTACCATATCAGAGTCAAAAAGACGCTGGTGTAATGCTCAAGTTCCAGAGAAGAATAAGCTCTGATTGGGTCTGAGACGTCTATAAAGCTGCTTTGTGATTCTGTCTAGTGGGAGAAAAAAAAAAACTGCTCTACAAATAAAATTCAGCTGAATTGCATCATTTGCAACGTTTGTTAGAGTATTTAACTCAAAAAAAGTCAAGTCCTACAGTAATATCTTCTTGTAATGCCATGTAATATGGGCGTCTATAAAAATATATAGTATATACCTTTAGACATAGCCTATTATTGTGTGTGTTGGTGGCTGTGTGTGAAAAACTTCCAGTAGGATAGCATACCACACCACAAAGCACACACATTGGATCATGCTGAATCCTCAAACGTGACAATGACTTCAACAGTATGAATGGGACCAAACAATCTGCAGGAACAGGTATGAAGTATGAGAATAATATCCCTTGGAAATGCTTCCAGCAGTCAGTAAATCCATAGTGTGAAGCCAACTTGTGTCTTATCTGCTACTAAATAGATGTCAGATTATGGAATAAAGCAGCCACTGATTAGATTTAAAACAGCCAGAGAGAATAACTAGTATGTGATATATTCCTCTGATTTGTAAATGAATCCCTGACAACCCCCTAACCCCCCCTTGATACACACGCACACACACACACATCTACACACACGCATACATAACATCTTTAATGACTGTTTTTTATTTCCATGTCATTATTACTCCATAAACATCCAATTAAGGACAAGCAGTGCCACTACAAACAAACATAAACAAACCCAGAATGTGAGCGGCTGATGGCTGATTGAGGGAGACGGGATGCATCCCATGTCTGCCCCACTGCTCCTTCTACTTTGCATCCGGTCTGTCTGCTCGAAGGCAGCTTCATGCTGGACATCACTGTAGACAGTGATGGTGATGTAACAGCTCTCGTCACACAGATCCACCAGCAGGGCTCATCAAATGAATTAATAAATACACATCACACAAAGCAAACCATGAATATTCATTAACTGATGTGTCTTGTATAAGACTCTCGAATAAACATAAGAGACAAGCAGGTGGACATGTGTGTCTGTGACATCCAGTCAATTCAATTCAGTTCAATAAGCTTTACTGGCATGACGGTATGCATTTATTGCCAAAGCATCAAAATGTATACAAATAAAAAAAAAACAACATTTATTGTGTCACGTTAGGGAGTTGAGACGGATACAGGTGCAGAATTTTAAACGTTTTAATAAATAAACCAACAAAATACAAAAGACATTATAACTAAGGCAAAGCACTGTGGCAAAGACTAAACATAAACTAAATAAACAAAACACGGTAACAGGGACAAAGGTAAAATAAGACAAATGTGAGACAGAGTGCAGTGCAAACTGTGGCTATATACATGCGTGCCCATTAACAGAAACGTGATTCAGGTGCAGGTGGTCATGTGACTATGGTGCCGTGGCTGCTGGGAACTGTAGTTCCGAGTTCCCTCTCTGATTTCATAACATATTGAATGCCCATATAGATACATTCGAGGAGATATTATAGCAGAAATTGACATTAATAATAGTAATGATTACAATAATCCATCCATTTTCCATACTCTTATCCTACACAGGGTTGCAAGGAGTCTGGATCTTATCCCTGGGAACAACCTGGACGGGGTGCCAACCCATCACAAGGCACAATCACACACTACAGCCCCACATCCACCAAACCACCACCACCACCACCAGCAACAACAACCAAACTAGTCGCATAGTAATAATTATAATAATAGTGAAAATCATAAAGAAAACCAGTAAAATAAAACCAGAGAGAATACAAACTCTCTCTCTCTCTCTCTCTCTCTCTCTCTCTCTCTCTCTGCCATTCTGCCTTTATCTATTCTGCCTTTTTTCAGTTTATATCTTGTCTCCTATATTTCCTCTTATTTCATTTCTCTCCATCAGTTCCTTCCTTTTAAAAAAAAAAAAATCTCATGTGCTCATGTTTTTTTGGCGTGTGCGTGTTTCAGTAGGTTCTTCACTCTCGTCACGAGTCCCAGAGCTACTCTGTATCCCCAGCTGGACAGTGTTATCTATCATCTGGCAGATATAGGTCTGAGCCTGTCGTCTATGAATTAATACTTGCAGTTTATAAGGTTGTAAGATTATCTCTTAGTTGGAGCCCAGTTCTGTGATCACTCGACTATAGTGAACAGAAAGCCGTTTGCCACAGTGTCCTAATTATAAGATGTTGCATTTTAATTATGAATAATGTTCTGAACTGTGCCGTAGTTCCCGATGGAACACTATTAGTGTTTAAGACAGAATCTACCCTGGTTCAAAATCTGAGAAAACATACGTAAATTCAGTCTGTCAGAGTTAGACTTTCATGCTACTACACTCCTATGAGTAAATAAAGCAGCTGTTCTGTCAGCAAGTCTCAAAAAAGGATTTAGTAAAGCCCAGATTCCACACTGACCGGGCTCTTTTCATTCAGCAAACACTCTCTTGAGACATTTTCTTTCACTTTTCTTTCTGACAAATCTGTTCAGCTTTATTATAATATACAGTAACATGTCATGAATTAAACACAGAGGAGACTAGAGGAAAGCACAACATTTCTGGTTCTGCAATACATACAAACAACACATATGGTCCGTTCCATCCATCCATTTTCTATACCGCTTATCCTTGTTGGGTCGCAGGGAACCTGGAGCCTATACCAGGGGGCATGCGGCATCAGGCAGGGGGCAGATGGGTGCCAATCCATCACGGGGCACACTCACTCACACATTCACAAACCCATTCATACACTACAGACACGCCAATCAGCCTACAATGCATGTCTTTGGACTGAGGGAGGAAACCAGAGTACCTGGAAGAAACCCCCGAGGTACGGGGAGAACATGCAAATTCCGCACACACAGGGCCACTGCGGAAATCGGACCCTCAACCCTGGAGGTGTGAGACAAACATGCTAACCTCTAAGCCACCGTACCCTCAACACATATGGTGTTAATAAACAAGTAGAATTAAATTCTGTCTACATTTTGCTTTGTACTGTTCTGACAGATTTTATTATGATTTTTTATTTGATTTGATTTTTTTGTGTGTGATTTTAGCCATAGCCACTACTTATAGAACTGAGTGTGATGGGGACATGGTCGAGTGCTGTCTGTGAAGCGGAAGGAGAGTCGTGGTGTACGAGTGGGTAATGGATGATTGTGTCTGTGGTTTATGAAAGCCATTTTATGTGCTCTCTCTTTTTCAGCAGGCTGCTAGACGCCAGAGAGAGACGGTGCAAACCACACTGCAAAAGATGTTATCATAGCCGGCAAAAATATCTTGAGTAACAGAAAATATATTTAATATTTCTCATTATGATATTAAATATAAGACCATGAAGCGTATTTCCAGACATTTTACTCGTTTCAAGCTTCAATTCATTACTATACACACGCCTTACATTTTTCCAAACTATTTCCTACAGTGGTATGCAGTTTGGACCGTGATATGTGATGAAAGCCAAAACAATCCTAGTGAAATTATATTTATAATACAATTCTGAGAAAATTCAAGAGAATATTGTTTGGCACAGAGTAGATACTGCATCATTATCAAAGAAGAGCCACATCTACAGACTATTGTATCTCATTCGGAGCTAAGAGGCTCCTGTGTTAGCTCATAAACTAACTAGCAGCCTAAATAACATATTACGATACAATTGATATGATTATACATTCCCCTCCGAAACTATTGGAATGGCTGGGCCAATTCATTTGTTTGTGCTATACACCAAAGACATTTAGGTTTGAGATCAAAAGATTGATATGACATTGAAGTGAGTTTAAAATTTCATCTTTCATTTCTTGGTATTTACATCATGATGAGTTAAACAGCACAAACCATAGAACCTTTTGTATTAGACCACCCAATTTTTAGCAAAAGTATAAGTCTTGAAGTAAATTAAAGTAAATAACACTTAATATTTGCTTGCATATCCCTGAATTACTCACTGACATCACCAAACTGTTGAACTCTTAAGGTCTGGTGATGACTTGGCCAGTCTAAGGATCTGTTCACACCTAGACGTTTTTCGCAGCGTGTTAAACGGTCTGTTTTTTTGACACATTTTTTTTGTGTTCACACCCAAGCATTAAACACTGGCGACGAGCTGAATGAAATTGCAGATTCACTCCCTGACAGTAGATGGCGCTTATTGAAAAGCAGAAATACATTTATTGTTAATAATATTGTTGTTTTTCTTGACCGGCCAATTCAGTGTCTGTTGCTCAGTACATCAGTGGTTTATTTCTTTTTCAGGCATTCCAAATTGTTGTACTGGCTATGCCCGATGTTTGTACAATGCATCTGATCGATTTTTCCTCTTTGCTCAGCTTCAAAATGGCTTGCTTTTCTCTCATAGACAGCTCTCTGGTCTTTATGTCAGTTTATCCTTTTTAACAACAAACGCAGTCTTCACAGGTGAAACTGTAGGCTCAAACCAAGAGTAGACATTCAAAGCTATTAATGCTTAAACAATCAATCTAACAGGACACACCTGTGTAACAAGAGATATCTTTCAGTCATGTGTTCCAATATTTTTGCTCGACTACAAATTGGGCGGTCTGACTCAAAATGTGCTATGTCTTGTTTCGTTTAAACACGTTTACATTACTGTATAAGCTGGCAGCCTTTTTGCTAGGCAACTGAATCAAGAAATCTTGTTACAATGTATTCTATGTGTTCTAGGTTATTTTTGTTCGGACTTATTCCTAAGATCACTAATTAACAGGACAGACCTTGTGAGTGACGTTTCAAATTGCGCATCAAGAGCCAGTGTGTCACACTCAGTATCGGCGCTAAGGTGGCTAAAGTTTAGCGGTTAAAAATCTTTACAGAGAAAGTTTAAGTTGTGTCTAAACATGGAGACATAATGGCATGTGTTAAAGGCGATCAGGGAAAAGAGCCTGGTGCTGCTGGTTAGAGAGGTGAGGCGGAACACTTATCACAGGAAAAGGTAAATCACTTGGCTGACAGAAAAAAGGTTATCCTGGTTTTACAGACATCTCAAATATTTACACAAGATGAGCCCTGACTCTCTCTCTCTGTCTCAACGGGTGGGATTTTTGTAGGCCTTTTCCTATTTAAAATTTTTTAGCTCCTTCCTGTGTAAGAAAGCGCAAGCAAGGCGTTATAAACAGTTTTATTAGATATATCAAGAGAAGCCAAATATTTATCGCAGATGCCAGAGTGAAAAGAAGCAGGGCTGTTCATGCTGAAAAATGGCCTGTGCATTTACCATGTTAAGACTTTGTTGTTGTTGTTGTTGTTGTTGTTGTTGTTTTTTGTCTCTCTCGGTCACAGAGTTATACCACACTGTAGTCCTATGAAACTGAACAATGCCAAAGTTTGAACCAGGTTTTAGAGAGAAATAAAAAAGAGAGATGGTGAGTCTATTAAAGTCCGAGACAGAAGCGCTCACGTCAGCAGCAGAGCTCTGAGCGTTTTCCAAGAAGACCCCCGGTTTCTACATAATATGCTGACTGCCTTCGCCATCCATCCCATAATGCCATAAATAATCTCAGCACATTCTCGCAATTGTAACCAGCGATTGGACAGGCGATGTCCAATCACTATAAAATATTAGAATAAAAAGTTTCTGGAAATCATAGCCTAGACAAATAGCCTAGATGTCAAACTTTACAGCATATTAGTTGATATTAAGCCAAAAACAAAACAATGGTAGCTGGACTTGAGGCTGCGCTGCGATCTGTGGTGTGATGTGGGAGAAATAATGATGGAGAAAAGTTATAGGCTATCAAGAAAAAGATTTGATGAGGAAAACATGGAAGAACAGCATATTAACATGCTTTCATACATAGGATACGCTTTATTTAGCATTTGTATGTATTAGCATTGTGTTTTTATAGCATTATTAATAAGTCACCGTGGTTCGGTAAGCTGCTTGTCGTCGAAAAAATTGAAAACTTAGAACAGACCTATCGTTTCCTTCCACACAGACAGATTTGAAACCTTACTGCATATCTTTTAATGCTCATTTCATTCATGCTTTTTTGCACTTCCCTATTCATACAGAGATCGTGAGTGGGAATATGGCGCAATCGTGTTTGGAAATTCATTGACAGGTGTTTGATGAGAAAGGTAAGCAATGTCACAGCCTACTTTGTCTGCCAGCAGCCGGGACTTGGCCATTCCAGAAAAATTCACAGCTGTGAATAATAAATAAGGACGGGCATATTACCAGACTGAGAAGATTAAAAGAACAGTGTGCTAATGAATATTTGATTACACATTAATGAGCATGAATACACAGGGTTTTTTTTAGAACGCATGCAGTGTATGCGCATTTTAAAAACAATATGTAATTTTAAAAACATATGTATAATATGTACTGGGGGCAGGGTGGCTTAGTTGTTAGCATGTTTGCTTCGCACCTCTGGGGTTGGGGGTTTGATTCCCGCCTTCACCCTGTGTGTGCGGTTTTCAGTTTGCAATTCTCTCCCTGCTGTGAGGGTTTCCTCCATTTACTCCGGTTTCCTTCCCCAGTCCAAAAACATGCTGATTGGCATCTCTAAATTGTCTGTAATGTGTGAATGTGTGTGTGATTGTGCCCTGCAATGGGTTGGCTCTCTGTCCAGAGTGTTCCCCGCCTCACGCCCCAAGTTCTCTGGGATGGGCTCCAGGCTCCCTGCGACCCTATATAGGATAAGCGGTATGGAAAATGGATGGATTGCCTTATTAAGACAATTAATGATCATTTTAATATAAATTTAACGCCCTTGCTTTACACTGTCAGTTTTCATCACATGACCTGCCGTCGCGTTACAGCTACAACCCACAACCCTGTATTTGTGCTCCAATTAACAATGTGTAGGTCAGGAGTTTATTGTGCTTAAAAATCATTTTGGCAGACTGTACGCATATTGGTATACATCATTGGGTAATCGTAAACTATTTACATCCATCATCCAGTTCAAAAGTTTATACCCCCCAGCTCTTAGTGTATCGTGTTGCCTTCTTGAGCAGCGGTGAATGTTTGCACCTTTTGTAATAGTCGTGTACGAGTCCCTCGGTCGTCCTCAGTGTGAAAAGATGAATATAGACACTGTTGGAAAGGGCTCAAATATGCAGAAGATGCTGGAAAAGCAGAGAATGTGCAGGACCTGGAGGATTTTTCTGAAGAACAGTGGACAGTTTAACTGCTCAGGACAAACAAGGGGCTCATGGACAACTCTCACAAAACATTAAAACAGTCGTTGATCATCCAGGTAACGACACACAGTATTAAGAATCGAGCATTAATCTGGTTCATTTGTATAAATTCAGTTATTATTGTGTTTTGTGGGACTATATGTAAACATCTGTTATGTGAAATAGATTATTCAGGGCAGAGCTAAATAAAAAGAAAATGCAATTTTCATCATCCTTTTTTTTTTTTGCTTTTTTTTAAAAATTATTAACATTTTGCAGATTCAGCAAGGCGTATGTAAACTCATGACCTCAACTGTATCTATTTTTAAAAACCCTGATACAAAACAGTCGGCACTTACGGCCACATACTGTGCGACAAAATGTGTTCCGTGCTGTAGCCTTTGCAGTATGTTATCTAGCTTTTGGAGGTTGAATTCGATTCAAAGATTACGTGTAGTTTACGTTTGAACTTAAGGTCTCAGAAGCACTTTATTTTGTGCATTGTGTTCTGTCTTTTTATTATTCGAGATGTTAAAAAATACTGTATATAATCTGCCAGTCTAATCATATAATATAGTGCAGTTTGTGACGTTTTGTTAAAATAAATACATGCTCAGCAGGTTATTGCTTACGTAAGAGCTGTGCTTTAAAATCTTGATTCATGTGTCTTTTATCGTTTTGAGAGGTCTCTGCACCGCCCTGTTGTGGAAACATGTAGCTGGAGAACATCTGTGGATCCTGCAGACCTCATGCAAGCAGAACTTGCCTGACACGGGAGATGTTTGAAATCTTTCATGTATTTGGTTCTGTTTTTCTTTTCCTCACCCCACTCGATTTCTTTTTTCTTACGGCGCGTCCTTCCGTTTCGTGTTTATCCTTTTCAGACCTCCAAGCATTTATGTCCCTTTTACAAGACTAATATTTGTCTTTGACAGATGCACATATTTGCTCTGATGTGCCCTGTGGTTTCATGGTGGTTTCTCTTACGTTGCGTGACTGTAAATATTTTACACACCCGTAAACATCTCTCTTTTAATTACTCTTAACTAAACGCACAAGCCTAAAAGCTGTTGATATCTCCAAGTCATGTTTACCTCTCAGTAATGTTAACGAAACAGTTTGCGGACATCTTTAAACGGAGGAAATGCGTGCTACAAAGTCAGAGACACAGACACACGACGTATTTCGGCTCTGTTATCGTCCATCCCTTTATCGAGTTACTCTTTTGTTCGTGTAATCATTCGTTTCACGTTTGCCAGTCTGTTCATCTGCTAGTGTACATGGTTCTGTTTATTTAATGGCGTGTGCATTCTAATGTAAATCATTAGTTTCATGTAGTTAGCTATGAAGTGTACCTGTGCACCCTTTCCAACCCTCTCGCTTCACTTTTTCTCATATGTGATAATGCTTCATTTATTCCTCAGGTGGCTCGGGGTTGCCATGGCACCCGGACATCAGTAATCGGATGTTGTGCTGGGGGTTGAGTGGGAGGCGGGAGGGAAAAAAGGGAAAGAGAGAAACAATAAGAAAACAGGCTTTGCTCTTTAATTTCCTTTCCTTTGATGTTTCTTTCTTCTCTCTCTCTCTCGCTCTCTCTGTCTCTCTGTGTGTGTGTGTGTGTGTGTGTGTGTGTGTGTATGCTAGACAGTCCAATCGTACTGTGCTGATGGAGGTTATTACCTGAGAGTGAGCACACACACGCACAGTCATGCTGAGACAGAGACTGTATCACAAGTTGGTTGAAGACTGAGATGAGATCTCTCCTTGTCTCTCTTGCAAAACTTTATAACTACGTGCCTCTCCATGTTCCACAGTTATACTGTGTGTGTGTGTGTGTGTGTGTGTGTGTGCCCATCTCTCACTTCCACTCATTTACCCTCAACCCACTACTCTGTTCTGTTCTTAACTCTCTCCATGATTTGTTGTGTGATCTCACTGTAGATGGCACTGTGGCACAGAGTTACTCCAGCTCGTCCTATCTGTGTAGGTTTCTGTGTCTCACCATGCTCCTGATGAGAAATAGCCTGGATCAGAAGCTCTTACAAGATGAAGAATTCCACACATTCCCTAAATAACAGTTTACATTAACTGCTTCCCTCTTAGAACGTAGCACTTATGCATTCTCCCACCTAATATTGATTAATCACGTTTGTGAACATGTAAAAGGATTTGGAGACGTCTCTCCGTACTTAGAGGTGAAATAGACACCTGAAACGCCCTGTATAATGGAAGCTAAGGATGGTTTTTTATTCATTCTATCAATAACATTTATGCAATACATATTTTTGTTTAATGCTTATATGAATTGTTTAGTCAAATGTGAGTATTTTCCTCTCCACAAAAAAGGACACCTTATAGAAGATATCTGGAATATAGTCAAATTGATCTAGTATTTCCTACTGTAAGATTACAATAAACAAAATATACGATTACTTAACCTTTTTCTAGACTTTTGACACATTTCTAAGCTTTACGTTTTCTTATTCTATTGGCAGATCATTATGATTCTTTCTAGAAATAAATGCTTAAAATGAGCAAAGTTATCTACCAATATACAAGACTATTTCAAGCATGAAATAAATAAAAATGCATCGGAATACTGTAGGGTTAATAGTCTTATATGCACTCACTGTCAACTTTAATAGAAATCCAATCAGCCAATCATGTGGCAGCAGCACAATGCCATATAAAATCATGTAGCTACCGGTCAAGAGCTTCAGTTAATGTTCAGATCAAATATAAAATATTAGATCTCAAATATAGAGATCAATGGGATCACATTTACACAGCCATCTTATGTAATCTTCACTAATGCACCATGGTTTTAATGAAGGAAAAGTGGGATCTGGGTGACTTTACCCGTGGCATGGTTGTTGGTACCAGATGGGCTGGTTTGAGTTTTTCACGAACTGCGGATTAGAGAGGTCAGAGGAAAATAGATTGGTTTGAGCTGACAAGAAGGATACAGTTAACCATATAATCACTCTTTACAACCGTGATGAGCTGAAAAGCATCTCAGTACGCACGACACATCAAACCTCGCGGTGGAAGGGCTACAACAGCAGAAGACCACATCAGATTCAACTCCTGTTAGCCGAGAACACGAATCTGAGGCTATCATGGGCCCAGTGTGTGTAATCATATCATAGGACATACAAGATACATTTAAATATATTCAAAATATTTTAACTTAAAATTGTCATTATATCCACTGTATTGTTATTATTGATATTTCCATTAGTCTACAGTATTATTTATTGTTACTGTTACTGTTTATGGCATTTTTTTTTATAGTTACTGTTGTTTTCAGTGTTGTCCTACATACTGTATATTCATACCAATAAAACTACTTTCAATTAAACTCAATTGAATCTCTCTCCTCGTCCTTTCGCTCGCTCCCTCGCACATGTTCAGTTTTTGTTTTGTGTCATGTAAATGCGATTTACTGAGTAAATATGATTAACACAACATCAAACCAACCAAGAAGTGTGTGCATTATTAATCTTCCCCAGTAATGAGGGAGAAAGAGAGAGAGAGAGAAAGAGAGAGAGAGAGAGAGAGAGAGAGAGGGAGGGAGAGCAAGATCTATTTACACAGCCCTCTTATGTAATCTTCATTAATGCACCATGGTTTTAAGTCATCAGATTATGACACCCACACAGACAGAGACAGAGTATAAAGAGACGGAACTTTACTGAGGGAAATTTTTGAGTTAGTGTTGTTTAAGAAAACAGAAAATGAGGAACGAGTGACATGGGAAAAGGATTCGTTTGGTGAGCCGTGCAAAGAAATAATGGCTCTAATGTGGCAATAATCAGAGAGTGAGTAAGCATGTGATGCGTTGCTTTGGATTGGCAACTTGTTTGGCATCTTTTGCAACATAACTAGTGTTTCCAAGATCACCAAGACTATGAATGAATGAACGAGGTATTGACACGCAAATATGTTGTTCTTCATGGAAAGCAGTATGTCACCAATCACCTCCTATAGAAAATCTCATTTCAATTCCTTCTAGAAAAAAGGACACGTACACATGAATGACATGATCAGGGCCCCAACATACTGCATGTGTAGGTGTAATAATGTGATTACAGACTGAAATAGGAGGTGCTGGTGATTAGGAAGCACATGATAATGTGGTTGTAATAATATGTGAGTTAGAATCTGATTCTGTGGACCCCGATAGGAAATGTTGCACGTTTTAGTCACCCTTCTCTCTCTCTCTCTCTCTCTCTCTCTCTCTCTCTCTCTGTCTCAAGCCCCATGAGTCTGGAAGAAGATTACAATCCTCAGACATCAGCTCTCAACATCTGGAGCCTGTTAGACAACACTCTGCCTCCATCTCACTTTCGATCTGGCCCACCTTTTTTCAAATCTGTCCCTTTTGCTTTAATGGCCCTCTCTCACTCAATCATCTCATCTCTGTCTGTCTCACCTCACCAAGTTCACTTTTCCTTCAACTGATCTCGCTCATCTGTTATGTATCATTTCATCCTTTTCTCATGAATCCTTGTTCCTTTCAGGTGTTATGTTATAATATCCAGGCTGAACTGCTCCAGAGGAAAGCAGCATTCATAAAAATTTTTTAAAAAACCCACCACCAACACCACCACCATCACCACCACCACCACCACCACCACCACCACCACCACCAACAACAACAACAACAAAGCACAAGAAATAATTCTAACTAGTATTATACACTAATACTAATACTAATATTACACAAGCATACATGTGACAAACGGGGGTGTCTGGTTGCAGGTCCCTCTGGAGAGGTTCTGTTACTCTTTAACATCATGAGATGGTTTGAGTCATATGGTAACTGATAGTTCTGTCCATAAAGCCAAGCCAAAAGGCCCTGGGGCCAGATTAACACACCATCTAATGACAATAGCTTCCCTTCAATTCTCCTGGCGTAAATTCCTTTTGGATGTTAAGAAATGCTGGCGGTGGACTCTCACTGCTTTTCACCCCAGGACGGGACCAGATGCAGAAAGGCCGGCTCCGGACTGATCTCAGCAACTCTGGAACAGCTCAAATACATGACCTGAGAAATTCTTGCAGTGGGAGAGACTTGGGTATAAGCACTATGTTAACAAGAGGTGTGCAGCCAAATGAAAATAAATGTCATTATATTTGACTCGTTTTGGTAATTTAAGGAGTAATCAGTGACGTGTACGCGCCTATTTATTTTTTTACATAGAATGACATTGATGTACAGAGAAGAATATGAAACCAAATATTGAATGAGACAATCGTAGGTGAGAAAGATCTGTGCAGTGTGAAAGAGATCAGAGGTGAGAGGGAGAATGAGGCCATGTGGTGAAGGGTCACTGATGTTACAGACAGACAAGCGTTTCGCTGTCTGAAGCAGTTTCACTGACTCTCCTAAGGTAAACATGTAGCTTCTAATTGATGAGCGCTCACAATGCATTGAAAAAAAAAACAAGCTTATGTAGTTTACACGAGAATGAGGAACGTAATACAATCACTGCTTACTCAAAGCTGTCCTGTCTCAGTTGCAACAACATGTCTGAGGAAAATGTTCAGCATCCTTGTGTGTGTGTGTGTGTGTGTGTGTGTGTGTGTGTGTGTGTGTGTCTTGCTCTGGTGACAGATTTGCACGCTGGTCAATCACCAACTGAGCTAAACACTCCATTAATCTTGAGTTGGCAAGGTGATGACCCTGGCTATAGCCAAGCACTCCCGAACAGCCGTATTGGAACACCGGGGGTCTTCCGTGCTGAACTGTGGGTGAAACACCCATTAGACAATTAGGCCATGAGAAATAGCCATAGCCAAGCAATAAGGCTCCAACCACCATTACGGTGTTCCTAATGAGCAGTGTGACAAGCCAGTAAATCAAGCATGAATGGTGGCCTGAACTGCAAATTTGTGTTGCAAGCATATTTCAATTCGTTAACTGATCCTGGCTCATTAGAAAGGTGTCATGCAGCAGCAAGATGAACTGGATTCGGAATTTAACATGGAGCTCTTTTTATGCAAATGGGTGCGGGTGTGCTTAAAGAATAAGCAAGGATCTCTTGTTTTATTCGACTTGTTGAGGATCGTGTGTGTGTATATGTTCTCATTCTGAGGGGGGTCGGGGTTTTGAGGTTGCAGTCTTCCCTCGTGTCTAGAGTTGCCTGTCTGTCATAAAGTCTAATGGGTTCTCCAGAAGTGCTCTGCTGTTTGGAATGTGCATCCAAACCACAAAGAATGCAGACCTGGCTAGTGGATATGGGGCTGATCATTGTTCTCCTGTTGTCATTCTGGAATGTTCTAGCTTCTCTGGGAGACCATCGTGAAGTAATGGATTGAGGGAACGGTTCTGATGCAGATGGACTGTAGTCTCAGGTCTACTGTAGCAGAACACTGGGTGATGATGATCCGTTGTCCAGTTCCTCTGTCGCTATGTTCACACTTGCACGACCTTTGTCTTTTCAAGGTCAGAAAGGGGTCAGCATTCAGAGACAGATCCTGACTCTCGAGTTTAACGGTGTGCCAGAGGAGACTAGTGTCTCTGGAGAGCGTCTGATGATAGAACCTGATAAAGACGGCTTTAGAGTTGGGAGACTGTTGAATATTTCATGTTTTCACACACATGTTACATATTCATGTACACACTTTTTTGTTTATTTGTTTTTCAATATCTATTTGGCTGTCGCAGTGAGGTAGGCCACATGGCTGGCACAGGAAGAACTGATCATTAAGACCCCCCACTTAGAGGATCAGCCAGCACTAACATATCATCTCATCAGGAACATGGCGACAGGGATGGATGGTGTTCAGGAAGTGTTTGTTTTGAGAGATGGTTTATATCACAGGGTATCTAATCCAAGACTGTGTAACATTTTTTTTTACTCCCAAGCTTTATCTGTTTTAGTCTGTGGGAGAAGATTTAAATGTCCTTTCCTTCATCTACAACTCCATCTGCCCAGTTAAGTTTTAGGACATTGGTGCCACACCCTGCATATGTGAACCACCACCACCACCAAAAACAACACCACCACAAACCATGCAAATTGCAAATGCAGAAGATAAAACCAAAAATCTGAGAAATGTATAATAGCAATGATTATTTCCCCAAGTATTTTGTTTGTTTGTGTGTGTGTGTGTGTGTGTGTGTGTGTGTGTGTGTGTATGTGTGTGTGTGTGTGTGTGTGTGAGAGAGAGAGAGAGAGAGAGAGAGAGAGAGAGAGACTCTCTTATAATTTCCTATGATCTGTGCCAGTATTGTCTGTCATTGCAGTGTGTTACATCTTGATGGACAGATCCTCTAAAAAGCTGCCTACTTTCTACTGTCTCTGTGTCTCCACAGCAACCAGCTTATTAGTTGTCATCTTTCCAGATAATTACAATGGCTATGCTTTATATCCTGTCAACAGAAAAAAAAAGACTTAAAAGATGTAAAAATGTCCATTTTTAAACTTTTCTCATGGGACAAATATGGGTAAAATAATCATAGTCCAGTGTCAGTATTGTGACTTCATAGCATAGACCAGCATGCAAATAATGCTGTTGCTTTCAGGTCAGTGATGGTCAATCTAGTGTACAATCCACAATAGGTGGCCAAAAGTATGTGGACACCAGACCATCACACCCATATGTGGTTCTGTTGCCACAAAGCTGGAAGCACACACATGTCATGGATGTCTTTGTATTTTATAGCTTTAAGATTTAAGATTTAGCCCAAACCTGTTCCAGCATGACAATGCCCCTGTGCACAAAGCGAGCTCCTTGAAGACATGGTTTACCAAAATTGGAGAGGAAGAATTTGAATGTCTTGCACAGAACCCTGACCTCAACCCCACTGAACACCTTTGGGATGAACTGGAACACCGACTGCACCCCAGACCTCCTCACAGAACATCAGTACCTCATCTCACTAATGCTCTTGTAGCTGAATGAACACAAATCCCCACAGCCACGCCCCCAAATCTAGTGGAAAGCCTTCCCAGAAGAGTGGAGGTTATCATAAGAGCAAAGGGGGAATAAATCTGGAATGGAATGTTCAACAAGCACATATTAGTGTGATGGTCACATGTCCACGAAAACCAGACCAGCAGATTGAAAGTGTCCATGGCAAGCATACTATCAAATGTTAGATTTTCCAGGGGTTTTTCTTCTTCTCTTTTTTCCCCCCAACAAGTTTGAGTATAGAATTGGCAGTCTGAACCAATAGGAAGAAGAACGAGGAAATTGTGTTTCCTTTTATACTTTGATACATACAGCATCTAATGACCTTTACTATCAACTTCAGAATTATTAGCACCATTGGTGAAGATGGTAAAAAAGGTTTCTGTAAAATGTTGTAGTTAATTGACTTTATATCTTATACTGAAGATATGAAGTTAACTTATTCTAAGAAAATAAAAACTCAAACTCAAATATCATAAATTCAATTGGTTCCCACAGAAATTATTATGAACAACACTTATTTTACAACACTTTCACAATATTTTACTTTTATATTGAAACATGTTCCCATGTATATTATAATTTTATAAGTTCACTCAAGGGGGCACGGTGGCTTAGTGGTTAGTACATTTGCCACACACCTCCGGTGCAGGGGGTTTAAGTCCCGCCCCTGCCCTGTGGAGTTCGCATGTTCTCCCTGTTCTTTGTGGGTTTCCTTTAGGTACACAGGTTTCCTCCCCAAGTTCAAAGACATGCACCGTAGGCTGATTGGTATCTCAAAATAATCCGTAGTGTGTGAAGGTATGTGATTGTGCCCTGCAATGTGTTGGCACCCCGTCCAGGTCTAGTGTCCCCCACCTTGTACCCCAAGTCCCCACGGATAGGCTCCGTGCGACCCTGTCTAGGATAAGTCGTACAGAAAATGGATGGATGGAAGTTCACTCAATTGTTTAAGAATTCTTAACCAAGCAGTTATCCATGACTTCCTGTTTCACTGGTGTAAAAATATGTGGCGACACAGAGGCCAAATTCCCTCTCATTCATCAAAAGGGGGAATATTACAGAATACACAAATCAAATGAAACAAAAGTTTGCTGACCTTCATAAACCAGGCCTAAATTATTGTACCTGAAAATGCCCATATTCACTATCAGGCCAATAATTAAGAGGTTTAAAACAACCAGATCTATATGTAAATTGCCTGGAAAGGCATTATAAGAAAAGGCTGAATGTTGTTATTTTAGCAAAGAGAGCTTACACTAAATCCAGGGATGCCAATAACTGTGCCCATAAAAACCTACTATTTAAAACATGTATTTGTTGATTAGAGTCTATATTTTCTTTGAATAAAGTAAGTTCAATAAAAGGTTAAATCTCCATCATATATTTGCAGTGCAAGATTAATTAACCACCATTTTAATCAACTAGATTAATTAATTGAATGAATTAACCACAAAGACATTCATATGATTTTTCAAGCAAGGCGTTGTAAGATTTTTTTCCAGGGGGCCAAATACTACAATAGAAGCAAGCCACCATTAACCTTGAAAAATGAAGTGATCCTGAATCACTCACTTCAGTAAAAGCAAAATATAGACATGAGGAAAGATGACTCTACAAAAACATTAACTTCTAACTTTTATGTGTTATGTGTTGGGGGTTGGAGGTGTTTTTTTGTTTGTTTGTTTTTTTGTGTGGGGTAATTCCTAAAAAAAAAAAAAATAAAAAAAAAAAAGTTTTTTTCTTAATGAACTGTATATTTTCCATGCCTTATAGCCTGGGCATGTCCTTAATCCTCCAGTAAATATGACTGCAAAGCTTTATCAACCTTCACTCTGATTTTTAAAATCCATTCATATGCTCACTAAGTGTTTGGCTCTGGAAACAAGGCTGCCAGCTACAATCAATCACAGAGATATAATTATACAATCATTTGTGCCGTAGCTTCCTGAAGGGTTGCGTTACAATTAACGAGTTTGAGGCACTGATGCACTGGAGAAGCGATTTATTATTATTATTAGTTTTTTTTTTATGATTATTATTTTAGTCAGGGCTGCACGTGACCTGCATTCCACAACACCACCAACACAGTCAGTCTGGGAGAAACTGGAGTCCACAATAACGAACTTCTACATATTTTACTTCACTAGAGTCACATATGGAGCGAATTACCATTCGGTCTGGCTTTTCTTCTGAATGTGAACTCATCTTACCAGAGAGACTGAATGTACTTGTACTAAATTAATAGAGTAACATGCAAAGACAGCCTAATGGATAATAGGCCTACAACGTGTGCATTCTTTACACACATAACTCAATGAATTCGATTGTGTGAGACAACAAAGCAGCTTTGTGACATAGCTACATCATTTCCTCCCTGAAGACAAGGCTCATCCTTCCACAAGTAGGAACTATTTAAGGTGACACACTTTGATCTGCATCACAATAGCAATTAATAGAGTTTTAACAGTCATCCAGTTCATTTGGGTGTCTTGTGTGCAGTGTTTATAGTAGTAAAGTATATGTCATAGAATCCCTGATATCTTCAGAAACATTCAAAGATTAGATTAGTCCTAATTCTCAGAATAAATGAATCTGTGTTGCCTGATTGGTGTCATTGTGTGCAAGGCCAACAACTATACAGAAGATGTAGCAGGATGTACTGTAGACTACAGGGTGAATGAATGAATTAAATGAATGGCAGTTAATATTGCAGTTAATCGCTTTGTTAATTGATGAGTAATAGGGAACAAAATTATATATATGTGTGTGTGTGTGTGTGCGCGTGTATACACACACACACACACACACACACACACACAGACACACACACACACACACACACACACACACACACACACACACACACATAATTTAATCCAGATTCAATATTACCATCCCTCACTGTTGTGATTATAAATGATGTTTTTATGGAAACCAATAGGAGGCGATCTTTCCCACATAACCTGTGTGTGCGTGTGTGTGCGTGTGCGTGTGTGTGTGTGTGTGTGTGGGGGGGGTGTCGGCTACTGAGGCATTGAGACTTAGGGAGAGACAGCCTGCAATGTTACAGCTCTCTCTCTCTCTCTCTCTCTCTCTCTCTCTCTCTCTCTCTCTGTGTGTGTGTGTGTGTGTGTGTGTACTGAGGCATTGAGATTTAGACAGCCTGCAATGTTACAGCTCTCGCTCTCTCTCTCTCTCTCTCTCTCTCTGTGTGTGTGTGTGTGTGTGTGTGTGTGTGTGCGCGCCTGTGTGTGTGGACATAGCCTATTTAAATTATTTTGCAATATTGCAAAGTCAGTTCGTGACTTGTCTGTTTACCTTGCAACATTTAATATGAATTACAGTAATCTGCTAGATAAGCTACGCATTTGTCTCTTATCATTTTTTCATCTTTTCCTCACTGTAAGTCTCTTAAAAAGTTCTTAAAGTATCCAGAGGACTGCGCATTGCTGCCTGATTGACAGCAAGAAAGGACTGCTGAATGTCACCATGACATTGCTTTGGAGCAATTAGATGAAAGAGAAATATATTCGCTTGCAGCACTTGCATGTTCTTCCTGTGTATGCGTGGGATTCCTGCAGATTCTCTGGTTTCTTTCTATCTCCAGAAATTTGTAGGTGTATTGGCTCCCACTTTGCGCCCGGTATTCCCGGGATAAGAGCCGGATCCACCATGACCCTGAAAAGGATGAAGCAGTTATTGATGATGAATGAATGAATTTGCTTAATATGGTGTTCGCTAACGTTAGCTAATATGTTGCTAAAATCATCTGAACTTATAAGAGAACAAACTTGATGTTTGGTTAGAAAAGTGTAGATAGAAATATATACATTATATATAGCTTTTCTTTCTTTTCTCAGCTATCCAAAAATCACTGTAAATCAATTTACCAAAATCTCCAGTTCTTGATTTATTTAAATGTTAGTTTACTCAGATATTAACTAATTGAGTGCAAATAACCAAATAATTTAGTCTTAGGTCAACACAGGCTTAATCTATCTTGGTAAAACCAGCCCTACCATCACTGTTAAGAATGTTTATCATAAAAATATTAATAATGAATTTTATTTATAATGTACTTTTCTAGACCCAACGTGCAACAGAATTAAAAAGTAAAAACAACAACAAAAAATAACATAAAAACATAAAAACACACAGTATGTCAAAGCAATATCATAACATGTCAAATAATGGTAGTAACAGCATGTGACCATCGATTTTGGTGGAGCAGTCCAACATTAATAACTGCATAGCCTCAAACAAAAGTTGAAAGGTTATCGTACTTATTCCACCAAAATCTAATGCTATAGGCTACTGTGTAGTGAACCTTTAGAGTAACTCTGAAATACAGTATTCAGTGGAGAGTCGACAACGTACAGTAATCTGTCATGTAAATAGCAGAAAAGGACTAAAACTATGATTCCCATCAGCCCCTGAACCTAATCACATGTCTGGTTTACCTGATTCATGTTTGGCTCATTAGCACTTATGTATACATCGTCATGTCCTGCACTGCACGGGTTGTCTTGCATTGTTTGGTTTATCCTTCTGTTTCACGTTCGTCTAGTCCTGGGTTCTTGTAAATCTGGTTTTATGTGTTGTTTGTATCTCATTAAAACATTTGAACTTACATTCTGCATTTGCATCTGTCCTTACCTCTGTGATGTGACATAATCCAGTGTATTGAAAAGCATCTACATGTATAAAAAATTTTTAAAACCTGTCGAATGTAAAACATACAGTACCTTCAACTGTGTTTGAGATAATCTCATTATGATAGGTTTTAGCTAAATTTCTAGCCCATCTACATCTCAAAAACCAAACAAAAGACCTGAATCTAGCTCAAAACATTTGGGCATTGGCAGAGGGAGATGCAACTTTCCTTTTCCTCAGTTCCTCCATTGGGAAAATAAGTATTTCATACATATTTCTGATGCACAGATATTATCCACTCCACAATCCCTCTTTCCCTCGTCCAATCTTTGCGATGTGTCTTAAGATAGACATTATGGGCAGGTCCATCATGGGCACACCTATAGTCAGCACTTACATTTTACCATCTTGTGGGAATGTATATGATTTAATACCAGCTAGAAAACAAGATATTGGCTGCTGCGGAGTATTTTTAAAACTAGCTCAATCTGAACACCCTGTCATTCACTCTCCAGTTCACTCTCCCTCATTAAATTAAAATGAGCATGGGGCAGCACCTTACAGATCTCTATTACTGCTTGTTGCAGGAAGACGTGTAGGATTGTTTAAGGTCGTAAAAGGTAATGGGGTGCTAAGCCATGGACAGCTTTGCAGGTAAGTATAAGGATTTTATAATCAATACGAGAGCATACAGGAAGCCAGTGTAAGATTTTTGTTGTTGTTGTGGAGCGGTACTTGGGAGTATGTCTACTAAACTGTATATTATGGATATATCGGTGCTTACCAATAACATTTTGCTAGAACACCACTAACTAAAGCATTACAATAATCTTGCCTGGAAGTGACAAACGCATGGATTCATTTTTCAGCATATGGTAATGATAAAAGTGGTCTACTGTAAATTTAGCAATGTTACAGAGATGAATAAAGGAGGTTTCGGTTCTGTTGTTAATGTGTGAATGAAATGAGAACAGGCTGTCGAACAAACTGTTGTAATTTGATCCTTCTGCCTTGAACTTCTTCTGTTCTGAATTGGTTATAGAAGGATAAGTTTGGCAACTGTGGCACCATCAGTAGCAAAGCACACTGTAATAAGAACACAGGAGACAGTTTACACAGGCCTAATGTGCATGAAATAGGGGATTAGGCGTCAAGATGGGAGGAGATTACACTTTTTAGGGCCCATGAACTGCTGCCATGTCACTCTTCCTTTTGAGAAGGCTTATACTAATCGCTTCACTGTCACACAATGGCCAGGGCTCCTGGGTCTTTAATAAACCAGCGTTATGAATGTATTTGTCTTAATGCACTGCTACTGGGGTATGTGGGTGGTAAACAGGGCAGGAGAGAGAGAGAGTGAGTGGAGTTGGAGCAGACAGAGGAGACATGCGGTTGGGGGGTGCTGATTTTGAATGACCGAACTGTGTCCAGTTGAACAAAGTCACATTAAGCCGATTTTTTCTGGTCACCTTGACACCAATAGAGGATTAACTGTGTTCACATCGTCGCCCAATTGAGATCTTTCTCTTGGCCCGTCCGGGCCCTCTGTGCTTGTAGAAAGGGTGTGCTACAGCCTGATTTGTACCAGCAACCAAAGAAGAAAGGATGAACCGTCCTGCGGAGGACAAAAAAAGACATTAGCTCAGTTTTGCTGTTTTTTTTCCGCTCCTCTCTTCCAGAATTAAAACGATACCCAATGAAAGGGATCAAATGGAGGATGAGGTGATGAATGACGGCATCTCTTTTTGTGCTCTTTTGCTCTTTCTTTCTCAGAAGACAACTGGTTCACATAACTAGGCTTAGAGAGTGTAAAACGCTACGTGTGTGTGTGCTTGTGTGTGTGTGTTCGTGTGTGTGTGTGAAAGAGAGAGTTGTTATTTGTCCATCTCAGTTGAGTAGATATTATACAGATAATGATTAGACTTACTGACGTTCTGAAGAAATGCGACAAGCAGAGGTGGAACTGTTAGTTTCTACAAACCATCTTCACTCAGAAGCGATCAAGTGTCATCTACCAAACAAACATATTATGCTCAACACATAAAATCATACTATATTTTTATTGCTTAATTACGTTGTAAGCATTTTATATATATATATATATATATATATATATATATATATATATATATATATATATATATATATATATATATTAACAATGCTTCTCCTATTTAGATTGTTGCAATTGTTAGTAAAACAGTTATTAACCTAAAGTATTATAAGATTCTATCTTTTGAAAATTAGTTAATCACATAAACTTTATTACTGTGGATTATTTCAATCTCGTTCGGTGTTAATTGTTTTATTTTGTAGAGTTTTTAAGTGGTTGCCAACCAGGAAATGCTGTTTACACTTCTTTATCTGCAATCACATGGCATGGTGAAGGTCGTCATCAGACGGCTCTCAAAATGTGATAAATTTTTCAATATTTAGGCAAAACTACTTACAGGAAAAAAATGTAACACTATCTAACATAAGTTAACATTTCTTTTTTGTCATCTAAACAAGTTTAGATATTCTGAGTGTTCTGTTAAATGGTAAAATGTAATTGTTGCCTTATGGAAACAACATATGATAATGGAACTGTTGTATGTGCGTTCATGAATTCTAACAGGCCGACATAGCAAAAAAAGACACCAGGCTTCTCTAATAGTATATTTACATTTTTTCACATTTAAAAGTAAGAAAAACAATCGTAATTTCCAAGAATTTTGCAATTGTATCTTATTTTCTAAATGTTATGTTTCAAGAGAAAGAATTAAAAAGATATTTCACCCAAAACATGTTTGGATCTAATTTTTTTTTTTTTTTTTTTTTTATGTAAATGTAATAATTCATGCAGTAGAGGGATCGCTTCCTCAACATATCATTATATTTACTTTGTGTCAATTGCTAGTAAAATAAATATATAAATAAATACAGTCATCCACCAGTGTGGATGGCATTCTTGTTTTTTTTTTTTTTTTTAACAGATTAGGCACTGGCATATTGTTGGCAAGAAAAAGTAATCAGTGAATTCCTAAGATTTATGTTAAATTAGTGCCAGCTATGAGTATCTTATAGAGCACTTGCTAAAATGTCCGCCACATTTATTTCCTTGTTTTCTGCGATCTTGTTCTTTCTGAAACTGTATAAGCACATGAATGCAACCTGTGTAATAAGAAATCTTATAACATGAAAAGAAAACTGAATAAACAAACAGTCTGGGTTCTGTGTAATTAATGTTGCCTTCATCTTCTTCCCTGACCTGTGCTATAATCTTCTCTTTAAACACTTATATTGGAAATAAAGGACTGACTCAGAAATGTGTCACTCCACACAGTGTACATATTCAGCCACACTGGGTGATGTGAGTACATACCCTGTGACATATGTTATCATAGTCAGTTTGTGGCTTTTAAACTGGCTTAAAAAGTACTAATTATTTTACAAGACATCTGCGTGCCATGATTAAGGTTGAGGCAGTGGACAAAAACAGGAGTGTGTTTTTTTTTTTCTGTTCTCTGTAGCCAAAACCATTGAAACGATTAGCATGTGTAAGTCAGTGGTCGTCTGTGATTGTTTTGTGTGTGTGTGTGGGGGGGGGGGGGGGGGGGGGGGCACAAAGGTGAAAGGTCAAGTGTGGATGTGTTTGTCTGGAAATATTTAGAGAGGAGCAGTGATCAAGCCCTCAGGCACACACCTGCAAACACCACACACACACACACACACACACACACACACACACACACACACACACACACGCACACACACGCACACACACGCACACACACGCACACACACACACGCACACACACACACGCACAGACACACACGCACACACACACACGCATACATACACGTATACATACACGCATACATACACGCATACATACATACCTGCTCATAAGATTGGGAAACTGTAGTCTAAAATATTATTTAGAATAGGTTGGATCAAAATTTCATCTTACCCAGTTTTTAGTTTATCAAATGAATAAAAAAATAATCATATGAATAAAGTCAGACATCATGAATCAATCTCTCAATCACTTCTCAGCAAATATTTCTCAGCAAATTATTTGACTGAAGGTGTGTACTGGTGTTTGAAGACAGAACTGTACATTAAAACGGACCTGGATGATAAAATAATTCCAATTCAACTTTATTTTTTCTTGTATGAAAGTGTTTATGCATAATTAGAGGAACTTTGAAGCAAACTTTGGACATGTTGGGTAGGTGTGAAAATGATTGAACTTAGCTCTACCTCGGTAAACTACAGAAATATAACCGAAATAACTGGGCCATTGCCATGTATCGTGATCAAGCTGCACTACAACTGACATTTCAACAATTTGAGTGGCTCTTAACATTACGACAGGGGAGAAACTCAGCCCAAGATTACGCCCTAAGTCTCTGTACCCTCTCTGCTGAGTGGATGGAATGAACCAGGACTTAAAACTGCCTTACACTGAGGTTTAGGTGAGACCCTCCAGGGTGAGCTCACTCACAGATATGAACAGCTAACCTTGAACCAATTCAATCAGTTGAGTATTGGCATGGATATCCCGTTAAAAGCCTCGTCTTAACTTCACACCTCTGCCAAGTCAAGACTGAAACAAGACTGGGTATTAATTTAATAGAAGTAGCCATGCAAGGCTTTCACTGGAGGAACAGGAACTCTGTAAATAGGAGGGTTTGTGTATGTACTGTGGACTCACTGACTGTACCATTGACCTTTTCGCTGGCTCCACACCAGCCTATCTGCTGTGAGTCCCAGAAACTCAGGCAATGTAAAGGAAGCACTGGCTTTGGGCTCTATTTACCTGTCAAACCTCCTGAACAATCAAAGATGTTTTCTGGGGGTCTATGCAGTGGTGCTTGAAAGTTTGTGAACCCTTTAGAATTTTATTTTTTTTTTTACATTTCTGCATAAATATGATCTAAAACATCATCAGATTTTAACACAAATGAATATAAATATATGACCAAGTATAATATTTTTGTCTCATTTGTTTAATTGGGTTCTCTTTGTCTACTTTTAGTACTTGTGTGAAAATCCGATGATGTTTTAGGTCATATTTATGCAGATATATAGAAAATTCTAAAGGATTCACAAACTTTCAAGCAGTACTGTAGTAGTGCATTCAATTTAGTGACTCATCTCTGACTTCATTGTTGAAAGGAAATACAAAGCCACCGATAGAAGCTGGCGCGTCATCCTAAACCTTTCGAAATCTCAAAGATCATTTGAGCAGTGTCCTTTATTTAATCACTCTGACCCATACATTACTTGGTTCTGGGCATTCTGGAATGTAAAAAAACCATAAATCTGGCTAGCAATGTATTTTTGGTGACCATCACTGAACAATGACGTAACATGACTTGTAAAATCCTGTCATTTATGTGCTTAACATAAGACACCCTGACACTTAACCACTGGTTTCTAGAACCATTGTCAGTACTAAGTTATATATGTAAGGGATAATCCACAGCTAGGTGTGCATTAGATGATTTTAATGCTCGACGTGGAGGAAAAGAACCCCCTGATGCGAGGCAGAGTGCATTAAAATCATGTAATACACACCTAGCCATAGATTATCTTGCTTATACCATGGTCAGTTGCCAGCATCGGCAAGTTAAAGCTGTCATTGATGTTTGCATCGCAACATTTGATAGAAAGGATAAAAGTAATGGTTAGTTTTTATTAGTTATTTTATATACGGGTCGTTAGAGCTAAAATTCTGCCTGTTTGAAATCATATACAGGGATAACGTAGTGTGATTAGATTACATTTATTAGAATGGATTATAATAAATATTTATTAGAGAGAGAGAGAGAGAGAGAGAGAGAGAGAGAGAGAGAGGGAGACAGATTGTGTGTGTGTGTGTGTGTGTGTGTGTGTGTGTGTGTGTGAGAGAGAGAATTTACCTGCGTCTGTGCCGCATCTCTACTAATAATGAAGCTGTGACTTTTACTGCTGTATGCAGCTGTAACTGTATGTTACTATGGTTACAGTTGTTTATAGGCAGCGCACTAATTTAAAACTGTAATTAAACTGACTGGAAAAACCTGTATACGATTTTAGCACACACCTTCCAGCCAATCAGAATCGAGTATTCAGACAGACCATGGTATAAGGTCATATAGTTCTATTGATTTTATTACTGATCTGATTTTATTACTGAAAGGCTTTGCAAGCATTCCAATAATCATTCTTTGCTTCCCTAATGTATGTTACTTAGTCCTACTAACCAGACTCACCACAACAATGGAAACATCTGAAGTCATCTTTAGTGAGGTGTTCAAATACGACGGTATTCCTGAAGACATTGTGACAGTTAGGGGACTAGAGTTTACCTTACATGTCTGGAATTCTGCTGAACTAAAGATCAATGTGAGCCTCTCCTGAGACCGAATCAATGACACAGTTTCAGGAAATTGGGAGATTCTTCCACTCATATTGTCGGAACAAACAACAAGATTGGAGTCCCTAGCTGCCTTGGGCTGAGTGTGCCCAAAACTACCTCGCCCATATAGGCTTCCAATGTATTTGTACCAACCTCCACTATTCCTGTATTTGAGAGAGGGATCCAGAGTCCTGGCCATCAAGATACAGATAAGGAAGAGTAAGCGGACCTTGGAAGTGGCTCATGTGCAAATAGAAAGAGCAGTGAGAGAAAAAAAACCCTGAGCGAAGCTGCAAAGCCCATCCTCAGATACTACTGGGTCAGATGGTCTGGCTCTCCATCAGGGATCTCTGAGTGAAATTCCTCTCACAAAGGTTAAGTCCAAGATTCATTGGTCCTTTTAAGATAATTAGACAAGCAAACCCTGTGTCATACTGTTTAAAATTCCCCTTGTCTGAGTTGCCTTGTCTGTTGATTACTCTTCTGGATTTACTCTCTGTTTAATGATATCCTGGCTGTCTATGTGTGTCTGAATTACAACTATGCTTTGGGATTGTGGGTTTTTTTTTTTATTGTTTTTTTTTGCACATGGATCCTCAACTATCTCCTTTCTTTCCTGTCTGTTAAATTCACCATCTAAAAAAAAACAAAACTCATGGAGTCTCATTAAATGCCACTTTCATGTTATTTCTGCCTTTATGATAGTTATGATGATGGACTGAAGTGTGGTCCAACCCACAGTTCCTGAAGAGTGACATCTATGTCCACCAATGCACTCTAATGTTTCTGAGGTGGCTTTTCAGAGTGTAATAGTAGGGAGGGGAAAAAAGAGGAGTGGGTGGTCACGGTCTTATTGAGGGTGTATATATGTATTTGTGTGTGAGCGAGGTCCCAAGATCGGTAAAAATCACCTCATTTTTCACTTGAGTGGCTCTCTTTAGGTCTTACACTTTTCTTTAGACACCCTCCCCATCTACCCCTTCAGAGGAGAATTCCTCCACTGAGTGTGAACCCCTGCACACCCCCCCAGCACACACTGAGGGGCATTCAAAATGCATTAACGACAAATCAATGAAAAACACTGAAAAAGCAAAAAGAGAGAGAGAGAGAGAGAGTGTGAGCGAGAGAGAGCAGGCAAGAAAAATCTCCTTAGCAACATAATCTGGCTGGCCTCACGAGAACCAGACGAGGAATGAGAAGAAAAGGGAACGAGGCAAAACAGGGAGGGTAGGAGGAAAAAATGAGAGGAGGGGAGGGATAGTGAAGCATTTAGTCAGGGAATAAGGAACTGAACGGCAAGAGGCCTTGCACACAGACACGGACAAAATGGGGAATTAACACAAGAGAAACTGTTCCTATTTAACACAAGGGGAAAAGCGACTATATTAACCCCCCCTTGCAGGCTAGCAACAGGGGGCAGGGGGACTACAGGGAGGGGGAACTGTTGGAACTTTTAATACTTACTCACTCCCACCCGAGTCCCAAGGGAACTTAGGAAAGTCAGAAATAATTGGCCACACTTATTCATTAGGGATACAACCAAGTCCCAAGCAGGCTTGTTATATACATTATCCATGACTTACATACACTTACATTTAGCAGATCTTTTATCCACTCGATGCTCTTAAACCTCTTTATCCATCCATTTGACTAAATATCTGATCTATATTTTCACTAGGAAGTGAAGGGTTCTGGTTAGTAAAGTACGAATTTCAATGTAATGTCTTTACGTGCTTGTTCAGGTCTGAAGAAAATAAGGAAATTGTGAAATGTTAAAAGAAAAAAAAAAGCATTTTTTCAAATATAATGAAGAAATCACCTTTGCTCGTGCAGCTCTTTCTATTCCATGATTATTTAGTCCCCATATATTCTCAGGTATTGTGATCAGTCAACATATGATTCATCTTTTGAGTTATGTGTGTCGATTAGATAAGCTAAAGTGAGAATTTTGTTTATACTTGCTAAAATAAAGGATAAAGTTTCTTTTGACGAACCAAACAATTGTCAAACAATTGTCAGTGGTCGCTATATGTTCAACCTTTAACCCCTACTACATGATCCGGCCAATGGTGGGAGTGTAAAACTTAATTAGAAGGTCATTAAAAGCTGCCCTGTACACACCATGAGCTTTACTACTACCCCCTACCACACACACACATGCACACACACACACACACATATGGACACTAATGCGTGGAGACATTTGATAAAGATTTCATGCTCTGAAACACACACACACACACACACACACACAAACACACACACACACATACACACACACACAAACACACACACACACACTTTACATTTCTAGAATCCTTCATAACACTACACATTTATTATTATTATGCTCTTAGACCATAATAAATCACAGTATAAGGAGGCATGGCAGTAAAATATTTAATAACATAGAACCTGGCATATTCAGTTTGAAAGATCTAGACTTTAAATCTGCCTTACTCGTGAGAATAAAATATATGGAGGCACATGCATTTAGATATAATATAGTATCCATTTCCATATAAATATTCAAGATGTTTTTACTGGAAGTTGGAAAATGTAATCTGTTTTGATAAGAGAAGATTTTCTGATATAAAGTCCAGAATCTGAGGATACCACAATACATTCTCCTCTGAAATCTTCCAGTGAGTATTCATCTTCAAATGAGTGTTGATTTTCTGCAATACTAATCTTTTTTGATGCTTTGGACCACTGAACCGGAGCTTATCTATCATCTCGATTGGGATCTTTTTAAAAATGCATGGGCTTTCATTTCTTTCACAGACTAACTATCTTTGAAAGAGTGTCTCGGACTTCTTAAAAGTGTGGTGAACTAACGTTTCAGAAGAATGTTTGTACTGGGAAATTTGTATAGGGAATCCAGAGAGGTTGCAGCTGAACTTTACTGGGTTTAAACTCATCAAACTGTCCCCTTGTGCTCAGACAACTTTGTAAAGACTGTGAGATTAAGATAAAACGAGACAGACTAAAAAGCCCTGGCCTGAAATGAATATTAGAGGACAACTCCTAATACAAAGCCATTAATAAAGACAGTACAAAAGCAAATGGAGAGAAAGGAAGAGAGAAAAGGGGACGAGGCCGACCCGAGACAGAGAGAGATGGTTTGACAGTGAGAGAGACGAGGGCCAGAGGAGAGTAAAAAGAGAGTGGCCTAAAAAGCAGTGATGTAGATAAACAGGGAGGCAGAGGGGCGAAAGAGATTAATAAAGACAGAGAAGTAGAGAAAAATAGAAATGGAGAAAGAAAGAGGGGGACTCTCTTTGTCCCCGTTGGCTGATTTCACACCGACACAAAGGCCTCGGTGGATGTTTCATCCTTTCACGGGCGTTTTTTGCTGCCGTGCATTCAGCACTGTTCCTGTGCCGTTATGAAGTCAGGTCCATTCAGTGGGCGTTATAAATCACCGGTGCCGCCGCAGAGCGTGGCCAATCGTCCAATTACGGAGCGCGGCCGCCCCTGAACATGCGAGACAAAAGCGTCACAAGGCCCATAAACGACCCTCTAATCAGGCGGCGGGGAAAACGCGCCCAAAACAGGCCCCAACCGCCCGCCTCACGCCCGTATTCCATCATCCCCATGCCCTCACACTTCCTCCCGCCCATTTCAGCGCACACACATACACAGCTGCAGAGGAGGAGAGGGGGAAAGATGGAGGGGGAGAAGGGTAAAGAGTGCACACAGAGAGAGAGAAAAATGAGTTGGTGTTAGGACGCTGCGCTGAAGCCCCCCTCGGCCCTTTTCAGGCTGAGAGCCAGAACAAAAGCATACTGTTGCCATACTGGGCCGTTCATGCTAGCCAGTTAGCGGCCCCGAGAAAGTCCCTTCCACAGCTGCGGGAGCTCACCTTGTGCTGGAGGCTATTGTTGGACTGTTTTGGGGGGCTCTGACATCCATCTTCAGGACTGGAAGAGAGAGCGAGGGAGAGCGAGAGCGATAGAGAGAGAGAGAGAGAAATAGAGAAACAGCGAAATGCAGCTGCAGGATGAATAGAGTGAGGATAAGGTGAGAGAGAGGGAGCTGCATGACAGGCAACAGGGCAACCCCACCCCCAAACATATAGAGCAGCTGCCTTCCAGTTAAAAGTAACCCCTGAGAGAGAGAGAGAGAGAGAGAGAGAGAGAGAGAGAGAGAGAGAGAGAGAGAGAGAGAGCAACCCACATTAGAGGGAACAGAAATGGAGGATTCCTATTCTACCAGTTGAGTCCAATAATGAGATCATAACTCATTAGATTTGACTCATTAATCCATGCTGAGGTCATCTCAGGGGCATAAAGAGTTGAGCTTGTATTAAAATTTGAATGAGTTGCAGTGCTGGTGCTCAGAGGGGAGGCAGGTGTTGGCCCAGCTGTAAGAGTAAAGGTTACAGACAGAGTCCATCAGAGCCACTCTCTCAATGCAGCCCTTCCCTCTGCTGAAACCATCAACATCCCATAGAGCATTCTGAGTAAGCATACCCCCCCATTGCTCTCTCCCTGTCTCTGTACCCCTCGCTCCTGCTCTCTCAAGTGGGTGCAGCTGCCAGGGGACTGCTGGTATCATCCATTCTCCAAGGGCCTTTAATAGCACTTGGTACTATGACACTAAATATCCCCCTACACAGCTCTGTTTTATTCATTAAATAGACCCTAGACACACTGCAGACACATTAAATGCCTAAGATCCAATACAGACTGCATACAAGGTATCACTTACACAAAAGCACTTATGCACAAAATCTCCCCATTGCATTTTTAAATGCCCACTTAACAAAATTGCCCAGTAGAATAAGTGTTGCCATGAAATAGCATTTTGTATTGCAAATACAGTAATAATAATAATAATAATAATAATAATAGTATAATAATAATAATACTATTATTATTATTATTGTTGTTGTTGTTGTTGTTATTTGAGTTTTAAAGGCAACATGAAATATGAAAGCAAACTGTAAATGTCCCAGATTGTGAGAGGACATTGCAATCTTGGCATCATATTCAGTTCAGGTAAATCTTTTTTTACCAGTTTTGTCTGTGTCACATTTTTTGATTTTCCTCTCACACTCTGTCTCACACTTACAGATAGACACAACATTACGAGCGAGTCTATTCTGAACACATTTAGACACTTGTATCTTGTCAGGCCAGAGGGTGAGGGTGATTATCATTCAGGTGGAGCAGCCGGCTGGGCCGTTTGGAGAACTCTCTCTTTGGTCTCCTGTCCTAAAAGGCCTGGGCCGGCCCATGGAGCAAGGGAGGAGGGAGGGATCGATTTGATTCTAATCGGACCATGAAAAGAACATGATCTAACTGCTTTCAGCTGGGGGGTGCATTTTTGGCCCACTCTTCTATTTGCTCTCCCTCTTTGCACTTGTCTTCCATTCTTTCACTCTTTCTCTCTCTTTCTCCTGCTCTGTCTTCTTCTCCTTTAAAAACACAATGTAGCTGGCCAACTCAAAAGGCCCTGAATGTCTCATTAATGACTTTGTAAATGCATGGATGAAGAGATTTAAGGAAGGCTGGAGGAGCGGGGAGGAGAGGAGAGTGTATAAAATTCTGGGGGTGGTCAAAGCGCCAGGCTCAGAGCTGATTTCCATGGCAGTGTCCTGAAAGTGAATGAGATTGACCTCTGCCATTGCATGTGCTTTGGGCCATAAAGAGACAACCAAGTTTTTAAGGCTTACTGATGCTGAATGAAGACCAGATTGAAGGATGAGACACTCCTGTCTGTCTGATCCTGATCTTATGAAAGTTTCCTACAAATTCAATCAAGCGAGGGTTATATGCTTTGATTTCGATTGTTATAATTAAATCCTACCCTACTCTAATTTTAATCTTTGTAACAATTTGCAAATGTGAGTATGTGTTGGACTGTCTCTGTAGGTTTGGCCACCATTCCTGGTTTTCTTGCTCTTTTTTCTGCAAGAAACTCTGCCCCCCCCCCCCCCCCCCCCCCCCCTCTCTCTCTCTCTGAGTTCAGTTTCTCTCTTCTGCACTGCAAAAAAAGAAAAAAAGTAACATCTTAGCAAGTTAAACTAACTTGCATATAGTCAAATTATCTACAATTTCCTATTACATTTTATGTAATAGGGCATTTGGCAGAAGCCCTATCCAGAGCAACTTACATTCATATCATTTATGCAACTGAGCATTAAGGGCCTTACCCAAGTGCCCAACAGTGATAGCTTGGCAGTGCTGGGGCTTGAACTCCTGACCTTCTGATCAGTAACCCAGAGCCTTTAACCACTGAGCCTTTAACCACTGAGCCACCACTATTATAAGATTACAATAAACCAAAAATAAGATTATTAAATTATTAGACATGTTTGACTGATTGAAATAGCATATAAGAAATGGCAGATAAGAAATGAGTAAAACCATCTAAGAAAGAATTTGATTCATAATAATCTTACAATAAGAAATATTAGATACATTTGCCCATATTCAAGATATTTTTTACAGTGTATTGGCTCTGTTAATAGTGTAGATTACTCAACACTGAGTTAAAAGTGATTGGTAAAAAGGGAAGAGAGGGCTAACTGACAGCATTGGGCTTATTTAATGAAAGTGAAATGCCTTTAATAAAAAAACACTACAGGTCCACAAACCCTTTCCTGACCTAAATAAGCTCTAAGTGCAGAAATCCTTAATGTGTGTAGTCCATTGGAGACTAATGTGTCCTAAATGAACACGAATACAGATACGGAAAAAAAAAGCAGCAGTATTTTATTTTGTTTTTTCTGGAAAGTTCACCAGCTTCAGGGACTGTGATCTAATAATGTGAAATAATATGTTTAGAGTTACTGTTCAATAGTAGATATTCTACAGACTATCAACTTGTCCTTGTTCCTATCATAATTTCAAATTCATGTCATAGACTTTATTGATGCATTTTATGACAGGTTGACAGGTAGATACAATTTGACACAGCTCAGAATCAATAAAATAAATAAATAAATAAAAGAACATCTAGTGAGTGGCCGCTATTTGGGTGGAAATGCCTTATTGATAACACAGGTCAGAGCGGAATGGCCAGAGTGATTCAAGCTGACAGGAAGGCTATGGTCACTGTACTACAAGTAGAGCATTGAGACAGATGAGCTACAGCAGAAGACCATCTCAGGTTCCACTCATATCAGCCAAACTGGTCAGGTGAAGACTGGAAAAATGTTGCCTGATCTGATAAATCTCAGTTCCTGCACATTTTTTTGTTCTCATCTATCTAAATTGTTTATTTTGTACAGAGTAGGTACTATCATTTAAGCTGGTCATTCAAAGGCCTTCATCTCTGCAATCTCTTAGGCCATGCAGATCAGCAAACATTTTTGTCTGTCTGTAAACAAAGCACTGAGCGGTGGAAAACAACGCCACTAGTGTTAACATTTGGAATTCTTAAATCATGGAGATTGACTGCTAATACATTGAATTACTTATGAATGTAATTAGTGTTGCAGGGGGCATGGTGGCTTAGGGGTTTGAATCCTGCCTCCACCCTGTGTGTGTGTGGAGTTTGCATGTTCTCCCCGTGCTTCTGGCGTTTCCTCTGGGTACTCCAGTTTCCTTCCTCAGTCCAAAGACATGTGTTGTAGGCATTGATTGGCATTGTTGGCCAATTGTAAACAGTAATGGGTGTGTGAATGTGACTTGTGATGGATTGGCACCTTGTCCAGGGTGTCCCCCGCCCTGTGCCCTAAGTTCCCTGGGATAGGCTCCAGGCTCCCCCATGACCCTGCACAGGATAGGCGGTATAGAAGATGGATGGATGGATGGAAGTAATTAGTGTAAATACAAACTCAAACCTCATGTTAATGCCTACAGCATGGTTTATCTCACTTTGTTGATGGATTTTACTCATCATGCCATTCAGAAAGAGCACGTTGTCAGGGACTAAGAAGATTTTGATGGAATCAAAGTTATGAACAGATACTGATTCCTAAAACTGTGACTGATAAGTTTGCCATCAGCTGGACCAAAGCTGGAGACGAAAGCAAGGCAATAAATGTACTTCCTGTGCATTTCTAAAAGCATTTTCAACCATATGATTTGTGGCCACATCTCATAGATAAGCTGGGCATATAATAAGTATTTCTTAACCATCACTGAGTAAGATTATGCCCACAGTGTTAGACGTCATCATTTCTCTTGACCTGACCTTCATCTAGTTCTCCCATGCTTGTACAGGATAAGCAATGTGTGAAACAGGAAATTCAAGTAAAAATCAGTAGTTTGACTGCATGCTTGTCATAGAGAAATATCAGTGGTTTCTATTCCATGAACCTGAACCTGATTTGCAGCACATTTTGTTCATGTTAATTAACATGATGATTAATAAAAATGATAGAAGCGATAGAAACTTGGGCAGGCGTTGAGAAGCCCTTACACGTGCTCCCACTTTAACACGCTCCAGTTGAATTCCCATAATTCACAGCAACAGGCAGGTGAGGGAATACAAATTCTGAAGAGCGTGGGGGACGCCACGTTGCTGCCTGCATACAAATTTCCCTCCCCAACCCCCTGCACATACACACATACTACACATATACTCCTACGGTCTAAGGCAAGACAAAGAAATAGACACACTTGAACTTCTCTTTAACGCTGGTCAATCAAGGCACAGAGAGGCGCAGTCTAGTGTCTTTGTAACAGTCCTCTTCTCTCTTTCTGTAGGGACGCACCATTAAGGCTCTCCGTGGCTATTTATGACACAAATAACCACACATCCAACACTATCAACAAAAACAACACCTGAAAATCTGAAAACTGCGACATTCAAAAGACCTTCTTGAGTCCTTATTGGAGAAGTGGATGGACTTGTTAATTAGTCCTTTTTCATGCAACTGTGCGAAGAGTACCCCAAGCTGCAAAGTGTTTTTTTTCTTCTTGCAAATTAATTGGCTAGGTATTATAATCATAAAGCTGCTCTTCTAGTGATGAGGAAAATAGCTCAGGCTCTGACCACACTGTGGTTAAAAAAAGGCTGATTAAATTAGATTAGATTAGATTAGCTTTAATGATGCTCGTTCTTTATATGGAATGACAATTATTGCACACTGTGGTTGTTGTGATAAGATAAAGGATCACTGCCCCAGCAGTAATCCTTTAGCATTTAAGCAAGTCTTTAACTCTTAGGTTTAACTCATGTCCATGTAAACATATGGCCTAATAAGACAATGCACAATGAATATTAGTCACAGTGCGAGCCAGCCAGGTAGTATGGAAGCTTTTGTTTTTATTATAATTTTTTAAAATCTAAATATCACTCTAAACAAGATCCTGAGGTTTTAGTGTTTAGCAGTGTAGGGTTTTACACTGTCATGAGCATGTTTATGCAATAATTACAACTATGCCTAAATTCATGGTTGCAGTGGATCTGGAGACAATCCTGGTAATATTGGGCACGAGGCGGGTCCATTGCAGGGCACCACACACATTCACACCTAAGGGGCAGTTCAGCATGGTTATTCCTGCATACCTGCATATTTTTGAACAGAAGGAGGAAACCGGAAAATGAAGAGGAAACACACAAACGCAAGAAGAATTATGCACGGGCAGTAACTCCCAGTAAGCTCGGGATCGATAGATCAGTTAACATTAGACAATACCAATGTGGTATGAAAAGTAAACAGTTGTTTGTATTAGTAACAGAAGCTACTCTATATGTGAGTCTGATTAATCGTAAGCTATTCAAATAAACAGTTATCATATATTTCTGATGAATAGACTAATTAAGGCCTGTCTAATACACTACCAGCCTCCACAGATACCTTTTAACGTCTCTAAAACAGGACCTCCGTGCGTTCATGTGTGCAAAATTAGGCTAAGAAACACAGAAGAAGTTGCAACTGTACTCTGCAATGAAAAATAAACAAATGACAAGTAAAGCCTGTTTGTTGGTGAGGTGGAGAGAAGAAAGCCTCTGATGCCTTCATTATTGACCAAATGTGCTCCGGATACCAATTTCCTCCAAAGTCTTGACAGCTGTCATCCTTTGCTTTCTACTCGCTCAACAACATAACCTCCTCATAGAGCTCCACACACTGCTGTATAGCTGTAAACAAGGAATGTCTGAACATGTTAACGCAAACTTGATTACTGCATGTGCCTCTAGGGTTTAGATCGCAATTAGACTACCGATTTCTCTCTCCCAGTGCTTTCAAAATGGAATGCCATTCAAGTATATTGTTTCTCTGCATGAGACACTATAATGAACATCACTGTAATTGATAGGAGGAACACTTATCTCAGGCAAGTCATCAAACACATCAACACTCAGAGGGGAAAAAATGTATTAGGAAAAAAAATGAAACAGAAATAAACACCAGAGTTTGTGAGTAAATGCGTGTGATGAGAAGGATCAGTAGGATGAAAGCATCCACATATCATTCTGGCTTTTATCCATGCCAAAGTGGTTCCAATGATATCACACTGTATGCACACCAACTCTAATAGAGATCTTTATAACAAGCACTGCTAGAGCAGCATGTCCATAGCTTTGGAGACCAATTAAGAGTTTAAGTGATGCACCACACAGGCCTTACATGACCCTCAGATTAAAACCATATACAGCTCCGAGACTTTACTCGAGCAAATCAAGCGAAATACAATCGGCATAATGTTGCCTTGCCAATTGCGTCTTAGCAATACATCAAGTCATTTGGAAAGATTTGTTGGCTGTTACAAATCTGGGAACTATAATAAGTTGATGGGAAAAAGTGGCAGGCCCCTTAATAATGTTCAGACAAAATATGGAGAAAAATATTTGGGCATCATGTTCAGCATCACAAAATCTGTCGACATTTACATCATTATCTCTTTTAATTATATATGTAGTGTAGGCCCAGCATTGCTGCCCTGTTCACAAAGCATACACTGATCTCCAAACAGACCCCAAACATTGCCCCTACTCCCAAATGCATCCATGTATCTCAAATAACCTGTCTGATTTATTGAAAACATCTTCCAAATACATTGAGATTCTTGCCATTAGGGCTGTTTGGTGTATCATTCTGATGATTTCACTAACATAGGGCCAAATTTTATATAATTTTATTATTCAATTCTAGAAAGATGCATCTGAAACAGATAAACTGAAAGCACCTAGACATCTAAAAGTGAACACATGCAGTACTATATTCAATCTAAATCTTAAAAATGTGCAACGTCTCATAATTTTGAAGAGGGTGTGGCTCCTGAAAGTGAAAAACATGGGTATAGCAGTTTTCAGCACAACGTGGTTGTAGAAATCTAGAACTCTTCGCTCAACAGGGAAACCCTTTTATGCTTTATGTAGAACCATATAACAAAGTGTTTCCTCATTACGGTTCTAAGTAAAAAACCTTTAAGGTAGCTAAGAAATAACTATCCAAAGAAAACAAAAAGTTTCTCAAAAGTTTTCACATTATGTGAGAATTTGAAATGATGTTATAATAATAATAATAATAATAATAATAATAATATAATAATAATAATAATATTTAGTGGTTAGCATGTTTTCCTCTCACCTCTGGGGTTGGGGGTTCGTATCCAGCTTCTGCCCTTTGTGCACGGAGTTTGCATGTTCTTCCCCTGCCTCTGGGGCTTCCGCAACCCGGTGTAGGATAAATCGTAAGGAAAATGGATGGATGGATGGATAATGATAATAATAATAATAATAATAATAATAATAATAATAATAATAATAATAATGTTTAATTTATATAGCACACTGGCCAATGTGAACAACCAGTGGAACTGAGCTCTGGTACTATAAATTGATGGAAATGTAAATCATAACATGAAATAATGATGATGATGATGATGATGCAGTGCTTTATAGATGAATACTTTGTAAGGGTGGCATAAATGGTAGGGCTACGCCCTGGCTTAAAGTGATTTTTTATTTATTTATTTTTTTAAATATTGTAAATAATTTGTTTGTGCGTTTTGTGGAATCACAACCAATGTCACCATGTACAGTGAAGTAAAAATACACAGTATGGCATTAATTAAAGGCTAGGGCTGATTTCTTTGTAGCTCAGACTGTAAAATAACACCGCCTGTAACTGAAACACCCCCTAGATTTTGTGTGCATGTGAAATGGGGTAGCAGTGTAATAAAGTAATACAGTGATCGAGGTTGATTATATTTTCAATGACTGATTTTCAGAATGCCCTGGAATGGAAATAAATAGACTAAGCTACAGAAAGTGCAGCTTTTCTGTTTACATGCTTGCTATTAGACAGATGCAAGATTTTCGGTTTGATAATGATCAAAACAAAACACAAGAGGACACTGTGAACATGTGGTAATGTAACAGAACTAGAAAACAAACACGAAAAAAACATAAATGACAGGCATGCATGACATGACAACATTAGAGAACCAAAGCAAGAGTACAAACCATGAAGTAAAGAGTATGCTCATTAACCTCAGACTTGAATCAGGTGCAGATGGTCATATGACAGTGATGCAGTGGGGTGCAGTGGCTGCTGGGAATCGTAGTTCTGAGCTATAAGTCCTGAATATCCATGACAGCTATTCGGGTGAAACATAGCAATATTTATGGACTTGAAACACGACTTTTAAAAAAAAGCAATCACTGATGGTGTTTATGCATTTCCTGCCAATAATGAGACCTCTATTAGGTTCAACCATAGAGGTTGCATTATCGTAACCTTGAGTTACAGATAGGTAGTAGATACATATTTAGTATTGTCATTCAATATCGTGACCAGCTGTCCCTGATGGTTTGATTTCAAATTGTTAAATTTAGAAAATGTTTCCTTCGGTTAATATAATTGTTGCTGTTGTAACCACTGGATATACACATATGATTCAAACAAAATGTGTATATTTCTTCTGGTTGAAACATTTTACTGCGTTCTTAAAAATAAAGGTTTTTCAGTCGTTCTTTACAAAACCATAGATTCTGCAAAGATCCTTCTTCTGGTCAAAAAACATTTTTCATTGTACAGAGTTCTTGAGTTGAGCTATGTGGTTCTTTGGAGATGAAAGAAGTTCTTTATTCATTATAGGTTCTTCGGAGCAGTGTATTGGTTCTTCAACATATCATCAATTAACAAGTTAAAGTGAGCTCAAGTAAGGTTCTTTGTGGGACTGGAATATTGTTCTCCTGACATCACTCTTACGAATCTTAACTTGGTTCCTTAAAGCACTAACTAAGGGTTTTGTAGATAACATATAATATCATGGTTCCTTGTGGCACTGCTAGAAAGAACCATTTGTGGGTTCTTTAAAGCACCGGTAAATAGATGGTTCTCGGGAAGAGTTAAAGGTTCTTTGTGTAACTTTAAAGGGTTCTCTTACGGAAACTGTAACCTTTATTTTTAAGCGTGTGTATCGTATAGATTTACTCATATACCCATGCTAATTAATACTATTTTATGTTATTTGTATGACAAGATCGAGGAATACTTAAGGAACATTGAAAGTTTTTCCCACTCAATTATCCTTGCTAATTTAGGCTTTTGATACAGAACCCGCTCATTTTAAAAGCTTGTTTTAATCACATTTGAAAATTTCTTAGAATAAAATATTTCATTCTAACTTACAGGAAGTAGTGCTCCCCACCTCCTAAATGTCAACTTAACATCTGACGTCTTCAATCAAATGACTTTGACACACACCCTACATAGTGGATTATGGGTTCCAATAAGGCAACATTTGGGACTGAACCACAGGTTGGTAAACCGGACAGAAGAGTCCCAGTGCCCTCACTCAGCAGTTGGGTTTGGCTTCCAAAAATGCCAGTGTGTTGCTTGGACTCTTTTGCATAAAAATCGAATCATTCATTAAGACATAAATTAGATTTTGACACACACGGGGCACCCCCAAACCCCCACCTACCCCCTCTACTCGATCTGAAACGATGAAGTGAAGTGTAGCCATTGCAGCTGCTATTCACACGCAGGAGATAATTGGCAATGAAAAGTCAGTGCGCGCCATTGCGCTGTCCGTGGGATCATTGTTCATTTTCCCCCATTGCCTATTGAGCACTACACTGAAAACCTGAGTGTTTCCTTTCAGTTTTCGGTATTCACTGCGTGTTGCCTGGTTACTCGGGACGGGGGGAAATACTGGCCCCATTAATCACAATGCAACTTTTTCTTAAGGAGGCGTTGATACACGTTAACGACGCTCCACGCACAAAGCAGTGATGGACTTCTTCATGTCCTACGGGAAGTGTATGAAACTGCAGGCTATGAATGCTGCAATCCTGTTGCTGACTGCCACACTGTCTTGCGTTTCGCCTATAGGCTGGTCAAGTATGTTGTACCTCGTGCCTTGTGCTTGGTGTTATTCTTCTGATCTGTTTATGCAGCATATTGTCGGGTGTCTATATCTATGCTGTTTATCAGCACCTGAGCTGGCCAAAAACATTTATTTGAAGTGAAGCCTACATATGTGTACATAGCCTGGTATGTATGAATTAGCCGACATATGTGTGCATTTATCTGCTTTAAATGATTTTTAAATTAATCATCACATAAAAAAACAAACAATTAAAAATTAATATTGTACCCGCACATAAGCAATGCATGCCGCATTTTTTTTTTTTTTTTACAGACTTTCCCATTTTGCAAGGCTGCCCAGCTCTTTTTAAGTCTTTTAAGGCTCTCCGACTAGGAGAACGCAGGAGTCCTGCCACCCAGAGCAGACTAAAAAAGACCCGAACGGCTTCCCCTTAAAAGGACTTGTTTTCCTCTTGAATTATGAAAGTAACGGAGAGGTAACAGGGAGCGCGCGGTACCCGGCAGCTTAAATCCCCTTAAACCCTTCCACGTGGCCCGACTTGTCTCGGCAATTATAGAGCTCATTACAGACTCATAAAGGATCTAGTCTGGAGGATTACTGCACAGACAATGACATTTTTTTCGGAAAGAATTAACGGGGGGAAAAAGTATAACGCTGAAGCCGGAACGGTGATGTGGACACGCGTTGCGCATCCATTTACGCATTCTCTCTCTCTCTCTCTCTCTCTCTCTCTCTCTCTCTCTCATATGACTGTATATAGTACACATGAATGGAAAGTAGTAATTGATCAGGAGTAATCAAATAGTCTATCTATCTATCTATCTATCTATCTATCTATCTATCTATCTATCTATCTATCTATCATGACTGTATGTAGTACACAGGAATAGAAAGTAGTAGTTGATCAGGAGTAATAAAGTGGTCTATCTATCTATCTATCTATCTATCTATCTATCTATCTATCTGTCTGTCTGTCTGTCTGTCTGTCTGTCTATCTGTCTGTTATCTATCTATCTTTCATAACTGTATGTAGTACGCATGAATAGAAAGTAGTAGTTGATCAGGAGTAATAAAATAGTCTCTCTCTCTCTCTCTCTCTCTCTCTCTCTCTCTCTCTCTCTCTCTCTCTCTCTCTCTCTCTCTCTCTCTCTCTCATGTTATTACGCCGTGTTCACTCCATTACAGCAATTACATCCAGCTTGACAGATGTATTCGTTTCTTCCTCAGCGCCAGAGCCATTTTAAGGTCTTATTCTCCAGTGTTGAAGAACGAGGCCTCTGCTGATTCCAGCAATTAAATACATATGAGAGCAGGCTCCCCTGCGTTAAATTACCCGAAAATACCGACATGAAACCGCCGTTATTAGGCAGTTTAACCCCTGTCCTCAATTAGCCTACTGTAAGTCCGTATTTACTCACCCCTCAGTATCCTTAAAAGCATCTTGAATTATGGCTATGTTGGCCATGATTTACATTTCAGCCAAACAATTTAGACCAAGGCCTGTAATCTGTGCTGCAGGATTAATGGCGTAATTAATGGTAATTATGTTGATGCATTGCATGGTCTCGACTGTTTTTTTTTCTTTTTTCTTTTTAAATCTTTTCTGGTTCCATCTTGTGCTTTTATATAAATACAAAATAAACATAATATAACGTGCACTTTTTATAACTTACAATTGTCCACTGTATGCCTGTTTTCAAAATACCCAGTATTTCTTATCTTCATATTAAATATTGCAATATTATCATGTTTATGTTGATGGCCGGTATGTATACACAGACGTGAATGCAAATAAGAGACTGGAGTAATGTCACAGGACCTAATGTCACTATTCAGAGTGAACATATTCTCTGCAAGATTAATCATTATCATTTATATAATAATAATAATAATAATAATAATAATAATAATAATAATAATAATAATAATAATAAGTAGAAGAAGAAGAAGAAGAAGAAGAATTTCAACGTGCAAGGAGTTTCCTGTTGTGAAAACTTTATTATTATTATTATTATTATTATTATTATTATTAGTAGTAGTAGTAGTAGTAGTAGTAGTAGTAGTAGTAGGCTAGTAGTATTAGTATTAGTATTATTGTTGCCATTATTATTAATAATCGTAATCATCATCATCATCGAAAATGTAAAAGCTGGCTGCTCAGGTCTCGCGAGAGTGACGTACACCGAAAAGGGCTCGAGCGCACACATGAAAGTGAAAACTCAACCCGCTCCTGACCTGCCTGGAGATCAAACCGGCTAATTATTGTCACAAGTTGAGGGATTAGCGCATTTCTGGAATAGCTGTCTGTTTGTCCGGCTCTAATACCTCGACAATAAACGCTTTCTAATTGAATCCTAATCGCTATCAAATTGCACGCACCCACACTCGACTGCGTTTTATACACCGTTAATCCCTAGACAGGACCATTTTCTGACCTGAACCTTGATTAAGAGCCATGAAGTGTGTGTATGCCACACGATTTAATGCTTTAAATCATCTGTCAAATGCCCCCTCAGAATTAAGATGGACAGACAACCAGGTTATGTCAAGCATCTCAATCATAGATAGATAGATAGATAGATGTATAGATGGATAGATGGGTAGATGTATGGTCAATGGCGTTACACTGCGTCATTCTTGACCCTCATTAATATGGGAAACTGTGGCGCTCCTGTTCCTGCGTGAAAAGGCATGAAGCAAGAAGTAACACGACTGGATGGCCAGGGTTCTGATTGGTAGTGCGCTCGGGCATCACGTGTCTCGGGTCACGGGAGAGACTAAAGCCCCTATGCTGGGAGTCGCACGTGGGTGACGTTAGGGCCGGCCCTCTCCAGGCTCCCTTTTGTTGAACCATCAAACATAAGCTCCTTCTCAGCTCCCGAGGGCTTCAGAAGACAGCAAAGAGCACAGAATATTCTTCACATCGGCTGTAATCCTGGGTTGGCATCATCACAAGAAGCCATGTCCAGGTCTTTCTATGTCGACTCACTCATCATCAAGGACTCGGCCAGACCCGCGCCTCTGGGCGAGCACACGGCGCAGGACTTCTTCATCCCCATCGGCATGCACGCACCGGGTGTGATGGGTGTCCCTGCGGCCGCATGTCCGTCCCGGAAAAGCGGAGCCTTCTGCGTGTGTCCGCTCTGCGTCGCCTCGCATGTGCACTCGCCCCGGGCTGGCCTGCCTCTGCTGAAGGCTCCAGGATTCCCGAGCGGAGATGCACCATACTGCCAAAGGCTCGCACAGCAACACAACACCGCGCCCGTCTGCACGCCCCCCGCTTACAGCGTCACTGACCCACGGAGATACCACTGCCTCTCCATAGGTAAGGCGGAGCAAGTGCTCTTTAACACACCTGCGTCTACCTGACCTCCCTATCCACTACAACCCCTATAGCTATCCTCTACAACTATTTCTGGAGGTTTTTTCCTTTATTATTATTGTTAGCAGTTTTTGCTTTCTAAAACAATTCTACTTAAAACCCCTAGAATAACACACTAAACCCTTTAAGGTGCCAAATGAAATGTAATGTTTCTACCACACTGGTATGACTCTTGTGTTTTTATTCTTCATCTAAGTGTGCTCCTTAATGTAGTGTGCGCACTTAATCAAATACGAGCTATTCGTTAAGCTCAATATTATGTTGTTTTACATAAAAGACCTACATAAATCACGATTATGCACTGCTCAAATTAACAAGTTACACAACCTTACTTCTGTTACCTGCAGGTGCGTCGGATAACGGCCACGTTCAGAACGGAAAGCGCATGCGCACGGCCTTCACCAGCACGCAGCTTCTCGAACTCGAGCGCGAGTTCTCCTCTAACATGTACCTGTCGCGCCTGCGCAGGATTGAGATCGCCACGTACCTCAACCTGTCGGAGAAGCAGGTGAAGATCTGGTTCCAAAACCGGCGCGTTAAGCACAAGAAGGAGGGCAAAGGCGCGCAGCGAAGCGCGCATGCAGGGTGCAAGTGCTCTGGGAACCACGCACCCTACCCGCGATCAGAGGACGAGGAGTCCCTCTCACCTGCCTCAGCCACCGAGGAGAAAGAGGGTTCGCCCATGTAACAGAGAAATACAGAGACACATAAAGACTCGATGATCTGAAGTCTCAGATCTAAGATCTAGGACTATTCACTCTAACTAGCACTTAGTCTTCCGTACGCACGGACCCTTGGACGTCTCCGAAAACAAGTAGATTCAGCAAATTGAACGTTTATCGTCTTATTCTCTTTACCCGTCACTCTTTCAAAAAAAAAAAATCACCAAAGTCACCAGGGTTGCGTTTACATGCATTTGCATTTATTTGTATTCTTGTCCATCTGAGCTTAAACAGTGTGTTTGCTTTATCCCTGAGGATTTTGCTGTTTGGTGGTGTTACAACAAAAAAAGTGTGGTGTTTGGTGTTACAACAAAAGTGACGTCTACGTCTTTTCTACCTAAAATAAGTTTACAGTACATAACCAGTGTGCTTGAAATGATCAAATGTTTGGCGCATTTGCGTAGAAAACTGTTGCGCGGTGTAAATAAACGGGTGGTAAATGCTTGTGTTAGATATGTCCCAAACTGTGATTTTTCTCCTCACCCGAATTTTATGTTTATAATAAGCAAAAAAAAAATGTATATGTGTATATTTGTATTTATTTAAATAAATAAATAAATAAATAAATAAATAAATAAATAAATAAATAAAGCACGGAACTGGCGTAATTGCGAGCGACCTCCATTTTTCTCTCTGAGTTTTGGATGCCTGACGTGTATATCCTTAATATCGTTATATCGGTATATAATTAATATCGTTTTGTTTCTCTGATGCAGAAGTATGAACATCTTATTGGCTTCTACAGTATTTCATAAATAATGTAGACCATGAGTGACATATTAGGTTGGAGAGAAATGAAAGAGTCTCTCTCTTTCTTCTCTCTCTCTTTGGAGAGTCTCTCGTGAAAGATTATTTATTCTGCTTTAACACGCAGGCGCAGATTTGATTTGGACCTGTAGCTAATGATAGACTCATTTACATTATTAGATGCCCTGAATTAATATAATAGATTATTGAGGTATCATTTGGATAAGTAAGGGTTCTTATCTTTCCAAAGGGACTCTACTTGTAACATGGAACCCTGTCTGATAGGGAACCACACTGTTGTAAGCTTCTACACAGAACATTTAAGGGTTCATCTAGAGGGAGAGACCAAGGATTGTATATAGGCTTGCACTGTGATAAATCAGGACAACACTTCTGAAGAACAGTCAGTGAAATAAAATTAAAAAGTGGCCTGCTCTAAAAACTAGCACACATATGATGGGCTTAAGTGAATTTTAATGGAGTTTAATTATAACTGACAAAAAAAGAAAGAAAAAAAAAAGAAAAGAAAATTCCGCAGGAAAAAACAACAACATTGACTGGAAATGCAAGTACTATTTCCATAATAAATAAAATAAAATAAAATAAAATATGAACAAACACAAGGTACGCTGAGTTTTTCATATCACAAGTTATATCTATACAGATTCAGATGTGTGTTGTGGCCTTTTAAAGCCTACTGAATCACTAAACATACTGATGTGGGAAATGAATAACCCACTGAATCTAGGCATATTTATTTTAGATCAGATATTATGTCAAATATGCAAGTAACTGTTTTTTATCCATTAAAAAATGGAATCCATTAAAAATAATTAATAGTAGCAGGCAAATGTGGGCTTTTCATCTAACGAAAAGAGGATAGAGGTTTTTTTTTTTTTTTTTTTTTCACCAGTCTTATTTGATAGTGTGTGGGCTCAGTCTGTGTATTCATTTAAATCTTATGCGCTGCCACGGCTTTTCCTGTCCTAATGGCGCACCATGTAGGCTCAAACAGTTCCTGTTTCATGAGCACAAAAGGCTCCTAGAAGTTTCTCTCCCAGAGTCCAGGTGATCTTGTCTATAATAGAGCCCCTGATCTCCGAACCCCCACCCCACCCCACCCGCTTTATGCGCGCTTTTCAGCTGAACGTTGTCCCTCGTGTTAAGTTAATCCAAAAGGAGTTTAATTACGGTTTCTGTCCCACGTCGGGGTCGCTTATGTAGCAATTCCTTCAACACCATGGAAAAGGCGGGTGGAGGTGGTAGGGGTGAGGGGAGGGGGTGATACAGGCTATGAAGAGCTGGCCAAAGGCTTTGACAGGTTAGATTGTCCTGCCAGGAACTCGCCTTTAGCCGGCGGACCCCCGACAGTGCGCCAAGCTCCGGGCCTTTTCACCAACCTTCTACTGGGAAAGAGAGAGAGAGAGAAAACGATTTAGTCACTGTTTCATTAGACCCTATTGGAACCTTTCAGCTCACACTAAATTGAAGGGGGCACGCTGAAAAAAAAACATGTGGGGGATTACGCGGGAGGGACGAGATAGCAAATTAGCGAACGGTTAATTTAACTCGTTTTGCGTCAGAGTTTGGGATACATTCCTAATTGAGAGGGGAAGCAGGTGAAGTTGCAGTCCCACGCAGGTCCTTTCAGAGCCACAATCAATAGACTCCTTTCACGTCCTGCCTGCGATCATATATTATAGAGGGAAAGCCACCTAATGAATATATATTGAATTTCATATTAATCGAATTAGACTTCGCCCCTCGCAGGTGTGAGTGTGAAAGACCGTGGACTTATTTAAATGGTCCGACAATGCGGATTTTACAGCCACACGAGAAGGCCTGACCCTGAACTATCAAACCTCCAGAGAATCCGCTTCAACATGATGATGTAGATTATTATTATTATTATTATTATTATTATTATTATTATTATTATTATTATTATTATTATTATTATTATTGTTGTTGTTGTTGTTGTTGTTCTTGTTACTATTACATACTACTACCACGACAGCTACAACAACAACAACAACAACATTAATATTATTATTATTAATAATAATAATAATAATAATAATAATAATAATAATAATAATAATAATAATAATAATAATAATAATTTACATATAAATAATGTTATAGATTTGGAAACAAACAATGTATGTGTGGCTCATTTTTAAGCTCCTTGAAAATCCTTGAAAATCCTTTCAATTTCCCTTGTAACCCTTGCACTTCACAAGTGGCAGATTTGTAGACTGTATATTTGTAGATGTCATGGCATTTCAGCTTTGTCACAGTTTGAGCACCTGTTGTTTTGGACATCAAATATTACAGAAATGCAACGTATTAATCATTCTTTGTCCACTTTGTGCAGGCCAATTACGCATAACAATGAGCAATTAGGGGTGTTTTTCTTTTCTTCTTTCTTTTTTTTCAAGCGGACGCAGCTGCTTTTGAGCTGTGAGAAGAACACTCAGCCTTTCTCCCAAAGACTATTCTTTTATAGGCCCTTTAATAGTGTTTATGCATGTAGCTAAAGCTAAAAAAAAAAAAAAAAGATTTTTAAAAAATCTCTAGTTGTGCTTTTCGGGACACTGCTTGTGCAGTATGCTTTTACTAAGAGCCGTTTTTAAAACGTTTTAGATGAGAAAGCGCGACTTCTCAGGACACGTGTCCCAGCAGAGTTGTCTACAGCGATTAAATTTGGTGGCAACTCGTCAGTGCACAGACTGGCGCACTGCAGAATGAGCTCTTTTCTCCTGTCTGATTAGTGACAGCTCTTCAAGGCGCGCGACGTCTTTGTGTCGCAAAACTATAGGCGCACACTATGAATTTACCAAGAGTGTACTTGGAGTGGATTATAATGTAATGCCTTCTAAAACGAGAAGAACCATGAGTGGGATAATGTAGCGGTATTAAATCAACTTTACACTGTACTCAATACCTTTGAAAGGGAAGTGAATGAAATGAAATGACAAGCTGTGGTTAACTTTAATAAACACATTATAAGCTCGTAATATGGCCAGCAACTCATTGTGGGTTATAGATAGATAGATAGATAGATAGATAGATAGATAGATGGATGGATGGATGCCAAAAGTTTGTGACCATCACACACATTGACCCCCCTTTCCTGCATGGTATAGTAACCTCCACTCTTCTGGGAAGGCTTTCCACTAGATTTTGATGCGTGGTTGATGTGTTCATTCACCTACAAGAGCATTAGTGAGATCTGGCACTGATGTCCAGGAAGAAGGCCTGATTTGTGGTGAGCATTACAGTTCATCCCAAAGGTGTTCAGTGGGGTTGAGGTCAGGACTCTGTGCAGGACACTCGAGTTCTTCTACTCCAACCTTAATACACCATGTCTTCATAGCGCTCGCTTTGTGCACAGGGGCATCGTCATGCTGGAACAGGTTTGGGCCTCTTAGTTCCATTGAAGAGTAATTATAAAGCTACAGTATACAAAAACATTCCATACAAGTGTGTACTTTCAACTTAGTTTGGGGAAGAACCAAGAATAGGTATGAAGTTCAGGTGTCCTCAAACTTTTAGCCTCGTAGTGTAGATAGATAGATAGATAGATAGATAGATAGATAGATAGATAGATAGATAGATAGATAGGTAGGCTGATGCTACACAGAATAAAGATGCATTGGCTTGACGTAGGTGTGTCAACAAGCCCTTGGACAGTTTTAGGCAGAGCACAAAATCTCTGTTAACATGGTGCATGTACTGTATACCCATGGATTTTTTATCCACAGTCTCACGTATCATATCTAGGCCTATTTGACACAGGCTCTCAGACACCGACACTCATTTAAAACAAAAATTCACGTACTAGCCCTGTAACAAATTAAAAAATAAATGATACGACACTGAGGCTCTTTAACGCATGGTGGAGCAACTGCCTTTCCTCAAGAGCAAATATGAAATGCACTTTAGCCAACCTGGCGCAATTAATAATTCGTCCATCATCCATGACAGCTACGTGACAACCAGCAAGTAAACATGTGGCTGCGCTTAGGATTGAGGCCCTAGGGTGTGTACACACTCCACAGTGCGCACCTGTCGTTCAGGTTCCACAGGAAACACAGTGATTCTTTGAACAGAGACATGGACTCACTGGATGTGTATTATAATGGAACTTTCCAGCCAGAGAACCATGATGGTGTGGAGCAAGAACCACCAGCATGTCTGTACTCTCGGCCCACAGACCAGGTGCCGTATTTAGATCTGCACGGTAACACAGCACTTGGGAATCAGGACGGAGATTTGACACCCTATGAGCTGCCATCCTGTCAGCATGCCCCCTCACCCGGGTATCTCCAGGCGGAAGGACCGCAGGCTGATGCTTACCATCCGAGGACCGATGAGACGACGGCGCACTTGGCCTTTCCTTGGATGAGACCTTCAAGATCTCAAATCTGCCAGGCGTCCATGACAGGTAACACTTTTGCACACTTTAGGAAGATTTTAGAATCGTGTTGTACATCTACAATACCCATACGCTATAAGTTCATATAAGTTTATAGGTTTGAGGTTTAATAGTATAAGTTTAAACGTAAGCGTCACTGCACACGTGTGTTCATTTGACAACAGTTAATTCATTACTGCAATAGTGTATTGAACACTACAGGAGTAATTTAATCATTCACAACAAGTACTAAATTAACAATGCCAAGGTAAATGGGAATTATGCTCTCACCAGCCACTTTATTAGGAACACCTCCACACCTGCTAATTCATGCAATTATCCAGTCAGCAACATTCATAACGGGGGAGAACGTAATCTTACTGACTGTAATTGTGGCCTGGTTGTTGGTGCCATTTGGGCTGGTTTGTGTATTTCATAAATTGCTGATCTCCTGGGATATAACCTTTCCTAGAGTTTACACAGAGTGTGGCAAAAAACAACGTGTGTGTGGAACAGTGAGTTTTGCAGGCGGAGCAAAACGTCTTGTGTATGAGAGAGGACAGAGGAGAATAACTCAAATAACCACTCTTTACATTTGTAGTGAACAGAGAAGCATATCAGAATGCAAAACACGTTGAACCTTGAGGCAGATGAGCTACAAGACTAGAACACAACATCGGATTCCAACTTCTATCAGCCAAGGACAGGAATATGAGGCTACAGAGGGTACAGGCTCACTGAAACTGGACTATTGAAGATTTGAATAATGTCTCTGGCACTGATGAATCTCGATTTCTGCTGCAACATGCAAATGGTAGGATCAGAATTTCATCAACAGCATGAATCCATGATTAGGGACACCTCCACACCTGCTCATTCATGCAATTATCCAGTCAGCAACATTCATAACGGGGGAGAACGTAATCTTCCTGACTGTAATTGTGGCCTGGTTGTTGGTGCCATTTGGGCTGGTTTGTGTATTTCATAAATTGCTGATCTCCTAGTATATAACCTTTCCTAGAGTTTACACAGAGTGTGGCAAAAAACAACATGTGTGTGGAACAGAGAGTTTTGCAGGCAGAGAAAAACGTCTTGTGTATGAGAGAGGACAGAGGAGAATAACTCAAATAACCACTCTTTACATTTGTAGTGAACAGAGAAGCATATCAGAATGCACAACACATTGAACCTTGAGGCAGATGGCCTACAAGACTAGAAGACAACATCGGATTCCAACTTCTATCAGCCAAGAACAGGAATATGAGGCTACAGAGGGTACAGGCTCACTGAAACTGGACTATTGAAGATTTGAATAATGTCTCTGGCACTGATGAATCTCGATTTCTGTTGCAACATGCAAATGGTAGGATCAGAATTTCATCAACAGCATGAATCCATGGAACCAATCTGCCTTGTGTCAACAGTTCAGACTGCTGGTGGTGTGATGGTGTGAGGAATGTTTTTCCTGACACACACTGGGACCCTTAAAACCAAAGGAGCATTGCCACAGCCTATTTGAGTATTGTTGCTGACCATCTGCATTCCTTTATGGCCACAATTTATTCATGTTATAATGTCTACTTCCAGCATGATAATGCACCATGTCACAAAGTCATCTCAGACTGGTTCTATGAACATGACAGCATATATCAATGGCCTCCAAAGTCACCAGAACTGAAGTCAATAGAGTGTTAGAGATTCCCAGCATGAATGTGCCAACATGGATCAGACAACAATTTGTGGAATCCATGTGACAAAGTATTGAGGCTGTTCTAAGAGCAAACAGGAGTCCTACCTACTGTAGTATTAGTATGATGTTCCTAATAAAGTGTCTGGTGAGTGTATGTGCAAATAAAATACTGTAATAATCAATGTAATTCCAGTAGTAATTCAACACGACCTGACATCATTCACTTCTATCGCTATTAAATCAGAATTTTGTCGATTTCATAACATATCGTCATAAAAATTCTAATGTAACTGCTAGGGAAGTGATTTAACCCATTGAGTGTGGAATTAACACCAGAATGAACTCTAATTAACAATAACAATAACTATGTTTTTTTATTGCACATGTGAACGCAAGTAAACATGTGATGACGTTTGAACAATTTGTGATGGTGTGAAAAAGAATAAAAAGAATAACCGGGGTGAGAAAATTGAAGAGTGAAGTGTTTGAAATGGCAAATTCATTTGAAGTTTATGTTCACATGTGACTTTTCTTTAAGGAATGTGCCAGTTCAATGCCAATGCTGTGCTGTAATAATACTCACTATAGTTGCTAACTAGATCTGTAGGTGCTAATTCAGTAATTTTTCATTCAAAATCTTAATTCATCACTGGGGATTGTGGGGGTGGATTAATTGCTCAGTATCGGTGGTGTCAGTGGCATTGCCCTTTGGCCTAAAGCAAGCTTTAATGGTCACTGCAATATAAATGTAAAGATACATTAAAAAAGTTTAAGAAAAAGTCTAGATCATTCATACAGAGTTTATTAGTTGCTTGAAAGAGCTTTGTTGTTGTGTCTCCCTGAAGGCGGGTTTCTGTGCGAAGACGCGGATGACCAGAAGAGAAGCCGCACAGCATACAGCAGGGCACAGCTGCTGGAGTTGGAGAAAGAGTTCCTGTTTAACCGCTACATTTCCCGGCCACGCAGATACGAGCTGGCAACGAGCCTGAACCTCACTGAGCGCCACATTAAAATCTGGTTTCAGAACAGACGCATGAAGTGGAAAAAAGAGGAAGCAAAGAAGCGCAGAGGCGCACGGAACCAAGAGGTCCATGAACAAGATGCTGACTCAACTGTAACAACAGGGGTGTGAAGGAGATATAGGTTTAACTATATTACAATGTAATATTTTTTAATGCGCCTGAATGGTGTGGAGACACGGCATCTTGAATGAAATAACACACAGCAAAATTCCCTCCAGTAAAATGATGAATGATGGATAACAGAATTCCTTTGTGTCCACTTAAACGTAGCTATGCTGTATGGTCAAAAGTGTTTGGACACCTGATGATCACACCTGTATGTTCTTCTTGACCATCCCATTCCAAATGAATTCTCCTTTCCTATTGTAACCTCCACTCTTCTGGGAAGGCTTTCCACTCTAGTTTGGAGTGTGGCAGTGGGGATTTGTGATCATTCAGATACAAGAGCATTAGTTATCTTGGGTGGGGAGGCCTGGGGTGCAGTTGGTGTTCCAGTTCATTCCAGTAGGATTGAGGTCAAGGTTTTGTGAAGGACAGTTGAGTCCAACCTTGGCAAATCATGTCTTCATGGAGATTCCTTTGTGCACAGGGCCATTGTTATGCTGGAACAGATTTGGGCCTCATAGTTCCAGTGAAGAAAAATTGTAAAGCTACAGCATACAAACACATTCTACACCAGTGGTGACCAACCCTGTTCCTGGAGATCTACCTTCCTGAACACTTTAGCTCCAACAATAATCGTTCCCACCTGACCACCGAATCATTGCTTTAAGAACTTCTTGATCAACTAAAAACAGGTGTGTTAGATTTTGGTTGGAGATGAAACCTGCAGGAAGGTCGATCTCAAGGAAGAGGCTTGTTGACCACTACTCTATACAATTGTGTGCTTCCAACTTTGTGGCAACAGTTCAAGGAAGGCCGACATATGGGTGCAATGGTCCGGTGTCCACATACTTTTGGCCTTATAGTGTGTATTCGTTTATTAGTGTACCTAAAAGCTTGGTGTGAATTAAATATCATGTTTACACATATAAATTATTTTAATATTTGTACTTGTATGATATAAATTATTTCCACAGTTGTTTTACTTGTGTGCAGAATGTAAAAAACATTTATCAGGTTTCCTCGTATTTTAAGAGAATGATTATAATGGATATGGACATATAGAGTTATGGATTGTATTTGTAAGAAAAAAAATGGAATATTACTATTTTAAGAAGGTAAACCATAAAAAAGTATTTGCCTTGTTTGTTTTTGCTCTTGTGCTCCAGTAGCTAGGTATGACTCAGGATACGCCTTGCCTCTGATATGAGCTCAGCTATCGCTCTTTCACTCAGTCTTTGACTCACATTCTATCTAATCTTACAGTTTCTTCTTTGTTCTTGCTTTATTCAAGAACACTGCTGGATACCTAGATATGTAGATACTGCATTCTGTTTCTAATAGGCCTATAGTGAATGTTTATTAAATGGGTGTTGATACAGCACTGATATCATGAGGTTCCTAAGAAGAACAAAATGCCATATAAGGTTTGTGTTAGTGAAGCAGATTTCCTGGATCAGTAACTTTTGTCCTTCCCTGTATTTCTACATACACTGCTTCCTGCCAGGAAATTCATTTTCAACATTTCAAGATTGGGTAGGTCTCTTCTCACTTAGATAGAAAACATTGTCTAACTGTCAAGGTTTATCCATCACTCTCTTCTCGACAGTAGGTTTAATTTAAACTGTCTCTGCAGCCTGTATCTGTTTCAGCACTCTGGACAGCGAGAGAGGGCGAGAGAGCGAGAGAGAGAGAGAGAGCGAGAGAGAGAGATTGAGAGAGAGATAGAGCGAGAGAGAGAGAGAGAGAGAGAGAGAGAGAGAGAGAGAGAGAGAGAGATTGAGCGAGAGAGAGAGAGAGAGAGAGAGAGAGAGAGAGAGCGTGCCATGTCCTGACTCATCCCTTATCTACTCCTATAGTTTACCATTGATTATGTGTTTAGTGTTCAATCAATTTGTCCAAATCTTATTTAACTGCCAAGTCATAAAGCAGATTTTTTTCGTATGGTGTCGAATTTTCATTATAGATTAATTAACCTGTTACAATACAAGTGAATGTACTAAATCGTTTTGTGGTACTAAATCGTTTTTTAAAAATCCATATATGTGTGTGTGTGTGTGTGTGTGTGTGTGTGTGTGTGTGTGTGTGTGTGTGTGTGTGTGTGTGTGCGTGTGTGCGTGTGTGTGTGTGCGTGTGCGCGCGTGTGTGTGCGTGTGTGTGTGTGTGTGTGTTTTCTTTAAAAAAATTTTTTTAGAAGCTTTATGAGAGTATTAATCACACTCAAAATTAACCGAATGGATAAACAGAAAGATAAATAAACGATTCAAAACACACACACACACACACACACACACACACACACACACACACACACACACACACACACACCAGTCATCACATAGATCGATCGATCGATAGATAGATAGATATATAGATAGATAGATAGATAGATAGATAGATAGTCTGTGAATGATTCTTATTGCAAAGTTCATCTCACATAAATCATCATGATTTTATCCAAAATGTAAATGAGGTCTATGTTCCTCTTCCATGTGAGTATAATAGCGATATAATACAATATTTTAATATTTGTAAAATATGTCCTATTCTATTGATTATATTGATTACATATTTATATTGATATTGGTTTATGAATATTCTTCTTCTTCATCTCCTCCCATTCGCTTCTTGTTTCTCTTCCTCTTCTTCTTCCTCAACTTCTTCTTCTTCTTCTTCTTGTTATTATTTGTGCACGTTAATATTATTAATATAGAAGCTGTTATTGTTGTTGATGTCATTGCATTAATTCGAATTAGTATATATAGTTGTATAGTATAGGATTAGTTATATTTGAGGACCCTTATTGGCTTTAAGATGAAAGGAAAAACTTTCCTTCCAAGTTCCTAGTTTGCATGTAGTTTGTATTTTTATGGGTTGGATAAAGAATGGCTGATTAATAATGACCTTTCAAGAGACATTTTTTTATATTATGATTAGGTCATGAACAAGCCTGCTCTTGCTACAACTGTACAGAGCTGGTAGTGTGGATGGATTGTTTTTTATACTTTTTTACAATAACTTTATCTTAAGTCTAATTTAATCAAATTGAAGAGCCCTCAAGAGTCTCTCTCTCTCTCTCTCTCGAAGTGTGGACGCATATGCCCCCATGTGGTGGGGTGTAGCTCTGTGCAGGACTAATGCAGATTTGAAGTTATGTACAAAGTAGTATACTGGGAGCCATTACTCAGCGAATAAACGGTAGACACACACACACACACACACACACAAACACACACACACACACACACACAAGGAGAAGACTTCGAAAGTCTCTGTGTGTGTGTGTGTGTGTGTGTGTGTGTGTGTGTGTGTGTGTGTGTGTGTGATGGGGGACTTAATCTGGCGTCTAAAGGAAAGGAGAGTTGGTACATTCGTCCCATAGCACAAATTCCTCAATTCCTCTCCACCTAAAGGCAGAAGGGGGGGGGGGGGTCAACATAATAATAATAATAATAATAATAATAATAATAATAGTAATAATAATCCTCTTATTCTCAGAATTATTATTAATTTAATAGAATTAAATTAAACGGATCAAATGGCGTGAACTGGTTGATGTCACGTTGTCCCTTCAAAAGTTGCGTTTATTACACACGTTTGACCATGAAAGAGAAGTGGGTGAGGAAGCACAAGCATTAATTACAGCAGGTGAGCGCTGTGAACATAAGCCAAAGTGGATTAGTCACAACATTGTTGGCTAATTAAGTGCGGCGCAGCAATGCTAATTAAAGGTGCAGCGGAAAGGGCGTAGCTGTGAAGCCTACACTCAGTCTCAGACACAGTCTGTGTTGGGCTGCTGAATAACGCTTGCTGCTCACGACACATTTAGAATATCAGTGATGCTGCATATACTAATATCATGCTCAGGCATGCATGCATATCATGCACAAGTACGTCGAGCAAGCGGAGGCGCGCGTGCGTCTTTGCGAGTTGTGCTGCTCACTTCGGCGCGCATAAATTGCTCCAAGATGCGCTGCAGATTAAGGTAAAATTGCGTCGCTTTAAAGCCAGGCGACTGTAGTTCAGGACTCGGAGATTAGAAGCCTTTGTTTTGGACAAAGGAGAACAAGGAGCCCTGTTCTCTTTGCGCGCCCCTTCTGCAAGGACATGTGGAAGTAATTGTCCCGTGCGCGAGTGGAGCGGAGTGCGCGGTGCGTCTCACGCTGAGGGGCCGCCGCAGGGCGAAGGAGCTGCACTGGAGCTTAGCCAGTGGAGACGCGGCGTCTCCGCCCACACACGGGGGACAGTCTGCTGGTCAGTTAGGGCTCGACGAAGGCACTTCAAAATGTAGTCGTAGCTGTGCGGCTTCCTTCTAAGGAAACAAAAACAAACCTGACCAACACTCTGAAAAATAAAGATTCAGATTAGAATCCAAAAAAGATTTTTTTTTCTTAACCTGATGCGATAGGAGAACGCCTTTAAGTTGCACAAAGAATCTTTTACTTTCAAGTTCTTTAGAGAACCAATACACCACTCCGAAGAACCTATAATCAATAATCAATAACGTCTTTTAATCTCCAAACAACCATATATAGCTCAACTCAAGATCCCTGTACAATGAAAAAAAATGGTTCTTGACAAGAAGAAGGTTCTTTGCAGAATCTATGGAGAACCATTAAAGAAGCTATATTTTTAAGAGTGAAAGATAAAATCGTTTCTTTCTTCTTTTTTTATTATAAAAAGTGAGGAAGAATCAATTTATTACACTGGCTTAACATTTTAATTGAATAACCATGATAAGGAAGGTAAAATTCTGAAATATATTAGAAAAAGAAGAAAAAAAAAAACCCAGACATATAGAAATCAGAGACAGAGAGAGAGAGAGCGAGAGAGAGCAAGAGAGACTGATTGTTTCTGATGTTATAGCGCCCCCTGTACCCATTAAAGTGTTCATATGGCACTAGTCTGGCACAAGTTCACCTGCTTTTCATTACCGCGCCTTCAAAATGTGGCTTCAACTTAAAATAAATACAAAATTAAGACCCCATTCTTCATCATTCGCAAACCTAGGCTTGCAACATAACCCGAAAATCTAAGCTGACAACCAGACTCCTGGACAACAAATAATAGGCTATATTTTATATTCCTTGAAGCAAGAATAGTGCTGCTTGATCTAGAATTGATCTGGCTGTACACTGGTTTCCACTAGTATGCAAGCACTTACATACAGTGCATAGTGAGGCCCCTGGATTCATTATGTTTATAAACTGCTCCTATTATAGATTACAGAAAGCGTCCTCTCGAACTGGTGCAAAAACATGAAAAGACATTTTTCTTCCTTTTTGAATTTTTTTTTTTTTCATGAGCTTCTTCTAAAGTGCAGCGTTCAGAGAAATCCGATTCCTCTGCTAGGACTCTTACTTTGAAAAAAGAATGGGAGGGGGCGCTTCCTAAGAGTTATTTAGAATTTGAGCCAGATTATTAGTTCTCCGGGAAGGATGGACTGTAGGGCTGAATCAATTAGAGGGCGCAGCGGCGGTGCCGGCGCATGAGAGAGAGAGAGAGAGAGAGAGAGAGTGCAAACACTCCACACACACACGCACACATGCACGCACACTTACATACATACGCACTGAAGATTAGAAGCGCTACAAAAGTAAGGAGGACCCTTACCAGTGCTCAGTGGAGAGTTGTCCAGGAGTACAGCCATTCAACTTGTTTTTGTTTTGTTTTGTTTTTTTCTTTCATCGAGGGAACACACAAAGGGATTTGTAAAAAAGGTATTGTGTGAGTAAATTGGTTTGATTACACTAATTGGCTCCCCATGTTTTTTTTCCCCCCTCTCAAACAATAGCCTCTTGTGCTTTTTTCATTCCTTCCAAAAAGACATACATTAGCTGAGTAAATTCCAATTTATATTTGCTTTCTATTCTTTCATAATCTATAAACAAGATAGAAACACTTTAATTAATTAATTAATTAATTAAGTAGACAAATAATTTCCCAGCATTTTAGCATTTTCTCAACCAAAACAAGGGTATTGGATTTAATCTAATAATTTCATGGGTTTTATCGAGAAAGCCTTTTTCCCCTCCACGTCCATCCACTTCTGGGATTTTTTTGCGTTTGAGCGCACTGCAGGATTTCCCCGCTTCTGAGTTTGATGTTCACCCCAACTTCTGCGCGCAGCCCAAGGCGGATTTACGGGCATTTCGGAGTTTCGCATATGGTCTCCAGTCCGAGCTCAGGGATTGAAAAGCGGCTCGGCTCCAGCGCGCAGCTGGGGGTGCCATCCTGTATCTAATGGCAAACACATTTCACCCTCTATACCAGCTTGATTCCCATTGACATGGAATGCGCCCGAGTATGGAATATCTTACATCTGGAGCAATTTGCGCAGATATATTTCTTCCACCTATAAAGAATATAAACTCCGGATAAATCCTTTCACAGATTCAGTGCGGCTTTGGATGCTTGAAGTATGCAACACTTGGATGAAAACCGTGGATGACTTCGCATGCATTTCTTTCTTTTTTTTTTTTTCTTCAGATTTCCCCCCTGCTCCTCTGAAGCGTTACAGTGTACGCTACACTTTGAAGAGGACTTCACGGCCACGTATACGACCAGTGGTGCCATCTGTTTGATTAAAGCAATTTCTGCGCATTGCAGAACTACACTATCTTTGGATGAACTTTTCCTCTGTATTCCCATGGAGCATGTGGGATTTGGTTAAACAGGAGAGATAACGACAGAGGATGGTACATTGTAACATTCCACTCTCAGCTGTTGCCCCAGAGTGTCAGGGCGCGCAAATTCACGGCTTTTGGGCAAAACAGATGCGCATCTGCGCGTTGGAGGAATGCTGTCGGTGGGCGATAGGAGAGCGGGTGGAGATGGAGGTGGAGGTGGGGGAGTGCGGACTGAGGGTCTGTCCGAGATCTGAGCCTTCTTTACTCTGGAACTAAAACCACTCTCCTATCCCATTCCTTTGGGTTCGAGCGGGACCGTTGTGCGCGGCATTGTTAAACGGATAAGGAGCGTTTCGGATTCCCAAACCCGTGTTTTAAACACCCAGAGGACAGAGGACTCGTTTTAATTGCAGCTGGATTGGCCAAGGACCATTACTCCTACCCGAGTACTGCTCAAACAAGGGCTGTAAAGAAATTCAGGCACTCCTCTGCCTCCATGGATGGAAACACAAAGGATAAGCTATGTACAAAACCGACCATCATCTATACGTAATAAAGCAATACTTTTCTTTAGTTATGTAGCAGGCTGCTTTTATACACAGTTATATATATATGTAGACATGATCAAATGACGCAAACCGCCTTTCCAGAGATTAAACGTAATTAAATAGCCTACACTGCCTAATTGACACACGGATGTTTACCAAAGGCCATACTTAAGTAAGAATGAGATGTTAGCTATCTCACAGAGAGCGGCTTTCTGTCTCTCGAGCGCTGATGAGATCCAGCGGGGGTCCAGAGCAGACAAACAGATAAAACAGAGACGCGCGGAATGTCCGATTGCAACCACTCTGGGGTATTTTCCCCCCTGATAAGGACTAGTTTGATTATAAGAACTAGCCTTTGCGAAGATGAACAGACAAGATTACTGCTTGGAATAATTACTGTCTCACATTTTGGTACGAAACGTGAAGAAAAAAAAGAACAAAAAACCCTCATTTACAATTTTATACCAACTTACATTCTATTTATCGAGTTTGTAATGACTAAGGCGAATAGCCTATCTAGTAGCATTTATAAATTTGTATATTGTTTTAATTAAATGATACAGTTAAAAATAATAATAATTCAGATATCTAAAGAGACAAAAAGTTGATGCACTTGGATAATTCAAGACATTCTATCGTCCGTAGAAACGACTGCGATTAATTTGCCGCTCTGTGAAAACCCTGGAGTGTGTCGCCCCCTAGCGAGTGCAGTGAGATGATCTTCTCCATTGTGTGACTGGCGTCCTGTGATTCCGCAGCGACCGGAGGTTTTATGGACATTCCTTTGAAGAAGACATTTTCTGACGTCGATTTAATGCATTCTTAAACAAGACCCGAATCTATGGCTCCGTTTACACCTGGTATTAGCATCAGATCAGCGTGAAGCACAAAGTGTAGCCTAAATGTATTCCACATATTCCACACCAAAATGTGGTCGGGATTTTTATAAAAAATATTTTTGGTCCGTTTTTTTCTCATTCTGAGACAGTCTGGTTTAATTTGTAAATTTTTTCTAAATAAGAAGCCCACAATGTGAACACTGTAAAATTCTTGTAAAATGTGGTATGAACATCTTCATCAACCTTAGATATTCATAATACTGTTTTGTGGCGTTCATACAGTCCAAGAAATTTAATTTTTGGAATATAATTCTGTAACTGATTGTAATTCTGTGTCACCCAGATGGCTCGCAGATGTGTTTAACATAGGCCATTGTAATGCGTATCAATTGCAAAACCTAACCCTTCTCTCTCTCTCTCTCTCTCTCTCTCTCTCTCTCTCTCTCTCTCTCTCATTTCAGCTGAACACAACTTAAGCAACAATGTGGATACTGAAGACACATCTCCTTTTGGGGGTTGTCCTCTTTGGAATATTGCAAAGTAAGTTTTTTTTGTTTTGTTTTTTTTAAAGAAAAGAAAACTAAATGCTTATTTGCAGCAACCCTGAGTGTTGTTTAGTCTCCTGAATAAAGCCAACAGAAAACAATGGTTATCTTGTGTACATGTTCTGTAGATGTGGCGTGTGAATTGCATCATCCTTTCATCGTTTCGGACACAAACGAGTTCGTGTTAGAGCTGCACTCCATGTTTAACATCAGCTGCACAGGGAAGAAAGACGTCATCTGGGAAGAGCCACTACCAGTCAACACACACGTGCTGCCCGGGTATTACATGACCACACTGCTGATTGACGGTGCCGAGGCTCATCACACCAGAGAGTACACGTGCGTTTACCAGAGCCCAGATATAGAGCAGGCAAACACGGAGGACATAGCCAGCATCTACATTTTTGTCCCAGGCAAGTATTAACAACGGTCTAAAGTCAGTATGATGGAGGTGTTTTGTCAATTAGTGTAGTAGCCTACTGTATGAAATAGTGAAATTAGCCTAAATTAGAGTTCAATCAAGTCAGTTTAATACATTTTAGAATTTTATCTAAAAAAAAGAAAAATAGTAGCTTGTCTATAAAAGTCATCTGCAAAATAACGTCAGTCATAGCTGGACTTATGAGTTGACCCTGTTTGTAGAAATTTAGAAAATGTAAAACTGTAACTCTGTACCAGTAGAGTCAATCCTTTTCTCAGCAAAAACTCAATATCTTTTGTATTAAGTGATATAGTGATAAATAAAGTGATATTATTTAGTATTTAAAAATCAATTTAGTATTTAAGTAGTATTTAAACTTACACAGATTACCACTGGTAAATAAGTCGAGCCTGATGAGATGTATGACAATCTACAAATGTTATTTAGTTTTTGTATTTTCCTATACAACATTGGATGCTAACCTCCTGATATGTTTTCAGACCCTCAAGTTCCATTCGTTCCTGGGGATTCGACGGAGGTCTCCCGGTATAACATTCCTTGCCGCGTTACAGATCCCAAATCTGTTGTGATTCTACGGAGTCTACCAAGTGGAGTTGAGCTCCCATATCACTATGAACAGAAGTATGGATTTCTTGGCTACTTTCCTCTTGGCGAGTACGTGTGTGAGACCGTTGTGAATGGTACAACGGTCCCTAGCGTGGTGTACACAGTGAAGGACATGTCAAGTAAGCCTAAGTTCACATTCCAATTAGGAATCATTTTATTTGACTGCTGCTAACTGTGTGTGTGTGTGTGTGTTCAGATATGTTTAATGTGCCGGAGAAGGATTTCAGTGTGGAACTGACAGCCAGTCAGGAGGAAATAAAAGTGGGAGAAGCTTTTAACCTGACCTGCACGGTTCCACCTGGCGCTCTCTATGTCCAGGAGTGGTTGCATCTCAGTAAAGAGGTAAGGGAACGTTATTTTCCTATCCCACCCATGCACTCTCCCACTTGTTGGTCCCACAACGCCTTGCTCTTTCTTCATTTCTCTGCTAAGGAGAAGGTACATACTGAATGACAGCCAACAAATCATTGGAGAGCAAAACTTTACTCTCTGGCGCATCTCTGTTTTGAAGCAGGCTTTGCGCGTTCGTGTGTGTGTGTGTGTGTGCGTGTGTGTGTGCGCGTGCGCGTGCGTGTGTGCGTGCGTGTGCGTGCGTGTGTGTGTGTGAGACAAAATGAGTGTGTGACTGCATGTCAGTGAAAGATTAAAGGAGGACTTTTAGTGCTGACCATTTGCTCGAGTGTTTATGAGGGGGTTTGTCAGTGTGTGGGGTTTGATGCATCTCCAAAACTTTCTCAGCTATTCCTCAGTGTCTTTCATCCCTAAAGGGATATTGTAGCAAAATTTTTATATATATATATATATATATATATATATATATATATATATATATATATATATATATATATTGTATGTGATTAGAATGATAATTATAGTAAATTGTGTTTCCCTGTGCTCTGATATGAGCCATATACATATACAGTTGTGCTTGTATGGGATCGCTTTCACTGGCTGTTTAGACAGTTTATTAGAGAAACTCACTCTAGAAGCACCAGAGCTGAGATAGCAACTCTTTTTTCAGCCTCCTGGACAGATTTATTTCTGCTGACAGATAGACGCTCTCCCAAGCCCCACATGCTGAAGCCAGTGCCAGACTTGGAGATAGCCAGATCGAAAGAAAGACTAAAGCAGATCTTTTATGCAGGATATTTTAGCATACCTAAGGTAGATGACAGAGAGTGAGCGAACTATATATGGACTGTTCACTATATGCACTATATATATATATATATATATATATATATATATATATATATATATATATATATATATATAAGTGAATGGTTTGTATTTCTGTTTCACTTTGACCCAACCCCAGGCTGTAGGTGCTATTCAGAAGAAGGAGACCTACCCTGATAAGGTTTTATATATCCTCAGTATCCCACATGCCTCAACGAATGACACTGGCTTCTACGAATGCTCAGTCACAGAGCAGTCCAGCGGCAAGACCCACTCCTCCCAAGTATCCATCATTGTCCATGGTAACAATCTGCTTCTTGCTTGATTATCCTGCACCTCTGTATTCTCCATGCAAAGCTACTGGAGGAAATGAATGAAACAGATGTGTACTGGGGCCCTGACAGACCAAGCCAACATCAAAGTACTAGCGACAACCAAGTTTCACTCATTGTCCCTTTACCCCTCGCATTGTTTTGAAAGGTGCAGTCGAACACTCCAAAAACTACATATGTACCGTCTGTGCCCGTATGATAACATCATCATACCAAGAGGGAGCAGTAGCAGATTATGCAAAAACATTTGTCTAAAATCTCCAACCAATATTCATAATAGTATGCCCAAATTGTACACCACCCTATCAATATCAGTACCTATAGTAGTATACCAATTCAATATACTGTTTACTGATGAGGTCTGACGTTTTGGACAAAACAGAATAGCCTATCTATCACTTTTATACCACTGTAGGTCTGCTAATATTTTAAACAGTTTAGCTGTTTAAAACCTACAGTAAAGGTAGGTACAAGAGATGAGCAGTTGATAAATATTGTATATGCTCCTCTAAAGCCAATCAGAGGACTCTTTTTTTCTGCCAGCCTTTGATACCATTTCAGCCTGCTCAGTTGTTAATGAGTGCTAATAAGGATTAGCACCTATGGGCAGGACATACCTGAAAAACCTCATGTGGTGGCTGGTGACCAAGGCTTGATGATATCCAGTAGATAATAGTTGGCTTGGTGTATCATGGCCCCTTTCTTTTCAGTTCAGATTCTCTTTTTCACTCACTCTTCTTCCCTCTGGGTTACAGAGGGTTCTTTTGTTATTCTGGATCACAGTGGGATTGGAACAATAGAAACCATCCCTTTCGTGGAGAAGGCTGAATTCACCATTTACATTCATTCTGATGGTGTTCCCAAGGTCACGTGGTTCAAAGATGACCATGTATTGAATAGTAATTATATAATAACAACCAAGACCACTCTTCTAGGAGACAGAAGGTAAAGTTAGACATGATTCACCAGAACATCACACTTATGACCATTGCTTTATCAGTGCTTGTATTTTCTCAGGATGTTAGCTGTTGGTTGAGGACATTTAGATCTCTATGATCTCTATGAGAAATCTGATTCATTGAAATTTGACACGGTGTTACAATATTCTGTACGTCAACGGTCAGAAAGCCTGATGGAATTTCACTGTCCGCTGAAAGTTCATGTCTGTTCCATCAAGGTACGAGAGTGTTTTAATTCTGCGACACCCTGTAGAAGATGACAGTGGAACATATAAGATTACAGCGTCACTCGGCTCACAGAGAAAAGAGTTTTCCTTCAAACTCTATGTTGAAGGTAATCTCCTATCCATTCCTTTTGCTATATGCTGTAGATACTTTATTTGTGCACAGACTGGCTGATGTAGTGATACATTTACTTTGATATGACATTTTCAATGTAGTGGAGCAATCCAACCATGGTACTGATGTCTGTCCTAGTTTTCTAGAAATCGGGCTTATGTAGTAATTGTATGTGTGTCCACTCCAGCTGGTGAGCCCCAGATAACACAGCCCATGCTTGCTCCGGTAATCTGGCCCAGGAACAAGACCATGGTGGTGTTCCTTCACTCCATGTTTAGACTGACATGTCGCGGCCAAGCAGAAGTGTTCTGGAAAGGTCCCGTCTCCCTTGACAAGCAGAAGTCGGATGACAAGAGAGGCCTGTTCATTTCCACGGTGACTGTGGACAGTGCTACTGCAACACACACCGGAGAATACATCTGTTTGTACAAGAATGAGAATCAGACTGACAAGAGCAGCATCTACATCTTTGTGCCAGGTATGGATCGACAGAGAGAAAGTGGTAGTGAAAAAGAGGTGACCGGACACAGGACACTGTGATTATGTAAACTTGCACTGATGGTGTTATGTAAACTTGTATTTGACTACATTTGTATTTTCTTGCTACAAATTTGACTGAATTTTGCTTTCCTTCTTTAGAATGTGGCTGCATTTGTCTGCACATCCTGGTTTGCAAAAAAAATTTAAGCCAAACTTTAAAAATATTCCTCTCTTTCTCTCTCTCTCTCTCATCATGCTAACTCCAGATCCGGACATGCTGTTCGTGCCCCTGCCGCCCTATGGGCACCATGTGCTAAAGAGCCCAGATGAGATGGAGATTCCATGCCGCGTGTCTGATCCGAATGCTCATGTGACGCTGTTCCATGTTGAGACTCAGCAGGTTCTGTCCACCAACTATGACAGCAAGAAGGGTTTTCTAGGCAACTTCACACCTGGGACATATGTGTGTCAGGCCATTGTGGATGGAGAAGAGCATGAGAGCGACGCGTACATTGTCCATGGCTGGACAGGTAAGGCTATACATGTTTGGGACCAAACTTGACCTAGGTTCAAATATCAAATTTATGTTAGTATACATCTCTTGCTCTCTTTCTCTTTCATATTGTTCAGTGGGCTCAGGGCTGCACGTAGAGCTTAAGGCAGAGAAGAAGGCTCTGCTGGTTGGGGAAACCCTCATTGTAAACTGTGTAGCCAATGGCAGTGACTTGCTAGATCAACAATGGAAGTATCCTGGAAAAATGGTGAGAGTCAAATATTCCACAAACTTTCCAACCAAGTTCCATTTATGATTGTAAGCGTGTTCTGGTGGTTATATGGGCAATAACTGTACAATATTATCTCAGATATTACCATTTTAATATTACAACTAGGTTTCCCGCCCAGATGCATAATATTCACATTTTCTTTGCTTAATTAATGATGGATTTCTCTCTCTGTCTCTCTCTGTCAGGCGGATCGTGGTAAGACGACACTAAAGGAGAACAAAAAAGATCAGGAGATCTATTACACCCTGACTGTGCCCGATGCTAGAACTAAAGACAGTGGAACTTATGCCTGTTCCATCAGTGACATTATGAGCAATGAGAGCCAAATCAAAGAGCTCACCATTACTGTCTATGGTACAGTACAGATAACTCTAATACACAGTTTTATGCATGGTACATACAGTATATACTGTATACAGACAGGAGACATTGACATTGTTTCCCTTCATTATCTTATTAGAGAGAAGCATCACTGCCAATCAGTAAAAAGTCACTGTCTATCTTCTGTCTATCCTGATGAGAGTGCTCTCTTTTAGGATGACAATGCCCCCACTGATAGGGCACGAGATCTGTACGAAAATGACATATATCAAATGCTATGGCCATCACAGTCACCAGATCTGAGCCCAGTTGAGCACATATGGGAGACATCTTCATCAAAACAGTAGTTGAGGGAATATGTTTTAGATGAACAGTGTTCATCGTTCCAGCACAGGTTCAAAGACGTGCACTGGAAGGATGCTTGCGATAGATTTAGACACTTTACATCAGTATTTCCTTTCATTTGTCACCCATCTGAGTTCCAGTTAAATACACTGGAATTTAAAACTCTAACTGGTGTTATGTATGTGAACTGAGAAATGTTTGTGTGAAACAGTTCAGCTGTCTCTTTGTCTTTACAGTGAATACAATGCAATTGCACGTGATTTCTGTTGAGAGTTTGGGAAATGTGTCTAGAAAGCAGTGTATTCTTTAGTTTGCATTTCTATGTTATAATTGTGAACTGAACGTTCCACGCTATTCCTGTTTGTTGATGTATACTTTACTCTTCTATCCCAAACCCTCCAGAGAGGGAGTTTGTATCTCTAGATCCAATGTTTGGCCATGTGGAGACAGCCAAACTGAACGATGTTCAGGAGTTCCGGGTGGACATTGAGGCTTTTCCTGAACCTAAGGTCACGTGGTGGAAGGATGGCGTTGTATTGGGTGATATTGCTGCAGAGTTTACTACCTCCCTTCAGACGATCAACGAGACAAGGTTAGACACCTAGGACACACGCGATTTGACGTAACACAAGCGCTTTTGGAGTGAGGCTCAGATAACTCATTTGCAAAAAGATTTAACTCTAAATGTGACCTAGTTGAGGGACATTCAGTGCATGCATTCACATTAACATTCAATTTCTACTATACTTGGAGGTGTTTTTGTATAAAGTGTGTTCATTTACTAATAATTTCAATATGCCTGCATGCACATAACCTACGTGTGTGTGTGTGTGTGTGTGTGTGTGTGTATGTGTGTGTAGGTACCAGAGCACTCTCACTCTGATTAGAGCTAAGGCTGAGGACAGTGGCAATTACACGGTGCAAGCTGTGATAGGCAACCAGGCTGCAAGCTACTCGTTCAACCTTCAGGTGAAAGGTAAAATCCAGAAATGTTTGCAGCCTTGTCATTTCCCTTGTGTCTGTCTTTTCACTTTGTTCTGAATTTGCAGGGGTTTCAGTCACAACTTTATTTTCATGCATTTGCATGCGTATTTTTCTTTTGACTGCCCGTGCATCCTTTCTTTGTCCATTCGCTTTCTGTTTTGCCTGCATTTTCATATATGTTAGAACTTTAAGAGAATATTAAATTTCTCTTAATCTGTTTTATTTTAGTGGTTCTGAATGTTATTGTCTTATATGGCTTTGTAAAGTATATGTAGTAGACTATGTAGCTGTGTGGATCTCTGCTAATAGTAATGCATTCCTGTATGTGTACTATAGTTCCTGCTATAATCGTGGACCTGCTAGACCTGCACCATGGCTCAGAAACAGGCCAGGCTGTGGTGTGTATAGCCAGAGGATCTCCCGTCCCTGAGGTGGAGTGGTACATCTGTAAAAACATTAAACAGTAAGTATGACTGAGACTTGCTCTTCTCGCTATAACTGCAACAGTTCTCTTTTTTTCTCTTTCATTTCATCTTTTGTTTTTTGTTTTGCACCACAAGTTCCTTCCTTTTCTTTCATTTGTTCAGGTGTTTTTTATTCCACACATACACTTTCGGTAGTGTTTCTATAAATAAATTGTCTATAAATTGTCACATTTAATGAGCAAAAATGACATCTCAATCAATGTCAATGACAGTGTGACAAAAGCATATGTGACATCATCACATTCACCTCTTATTTCCTTATTCCTTAGGTGTTCCAATGACTCAACCGAGTGGTCACCTCTTCAGACCAACACCACTGGCATCACCATTGATGCACACATAGACCAGGACAACCAGTTGGAGAGTCAGGTGATCTTTGGACATCTGGAGAACACGCTGGCTGTGCGCTGCCTGGCACGGAACGAGATGGTCGCTGTGTCCCGTGAGATCAAACTGGTGGCCAATGGTGAGATTCTTCATCATCCCGTGGCTCTCATAGGCTGACTACATTTCTCTTCAGGAAAATTACTAATTGTTTTTGCAAGACATTTAACACAATACTGTCTAATGTAGGGTTAATGACAATCATTTTTAACTCCTTCGATCAGTTACTGATCTCAAAAATAAGCATTTTATGTTAAAGACATGGACCAGCCTAGACCAGTAGTTCTCAAAGCGGGGTTAAAGGGTTGGTGGTGGTGGAAATCCCAACCCACATTTTCAAATTTATATATTTAGGGGTCCAAGCACAAAAGTCAACTGAGATGGAATGTGTTCTAATGATGGAAAATTAAGGATTTGAAAGCTGTATGGCTCCATAAAATATTATTTGGCAAATTTAAAAAATATTCATGAATAAATCCAAACTCAGAGGTCCATCGAGTTTATTTTTTACAGTTAGCTGGGTCTCTGGCTACACCACTGAAATAAACAACTTTGTTAAGTGTCAGTCACAAACACAAGCAATCAACAGCTGTGGCTCAGGTGGTAGAGCGGGTTGTCCACTAATCATAGGCTTGGCGGTTCGATTCCCGGCCCACATGACTGCACATGCCAAAGTGTTCTTGGACAAAACTCTGAACCCCAAGTTGCTCCTAATGGCAAATTACTGCCTTGCATGGCAGTTCTGCTACCATTGTTGTGAGTGTTTGTGTGAATGGGTGAATGAGAACGAGTGTAAAGCACTTTGTAGAACCAATAAGGTTAAAAAAGGGCTATATAAATGCAGACCACTTACCATCAACGCTTTCCTCAATGTTCATCATACTATTCACATTTGTGCCATTGTCAGTGTCATATCTTCACCCAGCTACTTCTATATACCATTGTGTGCGTGCATGTGCGTGCGTGTGTGTGTTTCAGGAAGGGCAACTCTGTTCTACCAAAAGTTACACTTTGCTGATAACCCTTACATCTGTTAGCATCATTCTGTCAGGCTCCCCATGTAGTAAACTTCTGATAGGTTCCCCATGTGGCCCTTCTGAAAGGGAAATCCATATGCCATATGCCCTTTTGGTTTATCCATTCAGTGTCTATGGGCCAATTTTTCGAAATAGCTGAGTTACACGGTAAATCATTTATCCAAATTTAGTGTGCACTTCAAGATGGTACAATGTAATTGTAATTAATGAAGTAATGAAGATATTAAAAGACTTAATTTATATTCAATCATAGACAATATCCAAATACATGATTAGATTAGCAAAATCAATTATTTATAGGTTTCCTAATTCTCAAAATGACTAAACTATCAAGTTAGAATTTGCTCTTATGCCAACGGCGGTGATGTGTTCAGGTCCGCACTCAGAGCTCACTGTGGCGGCTGCTGTTCTGGTGCTGTTGGTTATTGTCATCATCTCCCTCATTGTGCTGGTCATTATCTGGAAACAGGTACACACTTCCACAGTCATTTTTTTTTAGTCACTCAAAATGCATTCACTCACTCACTCACTCAATCCATCACAAACGATTCACTATATTCAGCCATTCATCCCAGTGCTTGTTTACAGTGTAATTTGCTTCACTTTAATTCACTCACTCAATTCATAATTTGCTTTTTTTTTTATTCATTCATTGAAACACCTGTTTACTTTTTCACTCTGTCTGATTTCAAGGCACCCAAACAAAGACTTTGTGACTGTAATCTCTCCCCTGCTGCTCCAGGATAAATACGGCTTTAGATTTTGTACACTGTGTTAACCATTACACAAATTTCTAAATATATTTTATACTGTGCGGTATTAAACTCTGTTCTCAGCTCAAAAACGTATCAATCTACAAACCTATCCCATCTATGTGCATTTCAGAAGCCACGTTATGAGATCAGGTGGCGGGTCATTGAGTCAGTGAGTCCAGATGGGCACGAGTATATCTATGTGGATCCCATGCAGCTGCCCTACGACACACGCTGGGAATTCCCACGTGATGGCCTTGTCCTTGGTGAGTCAAAAGATGTTCCACCCTCCTCCCTCTGGCTCTTTAACTTGTGGTGATGTAATCGAATGGATTGTGGTCAGGTGTGTTGGCTTGTTTCAGTATGCGGTTTGTTCAGCCTTGTGATACCAGCATTGTCAAGCTGTGGTGTGTGGGTGTGTGTGTCTGCACAGCGGTCACTTGGTGGGTTCACAGTGGATGTGATCAAAGGTGGTTTTTCTTTACATTAAAGTCCTAGTCGTGTAGTCGAACAGTCACAGATGTCGTGCTGGCTTGCCTTGTGTTGCCCCGTTGAGCCAGATTTTTGGAGGCACCACAGAGCCTTAAGAAGCCCTCAGACAGAATGTAAAGAAAATCTTCTGGTGAAAAAGCTTTTTACATAAAAGGGAAAGGATGCAGAAATTCAAAAACGGAATCATCTACTGCATGTGAAATTTAACCCTGTGAATTCACCAACATGCAAAGTGTGAATAGAAAACAAGATTTAGCCAGGCCATGGTCTTGAAAAATAGACCAACTATTGATTATTATGTAGCAATTACAGTACCCTTGACTTGCATCTGCCAATGCAGATGTATCAGACTGTGAAATGTTTAACATACAGGTGGAATCAATTGGTTGAGAGTCAAATCTCATTTGGTATTTCTTGAAATGACTTGGTATTATTTGGTTATTATAAGCAACCCCCCAACATTCCGGCAGCTTCCACTAAAATAACGGCTCCAAAATATCTCCCTAAATCCTGTGGATTACCAACCTCCAGCTTGTCAGGACAGTCAAAATGATTTACATGGCGTTGCTTGAACGAGAATTCAGGCGTGTTTTTTGGGGTGTGGCTTTGGAGGAAATACTGTAGGGAGGGATTATATTTGTTTAAACTTTGAGTTTCAAAACAGCCTCGGCTAACTTTCACCCAAAGCACTGACCATATCGGTGGAAGGTGTGAAACTTTGCATATGCTAAACAAGCATATGATTTCACTGTGAATGTCTTTCACAGGCCGTATTCTGGGCTCAGGGGCCTTTGGGAAGGTGGTGGAAGGCACTGCGTATGGACTCAGTCGTTCTCAGCCAGTAATGAAGGTCGCAGTGAAGATGCTCAAACGTGAGTTAGCTTGCACACTTATAGAGAAAAAAACACAGCAAAGAAAAATGCTTCATCAATCTTATCGAGCTTTATTTGATGTGCACTAATTTATGCGGCACTTATGTGTTTCATTGGTTGGTTGATTTTTGATTGGTCCCTTAGCAACGGCTCGCTCCAGTGAGAAACAAGCACTGATGTCAGAGCTGAAGATCATGACTCACCTGGGCCCCCACCTCAACATTGTCAACCTGCTCGGTGCATGCACCAAATCAGGTACACAAACACAACATAGCTATACAAAAACTGTATACACATATACACACACACACGAGCACAAAAGTGTTCAGTATTCATTAGGACTTGGGAGTGTGTGGGCAGATCTGTGGCTGAGATATACACCCCCCCCCCCCCAACCCCCTTCTCTCAGGTCCTATCTACATCATTACCGAGTACTGTTTTTATGGAGACCTGGTGAACTACCTGCATAAGAACAGAGACAGCTTCCTGAGCCGACAGGCTGAGAAGGGCAAGAAGGACCTGGACATCTTTGGCATCAATCCAGCTGATGAGAGCAGCAGAAGGTCAGTGCGCACACGCATGCATGCACATATACACACACACAAGCTCCAGCTTATTCAGAGGATTGACAGCTAGTTTTCAGCTAGTCATGATAAAGTAATGTTACCGTGTGTGTGTGTGTGTGTTTGCCCTCAGTTATGTGATCCTGTCGTTTGAGGAAAAAGGAGACTACGTGGATATGAAGCAGGCAGACACAATGCAGTATGTCCCCATGTTGGAGAGGAGCAACGCCTCCAAATACTTCGACCTTCAGAGAGATGACTATGATCACCCTCCCTCTCACAAACACATCAACGGTAAAACACACAGTCAGCAAAACTCGCTCTCACAAACGGCCCACAAAAACAAACTCATTCTTTCATGCACATGGACGTGACACAAACTTCCTTGGATCAGAAAACATTGTAGCAGTGAGATATTTTTCTTTCACTTTTTGCCCGAGCGTTTTATTTGTTTTGGAGTCTTCCTTCGTTTTCTTCAGTTTTCCCTGTTCAGTTTGGCTTGCTTGCATCTGGTTTGACTTGGCAATAACTTTTTAAACTCACACACACCCACACATCTGCATACACACTGATGTTTTGGCTGCAACCGTGAAGGCGTCCACCCTTGTTTCTGAGTATATGATGCATTGCACTCCGTGCACCCTGCATTTACTGGAGATAATTGTAGTATGTGGGGTTTGCTGCATGCTTCACCCAGCCATTTCAAGGACCTATATGAGCAGCTCTTCAAAAATGTACTCGCACCTCATGTACAACAGTCCAAGCCGTATTGCCCACACCTTCAAAGGGAAGCTAGTATGTCTAACTTGGACTCTGTGTGTCTGTGTGTGTGTGTGTGTGTGTGTGTGTGTGTGTCCAACAGAAAGTGAGGTAGAAAAGCTTCTCTCTGATGACTCAGAGCGCTTGACCACAATGGATCTTCTTAGCTTCACCTATCAAGTGGCCAGAGGGATGGAGTTCCTGGCCTCCAAAAATGTGAGTCTAAAATGATAACTGATGCTGGCTGTGTAACAATGATAAACTTTACAGAAGCTATTAGTTGGCTTGATTTTAATAATGATTGCCCTCAGACTGGCTCTCAAAACATTTTTGAGAGTTTTAGCTAAAATGTTATATTAAATGGGTTCCAGATCTACTAGTTAGAAATTCAAACTCCACCACAGAAAATTGTTGTTTTCTTTGTTTCAAACTGAAACACTTTAGTTTACATACTCTAACTGCTATATACACACGCACACACCAATCCTTAAGGGATGCAACCGTTGCTCCAGCCAATGTTTTGTGAAACTCCCAACTGACCTGTTTAAATTGTGGGGTTGGGGTGGCTTGAGAAAAGCCCAAACACTCAGAATAGAACATAAGAGCGTGTTTCTGTACATTATGACATGTTATTAAACTATGATATTGCATATTACAAAAATATGCTATTAGAGGACCACACATCAGGTATGAATTTAGTTTCGTGGGCATTTAAATGCTTCCAGAAGAGTTTCCAAGATAATCCAGCAGATTTACTGGTTTTTTGGAGGGGTTTCTTTTATTTTTTCAGACCACCTTTACAGAGAAGCTGTAATATAATGACAAATTGTAATATAATGAAAAATGGAAGCTGTAATATAATGACAAATATTGAATGGACAGAGAATTAAACAATATATGAATTTCAGATCAATTTGTTTAGGTATGGTAGCACTGTGTGGCCATTGAGACAACAGTCAAAGAATTGATCAAACTCTTTCAGATTGATGGAAAGATGGAAAGAGCCTATAACTGGTTTTGATGTCTCTCTGTTATATACAGTGTGTTCACAGAGATTTGGCAGCTCGAAATGTTCTGCTGTCTCAGGGGAAGATTGTGAAGATCTGTGACTTTGGGCTGGCCAGGGACATCATGCACGACAACAACTATGTGTCCAAAGGAAGTGTAAGTGTCTCGTCTTCTTTGCTATGCTTTTCTGTGTTGAATGTTTCCTACATAAGAATACATTGGCCTACATAAGCATGCATTGTGGTGTTGAAGTATGTTTCTTCTCTCTCTCTATCTCTCGCTCTATACATAAACAGACCTTCCTGCCAGTAAAATGGATGGCCCCTGAGAGCATCTTTGATAACCTGTACACCACTCTGAGTGATGTCTGGTCTTACGGCATTTTATTGTGGGAGATCTTTTCTCTGGGTATATAATCAGTTTCTGTCTATATCTTTTGAAGATTCATTGGTGATCTCCTTTTTAGACAAATACCTGATTGAGAAGAAGCCAAGAAAGGATTCTATTCTGAATTCAAAATATCATCCTTTTTTTAATCTTTATATTTGATATGTATATGTATGCAGGCGGGACCCCTTATCCTGGCATGGTTGTGGACTCCAGCTTCTATAACAAAATCAAGAGTGGCTACAGGATGGCCAAACCTGAACACGCTTCCAGTGATGTGTAGGTTCAGCTTAACAACAAATTGGTATTTTTTTTTGAGTATTGCAAGCTTTCCTGCCTGATTGTCAATGCTTGTGTCAATGTAGTTATGAGCTGATGGTGAAGTGCTGGAACAATGAGCCAGATAAGAGACCCTCTTTCCACAGTCTGAGTGAGAGTGTGGCCACCCTGCTGCCCTGCGGATACAAGAGGGTAAGATCTAGTGGACCAGTTGGTTCTATATGTAATCTTTAGGCATTTGTACTGAATCCTTTTCCTATTTTTGCCTCTGTTCTTGTTGCTGCTTCTCTCAATTTCCCTCATCCATGAACTTTGAACTTGGGTGCATCAGTAATCATGTCACTCTGCCTAGCTTCCTGTTTCCTGTGGTATTAATTCAGTTTGTCAGCCTGAGCACACAGACTAGGTGTGTAACGCTCTGTAACAGCTATTAGTATGCTAATGCTCCAACTGGCTAACACCCGACAGGACCAAATCCACCCAGAGCGTACGCTTGTTAGCCATAATGACCTTCCTAAACATGTGCCACACACAACACTTCAAAACACAAGTTTCCTAGAGTCACATGGCCAGGGGCTAACTAGATTCTGTAATAGCACCTTGGGAAGGGGTGTGGTGGGAAATGTGGTTCTTTATAGGTTTTTCCGAATCCTTGCAGAACCACAGAGCGGGTGTGTAAATGGAACAGAGCTATGTTTATAGCAGTGTTTAAGGGAATATACTGGAGAATATAGAGACCACTAAAGCTGATCCAACTTCCTTCCCTATTTCCTTCAAACATTTTGAAAGACAGGAGCACATTTTAATGCTGTAATGGCAGATATAATCTAGCAATTAGATCTCAAATAGCTCTTGCTGAAGTACATCACTGGTAGCATGGTCTAGAGCAGGGCTATCCAATCTTATCCAGAAAGGGCCACTGTGGGTGCAGGTTTTCATTCCAACCAAGCAGAAGGTCTAGAGTTTGTGAAACACAAATCTTATTACATGAGCTCATCCTAAATATTAGACAGGAAAAACATATGAATGCGTCGAAATTGGTCAGCTGTCTAAAAAGAGGTGTTTGTGTCTGTGCAGAGCTATGAGCGTGTAAATAACGACTTCCTGAAGAGCGACCACCCGGCGGTGACCCGCGTGCAGTGTGTGCAGAGCGATGAGACCTATTTGGGTGTGGCCTATAAGAACCAGTGCAAGATGAGAGAGCGTGAAAGCGGCTTCGAGGAGCAGAGACTGAGCTCAGACAGTGGCTACATCATCCCTCTGCCTGACCTTGAACCCCTTTCCGACGAAGAATACACCAAAAGGAACCGTCACAGGTAGGCAGCCCATACCAGCTGTTCATTTATAAAACATAGACTATTTATTATAATCGGTAAAAATGGAACAAACTACACTGTAGTTCATATATTAATAAAAGCACTGTAATAATAGTGGACTGAGTTTTGAATGGTCTGATATTGCAGACACGTTTCTGAGAAAGGTGTACATATGTATATAAATGTATTTGGTCAGAAATGTGGACAGATAGTTGGATTAAATACCTGCCTAAATTATATTTCAACTGTGAATCAATTAAATAACTAAATGAAACTTACATTCCTGACTATATGAGATGCGATATTGAAATATATCAAGATAGCAAACACTGGGAAAAAAAATCACACCGGACAATAATGACAGGGACGTCCTGAAGTCCTTTAATGCAACAGAAATTTGTGAACGTCTGCAATTTTTTATTTATTAATGAACACTTGTAGTGAACAATTGTAGTTTTGATTTGTTTATAGTTACATTTAATGTTCCACAAAAACAAGTTAGTTCCTGTTCTCACTTACATTATAGCAGCTATTAACAGTCGTTTAATGACCAGCCTCTTTTTCTCACCCTTGAAATGAATAACAAGTCAAAACCACAGCTTTTCATGTTATTGAGAAACTGGAAAGTCCTGCAAAGGCACCTGGAAATGTGGAAAGCTGTTACAAAGCACTGATACTGGAGACTCCTTCCATCAATGTGAAATAAACATCTCCTTACAAAGCTTCGCCATGTCAATGAGTGTACTCTGTTAAATAATAGCACATTTCTTTTTAAAAAAAACAAACAAAACAAAAACAACCTAGTCTATTATTATTCCCTGAGAATGAGTGAGTGGTTACTATAGAAACAATAACAGATTAGAATGAGCACATTATTAAAAACCTAGGATTTGAATTACAACCAGCACTGAAAAGGAATGAACACCTTCTGACCAATCAAATTCAAGAATTCGACAGCATGTCCAGGCCAATCGTTATTATTACGTTTGTGAAACAGTAAAATAATGAATGAACTGTGAAAACGTGTGTTTGCAGCTCTCAGACATCTGAGGAGAGCGCTATAGAGACCGGCTCGAGCAGCTCCACCCTGCCCAAGCGGGAGGGAGAGACCCTGGAGGACATTACGCTGCTGGATGAGATGTGCCTGGACTCGGGAGATCTGGTGGAGGACAGCTTCCTGTGAGAGATGGAAAGAGAAAAAGAGAGGATGAGAGAGACCCTGTTTAGCAATTCATCCGAAAGGGAGGAGGAGGAGAGAAGGGCTAAAATGCGAGCGTCAATACAAGAACTCTTCAGAATAGCCCTTTTCTATCTCCCACCTGTTCTCTGAACTCTTGCTCCCGTGTCATCCACCTGCCCCTAGAATCCTCAGAGGAAAAAAAAAGATTCTTCACAGCCTGGATGTCCTGTAAAGGTCAGCTATAATTAGAGACAGCGTCCTCTACTGGTTCGGAGGACTTTCTGGGTACTCAAACTATGAGGAATTAAGGAAATAATACAGAATATTAACATTTTTGTATAGAAGTTTATTTTGATGGGCATTCAGAACAGTGAATTAAGCAGGAATGTATCAAGACCTGAGCGTACTATTGTATTCTCCATTATCAGTTTATTTACCAATGAGTCAGTCTGTGCTTCCAATGACCACTACACCTGAACAAATGAACTGACCTGACGCAATTTATTTCCATTCACATCCATTTTCTAACACGTTGCACAAACACAAACTTTTGACTAAATATTTAGATCCTTTAGCTGATACATACAGTATATTGTCCGAGATGCAATAAGTGCAGCAGTTTTTAAATTTTTTATTTTTTTTTAAAAGTGTAATAGTTTGTGAATATTGGGGAGGGAAGGGGAAAGTCTTTATGGTTCTAAATGAAGAAAACAGCAATAATGTTTTGACTTTTATATGGCACACAAACCTCACCCCATTGCAGTACAACCGTACCAAAGCGTGGACCAAAGATTAAACATTCTGTTCAATGTGTTGAGCAGAAGCAAAGGCAATATCGCCATTGATGACCAATAAGTACATTTTCTACCAGTGTTATAGTACACAGGAACTGTGTTTTTACCCTGTGGCAGCGATGAACTAATCACCTCAATGAGAGGAGAAACTTGTGGTAGCTTGATTGGCCTTTAAAGGTCAAATTTTCACAATAAGCTGGAATGTTTTGTTGCTGTGTATAACAATGTACCATAATCATCTGTTTACTATTTGCATAATCTAAACCAAATGACATATTATATTGGCTGGTTTAGATGTTGTACCCAAAGGTTCCCTTTCATCCTTTCAGCTTTTTGTTAAAGCTTTAGATCTGTACCATAGTAGCAAAATAACCGTAGTAATATTGTAGAGAGAGGGAAGACATCTTGAATGTAGTTGTCTAGTATTTCATATTATAAGATTACAATAACCCAAATATTATTAAACCTATTTCTAGACATTTTCTACACATTTGAAGGTTAAATTGTCTTATACAGTTGGTAGTTAATTATGCTTCTTGCTAGACATACTTAAATGCTTAAAATATATAAATATATATTTTTAAATGTGAAATTAGTTTTAAAAAATACTCTCTCATATATATATATATATATATATAATGTATGTATATATGTATATGTATGTCTAGAAATAGGTTTATTAATCTTATATTTGCTTTACTGTAGTCTCATAATTGGATAAATTAGATAAATTTGATATCTATATTCAAGATATTTTCAACGTCATTTTTTGCATTGAGAGGTTTTGTGATATTCATATAAAATTACTAATATGCATAAGATGTTGAGCTCCAGACAATCTTGACCTTCTGTTCTGTTCCTGAGCATTGATGCTGGACTATGGAGCGTAAAACCCCGGTATTCCAGGTTTTTCATTTATGTAAACTGAAACACAGGTACACCAGCAAATGTCCAGCTTCAGTGCATGTAAAGTCTAAAGCCAATTTCCATCTCCCCTATATCATGTACAGTCGTCCTGAAACCTTGTAGAGAGTTTCTGTGTAGCTAGTTTGATGTTATACATCACTGCACGGATTAAATGCGTTTCCAATGTATAGTTTATCATCCAGCAATCCACTGCCTCCCTCTGAGCATATATCCTCTGTGATCTACTCTATGGGAATGAAGGAAGAGAAAAAAAACCTGTTGCACTTTTTAGACCCTTCTTTTGTTGCTTTTATCTGTCATTCTATGTTTGTTTGAAGAGTTTATATGATTTAGCAAATACATTTGATGAGATTTATTTGGCTTTAAAATGCTTCCAGTTTCTGAAGACAGCAAACTGAGTGTTGTACAGGAAGAGATGGTTAATAGAAGGCCGGTAAGAATTATACTCCATGGTACAGTATGTGTAATAATAGGTAGTTACTCTCAGTACAAGACGTTATTCTCCTGTTTTTATTATGCGTTATGTCTGTCCATTCAGATGATTTATATTTCAATAAATGAGATTTAATAATGTGATTTGTTTTCCATTTGGTATTTTGTCTTTTGGTGTGTGTGTGTGTGTGTGTGTGTGTGTGTGTGTGTGTGTGTGTGTGTGTGTGTGTGCTTGCATGCGTGTGTGTGTATGTTTTTATATCTTAGCAGGTACAAAATGTCCCCACAAAAACTGGTTTTCACTTGTGGGGACATTTCACTTGTAGCCAAGTGAAATTAGTCCACCTTTGCTATTATAATATCTTCCACTCTTCTGGGAAGGCTTGCCACTAGATTTGGAGTGTGGCTATGAGGATTTGTGTTCATTCAACTACAAGAGCATTAGTGAGATCAGGCACTCATGAGGTCTGGGGTGCAGTCGGTGTTCCAGTTCATCCCAAAGGTGTTCGGTGGGGTTGAGGTCAGGACTCTGTGCAGGACACACGAGTTCTTTCACTCCAACCTTAACATACCATGTCTTCATGGAGCTCGCATTGTACACAGGATCATGCTGGAACAGGTTTGGCCTCTCAGTTCCAGTGATGGGAAATTGGAATACTACAGCAAACAGAGACATCCTATACAATTGTGTGCTTCCCACTTTCTGGCACCAGTTTGGGGAAGAACCACATATGGGTGTGATGGTCAGGTGTCCACATACTGTACTTTTGACCATATAGTGTAGCATCTCCATCCCTCTCGCTCTCTCTGTATCTCTGTATCAGGATAGACATTCATGGTCTTGTACATGGTCATGTACTTAGGCTGGAATAACATGGGGCATCCTGAATGCAGTGTTTGCATGTAAGTGCAATTTGCATAAGTGTTGATTTATACTTATTTAATATCGCCATATGTAATATTTAATATTGCCATATGTAATATATATCCTGAGTGGAATAAAACCTATACTGGAGTGATATTTTTTAAAACAAACATACGTAGGCTGCTATATTTCTAGCTCATTGTTATTCGTTGCTATACACCCATGGTTATTACTTTGCCTTGTATGCCTAAAGGGGAAGTGGAAGCTCAGTGGTTAAGATGTTGGACTACTAATCAAATGTAAAGGTTCATTACTAACTATAATATGATCTTTTGGAATTTGTTTAAACTGGTTTAGACCCACTTAGTAGATTTAGATTGTACTATATGCACGGCTCCACTAGAGGGCGATGCGCAACATCAAATTGACAGAGGTGTTGCTCACTTGTAAGTGTGGTCTGTCTTTGTAATATGGTCAGACCTTTGTTTGTTTAGATAGTGTGCTACTTTAGAAGAACTAAAGCTGAATGTATGTATTTTAAGCATACACCCACCCTCCCACCACCACCCCCCGAAATTACTCACAGAATAACATTTACGACAGATGAGAAATTATTTTAAAAATTCTCTTTGGCGCAAACAGCTATATCAGTTATATGGATTCTATAGATCCTGGGGATTGTCTGGCACCAGTTCTTGTTTATCATGAGTTTATATTGGAGTTATGACTGATAAAGCAGGATAATTTTCAGTCGGAGTGAAGTGTGAAAATAATCTTGCTAATAAAAAGGTTATGCAAATGGTATACATGTGAGAGAGACTGTGTGTGCTGGGGGTGCAGATGGTGAGGTGAGGGGGTTGGTGGTGGTATGCAAAGCACTAAGCTGCAGTCAAGGCACTGAGGCATCTGTCAGCACTCCATGAAAATGAGAATCAGTTAAAGTACAACTCAGGACAAGTAACTGAGCTGAGTGCAAAAGACAGACAGAACACAATCATGTAGAGACATGCAAAAGTCTGCACAAGTGTCTGGGGTTGCAACGGTTTGTATGGATGTGTACTTGTATGCCTAGCAAATTAAAGTTCCAGACAAATTAATCATGTGTGAACAATATACAGTTTACATACGCCTTGCAGAATCTGCAAAGTGTTCATTTTCCCCAAAAAACATTGCGTTTTGTTTTTTATCTAGACCTGCCCTGAATATTATATATAGTCCACAAGACCCAATAATAATTGAATTCATACAAACGAACCAGTTCAAAAGTTTACATACGCTTGATTATTAATACTGTGTGTCGTTACCTGGATGATTAACGACATGATGTGTTTATGTTTTATGATAGATGTTCATGAGCCCCTTGTTTATCCTGAGCAGTTAAACTGTCCACTGTTCTTCATAAAAATCCTCCAGGTCCTGCACATTCTCTGCTTTTCCAGCATCTTCTGCATATTTTATCCCTTTCCAATAGTGTCTATATGATGCTGAGATCCATCTTTTCACACTGAGGACGACTGAGGGACTCGTACACGACTATTATATATATATGATATAAAGTATAGCCAAGAAATGGTAAATGTTTAATGTGGAGAAGTTTCCTGTCTGTGTATGTGTGTCTCTGTGTTATTCTGTGTTAGATGAAACATCATCTATATATTCCACAGTTAATATTGAACCAGTCTCTGTTGATGCTGTCTGTGATGCTTCATTGTGACAGCTCTATATCCAGTTGCTCTCCACACTGTCAGATCTGTTACTCAAATTGTCACTCAAAACATTTAGTGCCAAAGGGTTAACCAACCTAATAAACATCAAAATACTCATATTGTCAGGGAATCATGCAAAACAGACTGACAAAAAACAATCCGAGAGTGAGACAGCGCGAGAGCGAGCGAGAGAGAGAGGGCAGTTCCTATTACAAAGATTACACTAAACCAAATATAAGATTTTGAACCTATTTTTGGACATTTTACCCTAGAAAGCAACATTATCGCCAATTCCATAAGAACATTTAATGCTTCAAATGAGAAGAAGCATCTAAAAACAGGCTGAAGTGTCCTTTACTTGATTTATAATAATCTCATAATAAGAAATATTAGATGAGTTTGCGCATATTGAAGATATTTTTACTTGATGTGTGCATGTATTGAGAAAGCAGAGCTTTACTCAAAAACAATATACTTGAAAGGGACCATCCGAACAAGTATATTACACACACACACACACACACACACACACACACACACACACACACACACACACACACACACACACATAATTAAGAGTCATTTGTGCTCACCCATTTAACTTATCACCAGATTAATTAGGTTCTAACAGACTGTTTTCCTACGAGTGTCATTGTTCAGGACATTTCTGTCCAAATAGATGTCAACACAACCGTAAACAGTAAACATTACCGTATAAATTATTATTTTATCGACACACTAAAACCTCTATCTCATCGGAAATAATGGTTCTGCGATGGTGAAAGTATCACAATCCCTCTCAGTGTCAGATAAAGCCTGCTGATGAGCTGAAGTGGAGTGTGGACTCTATCACATGACCATGCAGACCATGTCCCAAAAGGCATACTTGCCCTCTAGGTCTATGAGGTGGTTCTATTTCTCATTTTATGTTTAACACAGAGTTGTTAATCAACTCACAGAGCTAACAATAATCCTTTTTGTACACTTACTGCATATGAAGCAAACTGGACTCAGCAGTAGTCTCTTTTACCTGCAACCACTTGTGATTATTATGATTATTTTTGAGGATCACTTGCAGCAAATGGGTTGCGATGGATGCAGCAAAGTTAAAGCCAAGGGCAAACAAAAAGTAAATAATCAAGATGTCCAAAAGTGTCTGTTGATATGAATTAAACGTGTCATCATTGTGAAGGCACTGCAATGACTGTTTCAAATGTTTGCTATTATACTCTCACTCCCTATCTCACTTTTGCACCGTAGGCCTACACATTAACAACACCGCCAAGGTGGAAACTTGGAGGAGGCCTGCAGGGCTTAGGGTGCCATTTGGGACATGGCTGCAGACTCCAGACTCACCCTGAGACCCCTGGCACTAATGTGAGCAGTTGGAACATTTTTAATATATTATTCAGTGAGAATGAACACATACTTAAAGCACTGTCCGTAATGAAAAGGAACTTTGGAGTGGAGAAGGGAGACGTTATGAAAAGCTTGAACTCCATTAATTGGCCAGATGGCATGATCAGGGCCCAGTCTCTTGATGCTAGACTTATAGCCATGGATAGCACAAATATTACTTGAACCTAAAGCAGTTGCGCACAGTCAAGCCACACCTGTATTGGCTAGCCAGTATTAAATCAAAGATTGTTTCCAGTTAGTGAGATAAAGGGCTGTATATATAATACATGAGAGATGATATTGCCGGGCTTCTAGCTAAATCATCAGGATGATACAATGGCTAAGATGTCAATGTGTTAACAAAAAGTTTGCCTGTGATGTCTTTCAACAGTAAACCATGCAGATCAACCAAGTCCCCGGTGAGCGATGAAGTGAAACCCAACCATAGATTATTTTGTTTTATTGGCGCTAACAGGGAGATCAAATCCCATTTATGATGCATTTGGATTGCAGAAGCATAATGGGGCCTAATCTAATTAGTTACCTCTCAGCCTTGTTCGATATGAAATTCTCTCTTTCAGGTGTAACTCGACTCCGTGGATTAACATGTGTCTCTCTCTCTCTCTGTCTCTCTCTCTGTCTCTCTCTCGCTCTCTACTCAACAGGGACAGTATTGCTGTAAGAGATTGGGCAGCTCCTTTGTGCACAGTAGGTCTCTGCTCCCTGCCCGAGGCCTGACTCTAATTACCCACATAGACTGATGTTGTTTCTGCAGAGTCTCGAGCCCAGATTAAAACTCCTGAGTTGTAAGCGATACGTCCAATTGATTTATCACTTGGACAAAAAAGCCGCCGCCGCTACATATTGAAAAACACTAGGCATCATTGCACCAGGACAAACCACTCTTTTCTCTACATCGATTATGGTGCAGCCTCAACTGCAGAGACATTAAAATCCTCCAGTACTCAATAACACTCAGACTTGCCAGAGTGTACCCATTGGGGTACTTGTTTCAAGGCCTATGTTTAAAGACATCCTTAAACACAATATATCCAGTGAACATGGTACATTCAATACAGTTTCGCAATATAAATATAGACACAATCTTAGGTCTTTCTTAGCTTAATGGTTGTACAACCTCAATTCCAAAAAAGTTGGGACAGTATGGAATATGCTAATAAAAACAAAGAGGAGTGATTTGTAAATGTACTTTGACTTGAATTTAAACAAAAAAACGTATAAAGATAACGTATTTGATATTTTACCTAATCAACTGCATAGTTTTTTGAAGACGTTTATTTTGAAATTGATGCATGCAACATGGTCCAAAAAGGGTAGGACAGGGGCAATTTAGGACTAATGGCGATGTGAAGAGTTGAAATAAGAAGGTGATGTGAAACAGGTGAGGCAATCGTCTAATCATAGTATATAATGTATAACATATATATAGTTTATAACTATATATAAATATATAGTATATAAGGAGCCTCCAAAAAAGGCCTAGTCTTTCAAGAGCAAGGATGGGTCCAGAATTGCCAATCTGCCAACAGATGCATCAGCGAATAATCCAACACTTTGAGAACAACATTCCCCGAAGACAAATCGGTAGGATTTTTGGCATTTCACCTTCTACAGTGCACAATATAATTAAAAGATTCAAGGAATCCGGTCAAGTCTCTGTGCGTAAAAGGCAAGGCTGAAAACCACTTCTGAATGTGCGTGATCTCCGATCCCTCAGACGTCACTGTCTTAAAAACCGTCATGAGTCTGTAATGGATATCCTGACATGGGCTCGGAATACTTTGGTAAACCTTTGTCATCAACACCATTCGCCGCTGCATCCATTGATGCAAGTTAAGGCTTTACTATGCAGAGCAGAAGCCGTACATCAACACTGTCCAGAAGCGCCGCTGACTTCTCTGGGCTCGGTCTCATCTGAGGTGGACAGTAGCACAGTGGAATCGTGTTTTGTGGTCTGAGTCGACATTTCAAATAGTTTTTGGACAAAACAACCATTGTGCTCTCTGAGCCAAAGAGGAAAAGGACCATCCGAGCTGTTATCAGCGTCAGGTCCAAAAGCCAGCGTCTGTCATGGTATGGAGGCATGTCAGGGCCCATGGCATAGGTAACATGCACATCTGTGAGGGCCATTAATGCAAAAAGATATGTATACATTTTGGAGTAACATATGCTGCCATCCAGAGCAGGACAACGACAAACCACATTCTGCCTGGATTACAAGCGCATGGTTGCATAAGCAGAGAGTGCGGGTGCTAGCATGACCAGCCTGCAGTCCTGACCTATCTCCAATTCAGAATGTGTGTGTCATATCTCAGCCCAGCCATGACTCAGTTTCCCAGGAGGCACCGCTAACTACAAACATGGCCGCTGAGGACTACACTTCCCACACACGCATGTGCTCGCCTTCCCCGGAGTTCTAATCACACACTCCTGCATCCCATTATAAACACACTCACACCATAGCATAAGAGAGACTTTGGAAGCGAAGAGACTCTGTGAAGTAATGTTCAGTTGACTTGTTTCTGTGCCATTCTCTAAGCCTTTTTCTCGTGCGTTTACAAAGTTACTTTGACCAGTTTTTCCGTCCCTGACCTCGATTTCTGCCTAGCTTCGTTTTGTTTGTTTGCCTGATCGCCTGACCCTTGCCTGTTTATGGACCACGGACTTTGTCTTTCCCCTTTGGATTATTCTGCCTGGATTCTGTCACCTGCGACTGCTTCCCTCCCCACCCACGGTACGTGACAGTGTAGCGCATTATGAAGTGCAAAATAAGACAACGAAGGCCCCGTACAGTTGCGCAGCTGAAGAGATGCATAATGGATGGATTGGGGAAGATTCCGCCAGTACTCAAATGCTTAATAAGTATTATTAAAAGAAAAGGTGATGATACACAGTGGTAAACAGTCCTAAACAGTGATAAACAGTTCACTGTCCCAGCTTTTTTGGAGTGTGTTGCAGTCATCAGATTTGAGTGTATATTTTCAAAAACAAGTTCAATTAAAGTAAAACATCAAATAATGTGTGTTTCAATATAGTACAGGGTGAATTGAATTTTCAAAAGACTTTAAAAAAATGGTTTTGTATTTTCCATACTGTCCCAACTTTTTTGGAATTGGGGTTGTATATTTTCTATATATTTTTTTCTATATATTTTTCTAAGTACATTTTCTATACTTTATGATAAACAGGGCCAATATATAATACATGTAATACATATACAGTACATATACCGTATATACATAAGTTTATACAATATTCCTATTTCACTCCTGTATGGCTGGTAATCAAAGCAGCCATAATAACATAGTTCATACTCACAAACAGACATAGATGCCTGACAGTGTGCAATCCTCTTGGAATGTAGCTAGATACAGGAGACAAGTCAATATAAATATATATTTTCACCAGCCAGAAGTCTTTACATCTTGGCACGATGACACCACACACCTCAATAACAAAGGGAACATCAGACGCTAGATATGAGAGGGGTACAAATAAGAGACAGGTTCCTCCTGCACTCCCTAAGCAGGTTCACATCACTGGCACCCAATCTTCAACACCTGATTCTGATTTTATGGATTTGAAGGTGTGATGAATGTAGGGGTGTACTCACTTTTTCCATGTGACTGATCTGTTTTTTGTTCATTTAATATCAGAAAATTACTACATAATGTCAACTTTATGTCATTTGATAGTGTATCAACGTTATTAATAGTCACTGTTTCAAAGAGGATAAAATGTGAGCTTGTCCAAATAAGCCAACAGTTTCTATGGGGTGTACTTATTTTCTCACATGACTGTAACTGAAATTCATTTAAGTTTAAATTGAAAAGTATTGTGTGTCATTAATTAATTAATTAATAAAGCTGTCACACATCTCTTGGATTTTTCCTTTTGAAGTCAACATAAAAAGTGAAATCCGGGAATGTTAAGAAGGCTTTTCCATTTGTAAAACACAATAAAAGAAATAAATCATGTCTTACCATGCATATTGAGTCTTTTACATTTACTCAGAGCACTGGGTGGTGGAGAAATGTGAGCTGAAAGCGGTTAGGAGCACACAAGGCTGGATTTACACTCAATACAGGTTTTTCCACTATTTGGACCCACCTTTGTTTATTTCAAGCTTTAGCCGTATACACGACCGTTCCCGGATGTCCAGATACAGCCCTAAATGTTCAAAGCAAATGAGTTCAAAGTTCATTTTGCTGCCTGTAGGGTTAAAGATCTTTATCCTACCACCTTCTGACCCTGAGGTGACCCTGAGGTCATTATTTGTTTATCAGGAGCACACAGTATGGTGCATTAACCACCTCTATGTCAAGTTTCATATCACTGATACTGCAAACATTCTTCTCACCAGAGCAAAGTCAAAGGCCGTGGAATAAATTAAGTTGTCTTAACCTGGAGTTGTAGAATGTTTATGGTTTCATCATGGAAATAATAGAGTAAAATTGCTTGGTTATATGATGACCGTTTTTGATTCTCAATCCAAGCAATCTCAGTCTCAATCATGTTTTTGTCACTCAGCGGTTTTATGTGTTGGACTTCAAATGACGTGAAAATCCACCTCTTTAATATTCCTCTTGTTTTCTTCGCGCTTTCCTTTTTCTTCTGACTTCTTGCTGCCTCAGAACTAAAGTGAAACAGATTGAAAGGAGATAATAGCCCCAGTGGAAAGGGCTTATCTACTAGGTTGTGTAAAGCAAGTAGGAAAAAATATGTTTGCAATAAGTTTTATTGTAATGTATTGTATTTGCCTGAATATCTTTCCAATTCAGGACACAGTGGCTCCGTGGTTAGCTCAATCTTCGGGGTTGGGGGTTCGAATCCCACCTCTGTCCTGCGTATGTTGAGTTTGCAGGTTCTCCCCATGATTCAGGGGTTTCCTCCAGGTACTCCAGTTTCTTCTCCTGGTCCAAAGACAGCGCTGTAGGCTGACTAGCGTTTCCAAATGTGACTAGCGTGCGTATGAGTGTTTGATTGCACCCTACAGTGAGTTGCCACCCTGTCCAGGGTGTCCCCCACCTTGTGCCCGAGTTCCCTGGGATATGCTCCAGGCTCCCTGTGACCCTGTGCAGGGTATGCGGTACAGAAAATGGAAGGATCTTTCTAATGAAAATGTGGCAAAGATAGCAACTGCACACATATTAAAATGCACAACAAGGTTTATGACTGTTGTCATGTAACCATAACAAGGTTTGTGACCTGGGCTGTCCACCTTCAGCTGTTAAAATGCCTTGGAATATTCAAGTGCTTAGTAGATGAATCCCTTAGTTGAGTGTTAAAATGTCTTCTAGCCCACTGATCTTAAAAGTATTTCTTCTAGATGGTACTGCATTTTGTTGCACTCTGGAAAAATCTTCCACCCCCAGTTCCACCACCATCACCACCACCACCACCACTAATGCCCTCCCCACAGGGGTGCTGTGTGTGTGTGTGGGTGTGTGTGAATATCATGTGAGCACAAATTCTAGCTATAGCCTGAAGATGCTAGTCTGTTGCCCCTTGTGAGCAAGCGGGAAAAGGATGTAGCTTTGTGTGTGTGTGTGTGTGTGTGTGTGTGTGTGTGAGAGAGAGAGAGAGAGAGACAGAGAGAGAGAGAGACAGAGAGAGACAGAGAGAGAGACAGAGAGAGAGACAGAGAGAGAGACAGAGAGAGAGAGAATTTATGCATAAATATTTTTATTTTGTTTCTTTATACTTATTCCGTACAGTATCTTTCACAGAGAGTAGGCAACTTTGAAATGGATCCATTATTAGGACCTGCAGCTTTGTGTAACATACTAGCATTTGGTACACTGTGGTTCATCATCATTCTGTTGTACGCTTAATTATGTAGGAATTTTGAAGATACAGGAACAAAGCCTTGCTCACTCACTCTTCAGTGACCTCTTTATCTTGGACAGGGAAGCTCCAGAACCTATATCAGTAACACAGAGGACAAGTCATTGGATGGGATGCCAGTCCATCTCTCTCTCTCTCACACACACACACACACACACACACACACATTCAATTTGGCATAGCCAATTCACATACCTGCAGGGATATGGACAGCAGGAAACCGAGAACCTAGAGGTTCTTCACACAAACACATGGAGAACATGCGTTACAGGAAGTAACCCGAGCTCAGGATAGAACCAAGGACCCTAAGGCTGTGAGGCGGCAATGCGACTAACTGCACCACCATGCCAGCCAGAACAAAGCCTGTTCTGTAGAAAACTGCTCAATGTTCTATCTGTCCTTAATCTGCAAGTGGAGTATACAAAACCCAGAGGTCATACAAACTAAAGTGATCCAGCTTATATTGTTGCATGCTCAGGATATCTCTTGCAATACATTAAATAGTGTACTGATTTCCTACATGCTCACCCAGGTTAATCCATCATGCAGCTCCCTTATAATATCAAAAAGCATGATTCATTGGCCTACATAATCCATATATCTATGTGACACTGCGATTTTACCATAACAAAAATTTGTGTGGAGAAAAACTCAAGTTTTTACAAGTTGTAGACGAGAAAAAGACTTTTAACCCACCGTCCTACTGAAAAGAAGCAAGGGAGCTTTGTTACACAGTGCTGGCTCCCAAAATCATGATTCTCTGCCAAGCACAGATCAGATTTAGCACCGTACAATTTCACAGTTAGACCTGTGATGTTTCTGAACAGTCATTGGTTTGCATGCTTGCATTTCTACCATCTAGCCAGGATAAAGATCAGAAGATATGAATCAGTATGTTTGGCTACAAGGTGCTCTCTTTCATCCCCTCAAATTCTGTTTTACCTCATCCTCCACACAGAACAAAGATTGCATCTCCTTCTTTTTTTCTTTTTCTTTTTTCTCTAAACCTGCCAAAGAAGAAGCTCTGCTGTGGTTTCGATAGTGGTACTGGAGCCCGCTGTTAGTTTTCTTGATCCTCTTAGAATAAACTTCATGTAAAATAAAAGATTATATACCTAATATATAAACGGCCTCCATATTCCTCTTAGCATGAAACACCAAACCGTCTGGTAATCCTATGTCTCAGTAGGCCAACATCTTGCTCCAATGTTATGACAGTTACATGGTAGAAACAGTCTAATGAATTGAGTGAGACAATTATGTGCCAACCGTAGAGGTTGTTGAATCACATTAACACGTTAGAATAGCTATTATCCTTAAAAACAGAGATCTATAACCGGTATAGCATTTAGTACGATTTGTATAACTTCATAACCATTTATATTTGATCTCAAATCAAACAAGCCTTGAGATTAATGCTGTTTCACAATTTGTCTAGATCAAACACCTTTATATACTTGTTAGATTTGTTCAGGACTGTAGTGCTGCCAGGCGTTTCATTACCATGTCAGACCGCATGATGCAAGGCTGTATTTACCACAAACTCTGTGCAAACCTGTTCTTAAGTAGCATTGTTTTCAAACAAAAATTTGATTCTCTCTGGCAAATGTCAAGGCATTTCAAAATCAGAATGACAGCTTTACAGCCATCAAATGCTTTTTACACAGCCCAGTGCATGAGAACTGTTCATGGCATCATTGTGTAAATAGGGGTTTTTAACAAGCTGAAAAGGAAACACAATTAAAGGAAACAGCAATTGTGCTATCATTCTTTTTGAATCACATCCAGTCCCATGCGGTGCTGAGTTAAATTTTGCCTCTGGAATACTAAACTCTGTTGTTGTTTTTTTTTCCTTTCCGTTTTTCATTCATCTATCATTATTACCACAGAATTACCACAGAAGCCATAGACATGTGTGGGAAATATGGGAGAAAATATTGCACACAAGAATGTGTGTCTTTGATTGCTGCCTTGCATCTAAATTGCACCTTAATTTGGTTTAAAAAAAATAAATAAAGCTGTAATCTCATTTATGATTTTGGCAATTCTGTGGTTTCCCTGTGCAGTGATAGTATTTATTCCTTTAACGTTTGCCATTTTTCTCTTGATGCAGTCTCTGTAACCTGAAGCCAAACAGCTCCATAGTTACAGATTGGCAAAAAGCTCAGATACCAAGAAAATGTATTTTTTCTTCTTTTTTTCTTCTTTTTTTTTGGTAAAAGCTATTCCCTAATATTGGCACGAAGTCCAGAGAAACAATAAAATCTGTGTTAGGGTTGTTAGACAGCAGCCAAGTTGGTTCACTAAATGCATGCATTAATAAAGTTAGCATTAACAGTTCTGTTAGCATCATAGATAGCCTATAATGTTGACATAGTGTGTTGTGCCACTTTTTTTTGCCTCTTGAGCAACTGTGAGAAAGATATAGTGAGATGCAGAAGGGGGGGGGGGGGAGCAGATGATACCTCATACTACTTTTGTTATGTCCTAAGTGCAGGCAATTTTTTTGACAACTTTGTCTTTGTGTTCTAGCATTTCTGTCCTTTTGCTAGCTCTCATCTAATTAAATTAATTAGCCAAGAAACCCCGAAACAGTGAGATCCTGTTTATTAACAAAGCAATGACTCCTTTCATTCAGTCAATATACAGACCTCTCTGAAAGTATTGGAACGACAAGCCCGATTTCTTTCATTCTTTCATGTAGATGTGATAAACAACTTAGAAAATGGCACCTTTGGTATAGGAACAGATATTCTTGAAGAAAATGAAAGTAAATAACACTTATTATATTAATATTTGGTTGCATATCCCTTGCTTACAATCACTGCATCAAGCCTGCAACTCATTAACATCACCAAACTGTTGTTTCTTCTTCTGTGATGCTTTTCCAGGCTTTTACCACAGCCTCTTTCAGTTGTTGTTTGTTTAGGGGGATTTCTCCCTTGAGGTTATTAGTACACTAGTGGTTTCTTTCTTTTTCAGGACATTTGTTGCATTGGCTATGCCCAATGCTTATGCAATGCCTCTGATTGATTTTTCTCTATTTTCTCAGCTTCAAAATGGCTTGCTTTCCTCCCATAGACACCTCTCTGGTCTTCATGTTAGCTTATCCTTTTTAACACATACAGTCTTCACAGGTGAAACCCAGGGCACAAACCAAGATTAGATATCACAAGTTATTAATTGTTTAGACAATCAATCCAACAGGGCACACGTGGGTAACAAGGAACACCTGTCAGTCACATGTTCCAAAATTTTTGATGACTTGAAAACTGGGTGGGTTCAAAGAAAAGGTACCATGTTCTAAGTTCTTTGACTTATCTCCTACTCTACTGACTGAGTCTCACAAACACACACACACACACAACTACACACTCAACAGTTAATTGTCATTCCAAAGATATTGCACATGTATATAAATACCAAGAATATTGCTCATTAACATATACAAATAGAACTCTAGCATGTATGTACATACACACAGATCTATTTTATTATTCCTATTATCGCTATTATTTCTATTCTATAGGTATTTAAAGAATTATTTTCTTTGTTACTGCTCCTACACTGCTGCTGTGTTATTAGCTTATCTTATCTTATACCAGAAGTCCACTATGCCCTGCAAACTTCTCATTCATACATTGTAATAAGAAATAGCAGTTGGCAGAACATAACTTTAATCAACCTGTGGAACTTTCTGGCAAACCTTATCTTCTATCTAATGTGACTGAGTAAGGAAGCTAACAATGTTTCAAAACAATAATATCTTTCCCAAATCAAGAAGCTGTTGTTGACAGTTGACAACAATAGCCATCTAATAATATTTGATTAGATTTTCTTCAGTTTTTGGGCTTGTAACTTTGAGAATCAGAAAGGTTTGCTGGACCCACTATCAGAATCTACTAAGAGCTAGGACGTACGTCAATATGGGGTCCTTTAAGCAGCTTTTATTAAAATACCTGCAGATTTTCTGAGACGATTTTCTTTGAATTCATACTGTAGGAGAATGATCATTAAATAAAACCCACTAGCAATGTTTTTGCAATGACCTCCTGTCGGTAATTAACTTGGTCTTTTTCCCATGAGCAGGATTACCAGGTTCTTTGTATAATGTATCACAGAAACTGCAAATCAGAAATGTGCACCACTTATAACTTGTTCCCCATGAAAAACACTGAAAAACAGAAGAAAAATGCATCCATCCGGTCTTATGCCCTAACATTTTTGGGGCTAGTTTCAATTCTGTTTAAGCTGTTTTTGAGTTGAAGTTGAGATAGGAATTTTGGTGAAAGCTGCCCACAAACTTCTGTGATCTGTCCTTTACGGAGGCTCCATATTACAGTAAAATATGCCTAGAATCTACTCAAAAGTGTGGTCACAGCTGTTAAATTGTCTGTGGGATTAAAGCTTAACTTTCTTAACTAGACCTTTTAAATAGCCTTTACCAAGAGCAAGACTCCACTTCCAATGACAAAATAGCAAATACTCATACTGAAAAAAAGACGAAGAGAAAAAGAACATTTGCATTACTAGTATTTCTGTAAATTAAAGGCCATCCAGAGTTACTATTTAATTACAATTATAAAACTTACTTTAGCTCCCTGTGGCCCTAGTAGAAGTAGTATTTGTTTAAGTAAATGTGTACCTAAGGTACCTGGTACACAAGTTAATGATTTTGAAAAGGAAGTGAGTGAAATGAAATGAAATGAAATGAAATGAATGGTCTGTTTGGGGTAATAGATACTAATCATGATACTGATTAAGTTATATTGTTCTCTACACAGCTTAGCAAATTGTCTGACGTGAGGAAGTTATTTCTCTCACTTTTTAAATGTTGTAAATAATAACCAAAAACATTTGGTTATATACTGTATATCTTCATGACCAAACTCGGATATTTTTCTAAAATCTTGTCCCTGATCTGTTCTGACAACCCCTTGGTTTTCTTCATGTGGTTTGTGGTTTGTTTAGATTTTCCTGTAACAATCTCTGGGGATGCCATTCAGGGGTACAATGGTTTAGTTATTAGCATGTTTGTCTGACACTTCCAGGGTTGGGAGTTTGATTCCCGCCTCCGTCTTGTGTATGTGGAGTTTGCACATTCTCCCCGAGCTTCGGGTTTTCCTCCACCAGTTCAAAGATATCTCTAAGAAGGTATCTTAATTGTTTGTAGTGTGTGATTGTGCCCTGGGATGGGTTGGCACCCTGTCCAAGGTGCCCCCTGACTTGTAACCCAAATGGGATATGGTCCAGGCTCTCTGCAACCCTTTGTAGGATAAGCAGTACAGAAAATGGATGGATGAGACTCCATTCAACTTTTTTTTTTTGTAATCTCTGATTGCAACTCTCTTTATCAAAACTAATTTAAGGAAGTCACATAACGATTATGTAGAGAGACAGAAAAACTGACCCAGCATTACCCAGTAAATATAAACCAAAATTTGAGTTGATTAGTCAGTCTAACATGTTAGGTTATTTACCACTAGTAAATAATATTCAACCTAGCATCCTAGGTTAAATTAACAATCCATATTGATGTGTTAAATGAATGCAGAGTGTGTTCCGTCCATTAGTTACCCAGCCCTTACTAAAATTACTCTTCCTCACTTCCTGCATTATTGGGCCACTCTTCAATATGATCTAACTCATCCTCACTTTAAGACTAACCAATGTCATACTCTTTATACGCTGACCATAATACATCTCCATGTCCATGTTCTGAACAAAGAACATGTTATCTATAATTATGAAAGCTTAAAAAAATTCTTCTTTAGAACAATTACAAACGCAATGGAAGTCATATCAGTCTCATGCAAATGAAAAGTTTTTTTCTGTTGACTTCACTGCGAATGCTGCCACAAGAGCACAAGTGAGATCAGGCACCGATGTTGGGTGAGGAGGCCTGGGGTGCAGTCTGTGTTCCAGTTCATCCCAAAGGTGTTTTAGTCAGGTTGACTAATTGACATTGTTGGTAAACCATGTTTTCATGGACCTTGCTTTGTGCACAGGTAACTGTTTGGGAACGAACCACATATGGGAGTGATGGTCAAGTGTACAAATACCTTTGGCTATATAGTGTATGTATTTTACCAAATAAAAATTATTTTACAAAAATAAGATCCTAACAATCAAAACATTCTTTAGGTCCCAGAAACGTTTTGCATGCAGCAAAAAGTCAAGAAATTTGGAGAGTTTTTATGAGGTTAGTTCAAAATGATGTTCAGTGTGGGGAAAGGTGGGGACTGGGGGATTTAAATGTCTTTAAACAATCTGTCTTCATTCAAGTATGTAATTGGTACAATTAAACCCACCTATTATAAAAAGACCAATCGAGATAAAGACCAGTTGAGATAACAGTTGTAAGTAGTCACATGGCAACAACAAGCACTAGAGAGTTAATGGCAACATGGGCTTTAACATTGCCACACCACTCCCAGTAGCCTATCCTATTACTCTGTGGCTGTTATCTTCAAGAAGAAAGCACAAATTGACCAAACATTGAGCACTTTTTTTTTTTTTTATTCGAGGACTCCAAATACAAAAATTAAAAGCATGAATAAAGTAAATCGTGTGCAATTTCATGACCTTTATTTAGTATTAAAATCACAATTAGTACATCTTGCACATCCTGTACTTTTCAGGGCTCTGTAACTACGAAAAGAAACAGGCAATATATTTCTCTCAGTAGAGTGCCCTGGTGAATAGATGTGTTATTCAGTCATAAAGACATTTTTACACTGATAAGGGACATCCTCATTTCTACCTGAACATTTGGAAATCCCCACTGTTTAATGTGTGACTTTCATACCTTTGGCACCATGAGATATGACAACAAGGTCTACACATGTGAATCTTAGTGAAACCACCATGGTTGGCATGCCATGATGTTGTTATAGATTCTGTTCTAGTTTGACTTGAAAGATGAGGTGAAAGATGGAGGAAGCAACTTATAGCTAATGTTAGCTACATTTGCCTTCTCTAACCACTCGGTAGTCCTAGCAGTGAGCTTGTGGGTGACTGTTTAGCAAGCTTGCATTTTAATTTTGTTATTATATGTGATAAAATTAGCCTTGAATTTGTATTTCAATAATACCTAGATGAATTTATCTATACTCTGATACTACCTAGCTAGCTAACAATAATTACCAAAATTGAATTCAAGCAAAAATGCTAACTAAAAATAAATAGCAAAAAATCCACGCAATGCCCATTAAGAAAACAGGTAGCTTGACTATTTATTTAACAAGTTAACAAGCTGATGTTATCTAAGTTGACCCTACTCATTATTTTCTATACTTCTGCATACATGTGACAACATGTAAAACATCATCAGATTTTCACACAAGTCCTAAAAGTAGACAAAGACAATCAAATTAAACAAACGAGACAAAAAATATTATACTGGGTCATTTATTTATTAAGGAAAACGATCCAAGATGACATATCTGTGAGTGGTAAAAGTATTCACAAACTTTCAAGCACCACTGTACGATTTTCTCTATTGTGATTTTGTATTATATCATGATTACACTCACATGGAACAGGCTTTTTTGGTTTCTGAGTTGTTTTTACATTCCAGTGGAAGCAATAAATCATATGATGGTCTAATATAATATGTAATATAATATAAACAAATGACCCAACCTGCTCAAACAAGCAGATGGATTATGTAAACAACCCGTGCAGCTGTAAAAGTAACATGGTACAGAGAGTGTGTATGGTAGAGAATAAATGCAGTATAATATTAGCAGCAGCATGTAATTGACAATACAGCCTGTATATTGTCAATTTCATGCTGCTGCTAATATTATACTGTATTTATTCTCTACTGTATACACCCTCTGTAAGATTGTAAGCGTTGTAATGATGACCATGTCAGAAACGTCTTAACTGAATAAATAGTCAATTATTAACTAGACTCTCTTTGTTGATGGCAACTATAGCAAGAGATGTTTTTCAGCTAATCTGCAGTCATTTATTTCATCACCGCGGAGCAGAGCAGCAAAAAAATAAAAAAAAAAATCTAACTATAAACTGATATCTTATTCAGAGATCTCATTATGCTCAACATTCTCTTAGTGTTTTCACACTAGTAGCAGCTTTATTGGCATGAATTGTAGCAACTGCTGATAAAGCATTGAGTGGGATAACAAAACAAAAATATAGCTAATAATAGTATTTGAAGAAAAAATTAATACATAGGTAGAAAATCAAACAAATAACAAACAAATGTATACAAATGCAAATGTGTATATATTACATGAATGTGAACTCTATTTACACATTGCTGTTCTATAACATAATTCCATTACAGTTCACATGGGATTAGCGCCTACTTTATTCTTCTCGCTCGTATTTTGGCAGTTATTTACATAATCTGTTGATAATCAATGAACTCTGGGACTAATTTGGTATGGTGTAATGGTGTATGTTTAGCGTGTTGAGAAAATCTCATCTGATGGTTGTGTATTTAGTACAAAAGAAAGTGTTGTTCTTGTTTCTATTTGTCCTGTGCTGCCTCTTCTTATATTGTCCCATTTCTATCTCTAGTCTGAGTGTGGTTCAGTTGGGTTTTGTTTTATTTTTACTTTAGTCAGGTAATCAGCTAGGCTGTCTTGTCTGTTTTACGGGCGGTAACATTCTAGTTTATTTATTTTGAGAATATTGTGACAGTAAGAACTCCACAGAGACAGTAACTTGAGCTCAGAATCAAACCAGGCACCGTGTAGCTGTGAGATGGCAATGCAGTGCCACCCATGCTCAGTAGTGAGCTTCTTAAATTCATAATAATTATTTGCTGCTATGTATGGAATGTTTCACTATTAGATCAAGACGACAGTGCAATGCTAAGTGTAATTTGAGATTTGAGTTGAATTATAACAGAACACAATTCTGATACATTTAGATTTTTTAAAAATAATACTATGCTTAGGCCTGTAGGGTTTTTTGTGTTTGTTTTTTGTTTGTTTGTTTTTGGGGTTTTTTTGGTAATAAAATTTTGTTCATATTAGGTAAATTAATATTTAACTAAGATAATCCAGTCATGCTTATTTGCATTATGTCTCACTGAAAAGCAACTGTAGTAGCCTCATTATCAAAACACAACAACCACCTTTCGTAAACAGTTGCGCAATATTACATGTGGGCATTCAAATAAAGCTTGCAAACAACTTCAGCTGAAAACATCTAACTGATTCTTCCTTCTATCACTCTCTGCCCAGCTTTCCAAATTCTAACAATTTCAAAGACATAAGCATCTTAATGGACCATACACACACACACACACACACACACACACACACACACACACACACACACACACACACACACACACAGGTATTTGGACAGCAGACATAAAACAATGGGGTGTCTTCATGTTCTCTGGGTCTGGGAGAAACGAAGGGACAGTGCTGGCTTTGGGCGATGTTTACAAAATCACATGCACTAGTCTTATAAAGAGGCAGTTAACTGAAAGCCAACTTCACCCTCAAAGTTAAAAAATAGTCTAACGTTATTTTTCTTTTATTAATGCTACTGGGTGTAAGAATTTGAAACTCTCTGGAAGAAAAAAAATGCTATTGTGAGTGTAAAAAGGGAACTGTGTGTGTAATTAATCTCTCGACAGTACACACATTCACTGAGAATTCATGAATTGTGATCTGAACATCATACTACATGCTAATTAGTGTGATAAAAATACAATATAGAAGACAACATGATCATGTCTGTTTACTAAATGATTGGCAGATAAAATAAGAATGAGAATGAGAACAAATATATGAGCAAGAAAAATATCTATACCTCCATCATGCCTGCATTTTCCGCTTATTGGTTATACAATACCAGAGGTGGGTAGCCAAAAGTTTTACCCAAATACAAGTAAAACTGTAAACGTAATAATGTTAATAATGATTGAGTAAGAGTAATAAAATATCCAATGAGAAGACTACTCAAGTAGCAAGTTACTAGTTACTTCAGATCTGATTAAAACAAAGGGAAAATCCTGAATCTCGGACTACATGGAGAACTGTAAGTCACACCTCTCCTTGAAAGTTCTATTTAAATGATAGAAAACCTGGGTTCAAGATGAAGCAGCCTTTCCCAGTCCTGTGATGGGTACAATAACACAACCTGTCATTTTCAATATAAAATCTCTCTCACACACACACACACACACACACACACCAAAAAGCAAACATTTTCACAATTTTCATGTTAACAATACAAACTTGTCAGCATCTGCATTTAAACAAGACAACAGAGAACAAAAGTAGACACCATGGAAAGTGTGTGTAGAGAGAGAGAGAGTGTTTGTGTGTGTTAGTATGTTTGCTTGCTTCTTCTCCCTCTCCAGGACTGGGGCGTTAAAAAAGTGAGCAGTTGTCCAGACCACTGCAGAGTACAGCGAGACTTGTGACCTCATTATACGTGATATAAACGAATTATTAAAACTACATTTATTAATAGTAACGGAAGAACGCCACCGAATGTGGCGACGTAAAAGTACATTTCTGTGATCAGAAATGAGTAAGTGTATAAGTACGGCCAGTTAAACCTACTCTTACGAGTACATTCTTTTCAAAAAGTTACTCAAGTAAATGTAACGCCTCTGTACAATACTCTCTGTGTTACTTTGTCCTACCCCTGATTGGCCACCATGTAGTCTGATTTCTTTCAGGTTTAAAGTTGGGGCATCTGAACTGCCGTACTACGTCCAGTATATATACAAATACCTTGTCTATTCTGCACCAACACCATGGAGTGTGAATTTTATGATTGTGAATTAAAATGTATTTATTTCTTTATTTATTCTTTTTCATTTTTATCATAACCCTTTCACACAGTATGCTTTAACTTATCAATCACCAGGAAATACCAACCTGCAACAGGTTAATTTAATTTGATAATGATAAAATAATGATAATCATAATGAAGAAGCCACACCTGAGTCTACTGAAAGCCAAGATCAACTGAGCAAACCGGTTGAATCAGGTGTGGCTCCTGCTTGATTGGAATGAAAACCACACCGGTCCCTTGTGGATCAGAATAGACACCCCTTCTATAAAATATATGGGGGGACCGTGGCTAGTTGGTTAGCACTGTTACTTCTCACCTACAGGGTTGGGGGTTTGAATCCCACCTCTTCCATGTGCGTGTGGAGTTTGCACGTTCTACCCGTGCTTCGGGGGGTATCCTCCGGGTACTCCAGTTTCCTCCCCCATTCTGAAAACATTCGTTATAGGTTGACTGGCATTTCCAGATTGTCCATAGTGTGTGAATGGATGTGTGAGTGTGTGTGTGATTGTGCTCTGTGATGGGTTGGCCCCCACCTCGTGCCCCGAGTCCCCTGAAATAGGATTCAGACTCCCCGTGACCCTGTGTTGGATAAGCAGTACAGAAAATAGATGGATGATGGATACTATAGAATATATTGAATATTAATACTGTTCATTGGATGAACTTATTTTACTGCCTTTAAATGTGTTTAACGTATGATAGTAAATCTGTGGAAGATTTCATATAGAATTTGATTCTAATGAAGAGTGTTTTAGCATATTTGTGAAGTTGTGCTTATATTAGTTGGCACCAGACTCCTAGCTGAACAGCTGGCAACAAAGAGAATACACATACTCACTGGAGTGTGCGTACACAGCGAGGTCATGTGTCATGTGATTGAGATGATAAAACAGAGCAAAAATAGTTTTTCTTTCTGTTCTTTGCCTGCAGACATGTATAGGGTGGCGTCTCACAGAGTGCACACAGAGGCTCTTGTTTTCTGAGGCTGCTAGTAGGCATGCGTACACGCATACACACACACACACACACACACTCATCTATTCTCTCGGAGCTGAGCAGGCTAGATTATCAATCTGGCCCAATAACACAACCCTACAAACATGTACAAAGAACCAAGCTGTTGTTTTTTTTAAATACAATTTTTTTTTTTTTAACCACAGTTTTGCACTCAAGTCTCCATCAGTGAACAGTGGAGAAGTTCTACAAAACAGACTTCATGTGAACACTATAATGAATTTTCCTGGTTACACAACTGCACTATTTGACCATGTAGTATTAGCACACTTATAAACACGCACTATCCAGTGTTATCCAGATGAATATGGGTTCCCTTTGGAGTCTGGTTCCTCTCAAGGTTTCTTCCTCATATCGTCTCAGGGAGTTTTTCCTCACTATCGTCGTCTCTCGCTTGTTCATTAGGGACAAATTCATACATTTAAAATTTATATTCCGAATTTATATATTCTGTAAAGCTGCTTTGGGACAGTGTCCATTGTTAAAGGTGCTATACAAATACAACTGAATTGTGATTGTGATTCCTCAAACTACTGAGAGATGGAACACAATGTATTCAATGTTCCAAGTGCACATGAAGCTGCTACAGTAATATGATGGATCACTGTTACCTCAGAAGCTTTTTTTCCCCTGGGTAGGATATGTTTTGCTTAAATGCCAGGCTCTTGTACTAGATTGGAGAATGAGTAGCTTAGAGCATGAGAATCGATCAGAGGCTTTATGAGAGGATATTTATGTTTCTTGTTAATCATTTGAATTGGTCTGATTTAATTGACATTGGGATCATGTTTCTCTTAAGGCTAACCACCTGACCTCTTTATTGAACAGATATTTCCAAAAGCATCTGTGAGATATATGAGCTGTGGGTGTATGTGTCCTGTAAAGTTTGAAGTATTCCAGGTTGTGTTGAGGACTTCAAATGTTCCTGTCAATGTACTTTACATTTCAGATAAAAGAAAAAGTAACGCATACAATCATGACAAATAATTGGGGCTAGATGCTCTCCTTGCTACTTTGTTGCATTGTGAAGTAGGGGTTTTTAACAAACCACACAAACAAAACATATGAACATGGAGGGGCAATAGATCATTCAACCTGATCATTACACCCATATGTGGTTCTTCCACAAACTATTGCCACAAACTTGGACTCACACAACTGTATAAAATGTCTTTGTATGCTATAGCATTACAATTACTAAGAGGCCCAAACCTGTTCCAGTATGACGATGCCCCTGTGTGTGTCCTGAGTGAGTCCTGCACAGAGTCCTGACCTCAACCTTACTGAACATCCTTGGGATGAACTGGAAGTCCAACTGCACCCCAGACCTCCTCACACAACACACAACATCAGTACCTGTCCTCACTAATTCTCTTGTAGGTGAATGAACACAAATCCCCACAACGACACCCCAAAATCTAGTGGAAAGCCTTCCCAGAAGAGTGGAGCTATAGTGTAGATAGATTGAACATCTATGGGAGATTTTGAAGCAATATGATAGACAGCACTCACCACCATCATCATCAAAACAACACCCTGGTGAATATCATTTTGAAGAACAGACCTTCATCCTTCATTTTGTTAAATATAGCAATTATCTGGATCATTCATTCATCCATCTTCAGGATCTGCTTTATCCTGGTCAGGGTCTCAGAGCCTATCCTGGGACACTGGGTGGACAAGGAACACAACCTGAATGGGAGACCAATCCATCACTGCAGCATTTTTTAAATATAAAGTATACTCAATCTAGACTACATAAAAGCACAAGATCACAGAACACAGTAGAGATTGTTCACACATAATTTTCAAATATTTTTCAGTCTTCAAGGAGAAATGTCTGCCAGTATTCACCACTGTTCTCTCTCCAGCATGCTGCCATCAAAGTGTAATGTACTGCAGATTATTTAAGTTACAGTAGATATAAAAATGTCTACACATCCCCATTAAACTTGCATGGTTTTGTAATGTAACGTTAAGCAAAAATATATCATTTCAGATCTTTCCCCACCTTTAATATGACATAACATGCAACAAAATTCAAATGAAAAAATTTTTTTTTCTGAAAAACAAGAAAAACAAACACTAACAATAACCTGGTTGTATAAGTGTGCACACCCTTTAACTAATACTTTGTTATAGTCCCTTTTGCTTGTAATACAGCATTCAGTGTTTTTGGGTAATAGTCTACCAAGTTAGCACATCTCATTTATATTGATTAACATATACTGTTATGGGAAAAATAAAGTAGATACTCCATCAATTCTAGCTGCTCACCAGCTTTTATAAACAAACAAAAAACCTCAGGTGACACACAAAAAAACACAACAGATTTCAATATGTTTTGAACAGCTATTTTTCCCATAACACAAACCAAAATTGAGAAGTTTCTGAAAAAACTCAATCCAGCCCATCTGGTACCAACAACCATGCCATGGCTAAAATCACAGAGATCACACTTTTTCTCCATTAAGGTGTTTGAGGTGAACATTATCTGAAGCTGTATGACCTATATCTCCATTATTTTATGCATTGTGCTGCTGTCACATGATTGGCTGATTGGGATTACTTCATAAATGACCAGGTGTACGGGTGTTCCCGTTAAAGTGGATGGTGAGTGCTTGTGTATCGTGTTGCTGTTCTTGCTGTTCATTTATTTAAATTATTTTTATTATAAGCACAATACAAATAAAGGTAGATGCAATTATGCAATATAAACTAAGGGAAAATAATTGAATCATTTAAGCAACACAAATATTATAGTTATGATATTGCTAACTGGCTGTAAGAAAATGAAGAATGAAGAGCTGTTTGGAAGCTGAAAAGGCTGTTCTTACTAGTGAACTGAGACGACTGATATGGTTCACTGAAGCGAGCTGGAATTTCCATCACTATTGATGGTTGCTTAGCAACCTAGCACACAACATGAACAGAGCTGATTGGAAATCATAAACTATAGCAATAGGCCCATTCTAATCACTGGGATGCAACAGGTTAGGGAATGGAAGGTGGAAATTAAGCTCCCTGGTGTTCCCCTGGCTGGAACTTGAGTGGATCACTGTTGTTTTTGTCTCCAGATAGTGTATGGTTGGTGTGTTAGGGGTTTCTCCCATACCCTTTTCCATACTAGTCACTGGATACAGGCACTGCAGTGCCAGGGAAGAAATGGCAGCTGATAACCCAGTATACATTGAAATGTTCCCTGGGATACGCTCCAGGCTCCCCTGTAGGATAAGCGGTATGGAAAATGGATGGATGGGTGTATGGATGGATGGATGGATGGATGGATGGATGGATGGGTGGGTGGATGGATGGATGGATGGATGGATAGTGGATGGATGGGTTGATGGATGGATGGATGGGTAGATGGATGGATGGATGGGTGGATGGATGGATGGTGGATGGATGGTGGATGGATGGGTGGATGGATGGATGGATTTTGGATGGATGGGTGGATGGATGGGTTGATGGATGGATGGGTGGATGGATGGGTTGATGAATGGATGGATGTTGGATGGATGGGTGGATGGATGGATGGATGGATGGATGGATGGATGGATGGATGGGTTGATGGATGGATGGGTGTATGGATGGATGGATGGATGGATGGTGGATGGATGGGTGGATGGATGGATGGATTTTGGATGGATGGGTGGATGGATGGGTGGATGGATGGGTTGATGGATGGACGGATGGACGAGTGGATGGATGGACGGGTGGATGGTGGATGGGTGGGTTGATGGGTGGATGGAAGGACGGATGGACGAGTGGATGGATGGACGGGTGGATGGTGGATGGGTGGGTTGATGGGTGGATGGAAGGGCATCTATTTACCGTTTGGTCGAGATATAGGAAAAAGCGTATGGTTTAGGAATGTGGGAAACTAGTAACACAGAGAGATTGTTTTGAGATGTCCTTTGATACATTACATCACATTATTTAATAAAAATCTATTTTAAAAATAGACAAGCACTACTTCAGCAGTAATTTAAATGTCATAATAGAGAAAAGTATCAAAATAAATGTAAGACCATTTATTTTTATATCATTTCGGTGGGTTTAACATGAGGTTATGCAATATTCAATATAGAACAGAACATATAAATAGTATTATTATTTATTACCATTATTATTACTAGACTTTTTATCAAACTGACCACATTTTCTGTCATAACTGAATTCTGTCTTAATGTAACTGTGTCTGTCAGAGGAGATTGACCTCGATGTTTATAAATACGCTTTAACAACAGTACGTACAAACTTTATTTAAAAAAAGACCTTGAAGAGCTATAATCACACTAATATGAGGCGTAAATAAGATCCTATAATTGTGGCTCTGTGAGTAGTCATTATGGAGTGGATTTAATTATCAGCCGTCGCACTTTCCGCAGAATGAAAGCAGACGCTCAGGGGTATTTTTGACACTTAGTAATTTATGCGTGTCAGAACTCAGCTATGACAAGGCACTTCAAAACACACACGCGCGCTTTATTATTGTAGACGCGGGCGCCCCGCCTACTTTCCTGAAGACTCATAACGTTACGCGCGGCCTTTGTTGCGCAGAAAACAGCGCGGCTCCTTTAAGAGCGCAACACGCCTCGCTCCAGAGTAACAGAGCCACACTACTGTGGCATTACTGAGTACCCAGGATACCGAGCGGACACACACGTGCACACACACACACACACACACATACGCGCGCGCGCGCACACATATACATACATACACAAAAACACACACCTAAAAGAAATATAGATGGAATTATAACAATGGAATACCACTGGGTTCTGTTTCCTGTCGTGTTACAGTTTCTCTTCCGACCAGGTAAGCTGCTGCTTTTTAATCAGTTATACCTGCTGCTTTATAAAGTCAAAAACAAAAAAGAAGGAAGGGAGAAGGAAAGAAAGAAAAAGAAAGAAAGTTCATACGCATGAACATGTTGCACGCTCTCACAGTTCTGTGCGTAAAAATGATTGCGATGCGTAAACTGTGTACCAGTTGAGTCTGTGTGATCAGGCTGGAGATTAAGAGTGTGTGAGAGAGGTTCTGTGCGCGTGTTGTACTCGGTGTGTTTATTTGTTCATGTGCCTCTGTAACATGCGCTCCTCTAGCTGTGGGAATGAGTTTTATTTGTCTGGAAACTTCGAGTCTCTCCGTTACTTCACCATTACGAGCTTTTGCACCTGAGCGCTCTCTCTCTCTCTCTCTCTCTCTCTCTCTCTCTCTCTCAGCACCAAAGTGATGATGAACGCACAACTATAGCTCAGATAAACGGCAAAGTGGAATTAGCACCCACTTGTAAGTGTTGATTGAACTTGACCTTTGTGCCAGAGAAACATTTAACACTGTGCTTTGGCTGATCAGACACTTGTTGCAATAAAAAAAAAAGCACATTTTCTCCTCTCTCTCTCTCTCTCTCTCTCTCTCTCTCTCTCTCTCTCTCTCTGTGCTTTGAGCCTGTGTGTTGAGTAGTTACTGGAGGAGATCGGAGAAACCGGATATTGGCGTGCTTAGCCGCGGGGTGAAAACGTAACGCAGGGCGGCTCGCGCGGCTTTCAGTAAATAATTCATGGCGCGCGCCCATGTCCGCTCCGTGCATCACAGCGGAAATAAACATAGTGTCGTTCTGAAATGAACAGTTAGTTAAGAGTGAGCTTAACACGTTAATGCTGACGGGTAGCTACTAATAGGTTCTGTAGCTTATTCGATGTAGAGAGTCTTAATAGGTTACAGGTTATTAGTTATATAGCCTACAGTAGTTTATGGAGCCAATCAAACAAACAAAAACAGGCGGATGGTGAGGGTAAGAGAAGCAGTGCTGTCAGGTGAACGACCTCATGATTTGTTATTATCGGACTGCTATCTCGACACGAGTGGACACACCTCGGTGTCCCTTTATTTTGCAGTCTGTACTTATACTCAGGATGACCTTGTAGCTTTGAAAACAGTGTTTTAAGTGGGTCTATCATCTGGTCTGAAGCACCGCCAAAATCCTTGTAGACTCTCAGAAACAAAGGCTACTAAAGCTTGCTGCTGGCGTGGTACCCTTATACAAGCATGGATTACTGAACGGGTCTACCATGCAGAGTCCCAGGGGTCCAAATAACTCTGGAGGCCCCAAAGCCAGAGCCTTTTGAGCCAGAGCCTTTTGACTACCCAAAGTAGTCAATGATCCAAACGTCTCCCTGAAAAACTGAAGAAATACCCTACACATGATCTTTAAAGATGCCAAGAGAGAGAGAGAGAGAGAGAGAGAGAGAGAAACCCCCCATCATTACACATTTAAATTGAGTGTTTATAATTTTAGTTCTCAGTAGGACTTTGGGAGCTGAATTGTTATCGATGCCGTTCAACATAGGGGACTTTTGTGCGTCCGTGCCCAGGGGCCCATTGTCTCAGAATCTGTTCCTGAGCTTCTGTATCTTTCACCTGGAAATGTGGGTGTGGTGCACCTTTAAGAGATTCAAAGCGCATACTTTTTAGAGTAAAACTTGAAATATACACCTTTTAGGTAAAAAGGTACATAGTGTAAAGGCACAAAAGCAAAAGTGTACGCTTGAGGGTACCACCACACCGTGACAAGGCATGGTACAGTTCAGTACAATTTCTATACCCTGCTGAAAACAAACAAACAATAGAAAACATCAAAGAAACTATAATGGTTTCCACTACAAATACAAACCATCAGCTAACCATTAAAACCATTACCATTATTGGCCCTTAATGGTATCCACTAGACGTAACATGCAATCAATAGAAAGGAACAAATGACCAGTAGAGACCTACAGGGGCCATTAAAACCAATACTATTCCCAGTATAACCATTAAAACCATGACAAATTCTATGAGGGTTTATATTGTTTTTTTCAGCAGGGTGTTTTTTTTTTTGGCAACTGTTTTAGTTCATGCCACATTAAACAAACAACAACAACAAATGCATAATTGCTAAGCTGATTAGATAAGATGATTGGCCATTTTGTAGCAACAGTAACACAAATAAGTAAATATAGAGTGAAGTTTTCTTTTTGGAACCAAACTGGTTCTTCTGAAGCACCTTTTCTGGCATGTTTATTATCCAGAATGCAGTCAGGTAAGCCGCAGGCTGCGTTATAATGACTTCAAGATAAATGGGATGAAATGGGATGTGCTTTAATAGTTGGAGGTTGTTCAAGAAAGCAGTGCGTTGTTGTATTGCAGAACACAGGGTGCACACCAAGTGAAACAGGTTGTTTATGGCTGTACCACCTTCTCACTCAAACGACGACATTAAGACTGGTATTACCGGATGAAAGGAGGCGTGACAGATCGCAGACTACTTCCAGACTCTTCACGCTTAAAAATTAAATAAGTAATTAGATAATTATAAAACTTCCAGACATATATAAACCGGTGCAGGCAAATCAGCTATTTATAAACTCAATTGAACCAACCAGCCTAAAGCGCTTTCACAGACCAACTGGCCGATTGTGGCTTGGAAACTGAGGTCACGCGAAGGCCATGTAGTTTAATTGAACAGTGAAAAAGTGAGTGAAAAACCATTACGCAAAAGATACATATAATTTTTAAGCTTTTAATATTTAGTGAGCTGCTGTCTAATTTGCATGCATCTTATTGAAGAGCTACGTTCCATACCGCATACCTGCACACTAAATAATAGTTTCTTATATTTTTCACTTGTCTGTTTAGCTTTTGGGTGCATGCACTCAGTGCCACCCGAAAAACCAGCGTGAGCGCACACGGGATAACGCAGACAGTGCGCATTTTTAATCTGACACTTATCCTGGGTGTTTCTATTCCTTCAGATCAGAAACTAATGCTGTTGGTGGCATGTAGGCTAGTGTTATACTAGGCAGTGCATAAAATCAGAAAATAGAAATGTAGCCAATTAGTTGGATGTAAAAAAAAATTTTTTTTTAAGTCTATAGACCTGGTCTCACACTTGCACCTTTGTATAAAACGTAACAAAGGTTCGCATCTGTACATGCTACTTTATTTACATCAAAATCACACCAGATTAAAACATACACTATAAGGTCGAAGAGTTTTGGACACCTGACCATCTCACCCATATTTGTCTTTTCACTAAACTGTTGCCACAAATTTGGAAGCATACAGTTTGTGTAGAATGTCCCTGTATATTGTAGAATTAATATTTTCCTTTGCTGGAACTAAGAGGTCCAAACCTGTTCCTTCCTTACAGTGCCTCTGTGGACAAACTGTGGTAAAAAAAAAAAAAAAAAAAAGTCAGGGCTTGTTAAGGTTGGAGTGGAAGAACTTGAGAGCCCTGACCTCAACCCCACTGAACACCTTTGAGATGAACTGGAACACCGACTGCACCCCAGACCCCCTCACACAACATCAGTATCTGATCTCACTAATGCTCTTGTATCTGAATGATCACAAATCCCCACAGCCACGCCCTAAAATCTAGTGGAAAACCTTCCCAGAAGAGTGGAGCTTATTATAACAGTAAAGGGGAATTAAATTTGTAATGGGATGTTCAACAAGCACAACCATGATGATCAGCTGTCCAAATATTTTTGACCACATCGCGTATTTATTCGTTTATTTATTTACTTATTTTCACCTATGAAATAGCACCGATTATATCTCTAGTCTCTGTGAGTACAGGGAGAGAGTCTTCCTTTAGAAGCATGAGATTCATCAGTGACATGGTTAGTTGTCCAGATCCTATAGTTTTGATGTGGTTGCCAACTTCAGGGGTATTTTACTATCTGTTGGGTACTAAAAGCCATCACTCAGTGGTGTATCCACTGAAAAAGAGAAAAAAAAGCACCGAACAGGAACCCAATCAAATCTCACAAGAGAGCCATTTACTTTAAACCAGGAACCTCTAAACCAAAGTAAACATGCCGGTAGCAGATAATCCCAAAGCATACACACTCATGTATCTGGTGACATATTTAGTGTTGACTGTCTTTCTCACTACCTCATGCGTACACATACACACACACACACACACACACACACACACACACACACACACACACGTCCACAAAGCAGTGAGCCATTATTCAACAACTTGGCTTATATCCTTATCTTTATTTTCATCTTCCTCTTGCTTCACCTCGTGATTACAATAATTACGAATAAATACTAACTAGACATGTTCACACATTAGAGATGATGTACTTGAGAACCATTTAAACACTAAAAGTACTGGATATAGAAGCAAATGACAGAGCTTTTTTTGACCGTTTATAAATGTTGGCACAAATTCAGGATGAGAAAGTTTCACATATGAAGGCTAATTTCTTTTGGCTGGTAGTTTTCTGCAATAATCACCTCACACTAGCTTTTGCGCTGGACAGAATTACTGGTTGCCAGAACGTGCACAATCAATCAACACAATTTGAATAAAATTAAGACCTGTTTAATTGGTTTCCACACTCGATGTTCAAGTGTAACCGTGTGACTGTTTGCTCTGTACGTGTGGTAGCTGTTTATTTTTGCACCATATCGTGAAAAAAAAAAAAAGTTACAGTATGCCATGCTGTCCTTCCGTGCAAATCCTTGTGCAAACATTTGTATCCGTGTTATGACTCTTTCTGCTTGTTTGTCAGTCACATACAAAGAGGATTCAGAAGACGAGTTGAACACTCGAGCAGTTTACTACAGATTCACAGAAATGACTCCAGACACACTTTAGAAGGCAGAATAAACGCGTATTTCATGATGAGCATGTTGATTAGTAAAAGGTGTTCAGAGTTGTGAAGGAGGAACAAGGCATGGCATTTTTGCATTCTTACTTTGCCAGACATGTTTGTAAGCTACTTAAACCGGTGCATGTCATGACAAGGTAATTTGTCATAACATGCAAGAGGAGCTTCTGTCAAATAAGGAAAATGCACATACACACGGTAGTGATCATGTTAGAAATAAAAGTGTGATGATTGATGGAATTTAGAAATGGCTGGACGAAATTCTTGGGGAAATATAAAAGAAGCTGGTATGTAAGCATGTCTGCTCCCCAACTTGGCTTAGGTGAGATTGACTATGATGAATTGCAGCATGGAGCTATAAACGCTACAAACATCTTTTATGAAACCTCTAAGACTCCAGAGGGAAGAACAGATCTGGGCATGTGGTATGTTGTACATGAAATAAAATAAGTTTTATTCTAGTTGTGTCTTTCCAGGTAACCTCACAGAACTCTTGCATTATTCAGTTATTAGTGGGTTGCCAATAAGGTGCTCTAGAGTATGTGTTGTTGTTGTTGTTGTTGTTTTACCCCACTTTCTTCCTCTTGTAAAGACAATTTTAGTTCTGGACTGGTGTACTGCCTATAGGACAGTGTTTTTTTGCCCAATGGACCTATTTGTGTGTGTGTTTTTTTTCTTTTTTAATCAGGCAGTACCAAGCCCGTAATTTCACCAGACGGATCCCAGATCGCGGTGCAGCTGAATGGCAACCTCGTTCTTCGTTGCCATGGCGATTCACCAGTGCGTTGGTTTCGGGAAGAACGTCCGAGCCGAATACTAAGGGATGAGCAGAGGGACCACCAACTGTCAACTATCAATATGACCAAAGCGAAGCCACAGGATCAGGGCAAATACATTTGCATGGAGGAGTCCTCAGGAGAGAAGAGCTCCATTTATGTTTATGTTACAGGTAGGTGAAGCTCATAGTATTTGTGTGTTTGGAAAAAAAGCAGAGAGATATGTCTGAATAGCTAAATAGTAGATGTAGTAGTAGTAGTGTTCTTTAGCTGATTCAAAAGCCTGCTGATGCATGAGTGCATGGACAGATGTGTGTCATATATAGCTCTTCACTTTACATATTATGGTTCCCAACATGTTCTTAAACAGTGACCATCTACTGATTGCTATGGAATGACGTACACAGACTCACACACACACACTTTACTGTTTTTTTGTTGTATAAGCCATCATACAGAACCTACAGTGTATTGTGTACAAGGGTGTCTGCTCTATCTTTTTTATCTGTCCTATTTTGTTTCCCTCCTCGCTCTTTGTCTCTAACAATTCGCTCTGCCTCTCTCAAGCTGGTGCGTTTTCTCTCTCTCTCTCTCTCTCTCTCTCTCTCTCTCTCTCTCTCTCTCTCTCTCTCTCTCTCTCTCTCTCTGTCTGTCTGTCTCTCTCTCTCATACAGCAATGTCATGTCTTAATCTAAGACCCTTGGTTGTGTTTCATTGGTTCTTGATTTAGCCTTCCTCTTAGCAGATCCTGTAAACGCCTTCAGGAAGTCCATGATCCCAGATATCATGGCCGGGGCAGGCGACATCGCCACTATCCCCTGCCTAGCCACCGACCCCAGAATGGTCGACCTGCACCTGGAGACCTGCGACGGACAACAACTGCCCACTGGGATGAGGTACAGCGCTAGTACCGAGACAGGCATTTCCATGTTGAATGTCCAGCCCACCTACAAGGGATGCTATGTCTGCGTGGGATTTCTGAAAGAGAAGATGGCCCGATCTATGGAATATAAGCTTAATGTGCGACTGGGTGAGAGACACAGACAGAGAGAGAAAGACACTGTTTTCTCACCTTATCTTATTATTTTCATCATCTGTATTCTCTGCAATACACTTGTACTTATTACTACTATTTATATAAATCCTGTAAACACTACTTAGCAATCTATGTAGATTATTTGTTCAGTTAACTTTCTTTGTACTGTTCGGCTTTCAGTTCCAGATGCACCGCCCCGTATTTCACTTCAGGAGCATAACAGAGTGCTCCTAACCCAAGGCCAGAGGCTCACGCTCAGCTGTTCCACTTCCAATGTCAACAGTGAGATCAAGATTAACTGGCTCCCACCTCATGGTGTGGTAAGAATGCAGGCAAATTCATCTGTGCACACCTGTGCCATATTCTGTGCACGCATACACACACACGCACACAAGTTTTTTGTAACGGCCCATTTACACTTTGCATAATAACTGCATGATTACTACATGGCACAAAATGAGAGTGAGCACCAGTTTGTGATAGCTCTTTGGTTGCTTTTGATTTGTAGCTCTTAAAAGAGCACATTTCAGCATGTAAATTTTCGAGAACTAGGAGTGTAAAGCTTTTTATGATGCAAGATGTTGCAACTTAATATGTTTCAATATGTAATACAGTGGATTACAGTGTAACCTGTTTTGTTATCACATTGTTATTTGATTCTAAGGGCGCCTTGAGCAGTAGTGGCTCGGAAAAGCGAATCGATGACATGTAAACATAAGCATCACGTGACTTAATGTTATTATCCGTCATCTTTTCTTTACCAAGTCTTTCTGACTGACTCGGGGAATATGTTCCTGCTCTATTTGTACAGAAAGCATCCGTGCAGCAAAGCTCACAACTTTTCACCGAGCCAGTCCTGCACAAACGTACAGCCACCCTCCAAATAGAAGCCGTGACAACCCAGGATTCGGGGAGCTACTACTGTAACGCAGAGAACTACAGAGGAACCAGTACCGAGAGAGTCTGGGTGGATGTCTACAGTAAGGCCACCTGTCATATGACACATAAGATACAGTACAAAATGTCACTTTTAATTTCGCTTTCGTAAGACATCTTGCAGTCAGGTGTGTGTACAGTATTTCAAGTGAATTCTGCTTCACTGACATTAAGACAAATTGATTTGTGGGGGTTTTTTTGCCCCGAATGTGTGTATATGTGGCTTTTGACATTCAAACCTCAGAAACTACTGGATTTCACAGAAGTAGTGCAGTTTATTTTTACACCTCACTGTACGTGAAATGATAGCCTCAAGTCTGTGACTTTCAGACCGGTGGCTTTCAGAAATTCCAATAAAATGAAAACAAAATATTCTTTCTTCTTTCTTTCTTTTTTTTTTTAAACCTCAAGCTGCTTTTTAAAAGTTGATCAGTTGAAACCAAGTAAAGTTGTATTTCAGACTTGGTTTATATGTCAATAGAATTCTATTTTCCATGATGTTTGTTTTGTTTTGTCTACCTTTGATTGTTTCTCCACTTATATGAATTTAATGTGTGTCTGTCTTAGGCAAAGGATTTATGAACCTGACCCATGTAGATAACAGGACATGGAGAGTGCGAGAAGGAGAGAGTCTGTCCCTGCGTGTGGATATGGAAGCCTACCCTAAACCACATGTCTTCTCCTGGAGCTACAATCGAAAAAATCTCACGAACACAACTGACCACGTTATAACCACACACTCACAGGCACACAGGTATGCACACACATGTATGTACATGTTTTCACTTATCAGCGTTTCTTTGTGCTGATAGTGGTGTTGGTTTGTTTGTTTTCTACACATGGACATGGAGATATTTTATTGTTGTTGGGGTTTTTTTTCCTTTACAGTTATCAAAGTCAGTTAAAGCTTGTGCGTTTAAAAGTATCAGAGAGCGGTGTCTACACCTTTCTGGCCTCCAACGGTGACGCTAGTATCCACCTGACATTTGAAGTTCATGTCCTAAGTAAGTTTCTAGGAAATATAGTTGTGTTTTGTGAGAGGAACCAGTGCCGAATTGTTTGTGCTTTATTAATCATGTGACTCACAGCGGTATGTTACTCAGTTGTTACTACAGTGTGAAATAGCACAGAGCAAACAGAAGTATATACAAACTTTGCAAATGAGATTGATTTGTTGCACCATTGACTGTTTAGTTCCTCATCACATTACTGATCGAATGTTGTTCCACTTTCAGATCGTTCAAGGATGTACAATAGTTTATTATAGTGTATTTTGGCTGTAGGTATGAAAATAATGAAATATTAGGTTAAACTGTTTTCTCTCAACACTTACTTTGTTTGATCTCTAGGTAAACCAGCAATTGTATCTCATGAAGGTCCAGTTGATGGGCAAGTGCGCTGTGTGGCTGAAGGTTATCCCCCACCTCAGATCACATGGTACTACTGCGACCAACCCCATGCCAGGTAAGCATGCTCATAGGTTGCCAATTATTCAAACCTTTGGTGCACTGCAAGCTCCTTTACAGTGTAACACAAGATTTGAAAGTATGAACTATGTTGTGACAGTAACAAACTTAAGCCAAATGTGGCATATAATTGGTGTACCAAAGCTATATCCTACAGGTAGAGGGATCCAGAAAGTCTAGAGATGTGATCTAGAAGAATGCCTTGTGCTGGCAGTGTTTAAGCTTAGTGCTGCATGTACAATACATAGTGTGTACAGATAAAATGCTACCACACAGAGCAGAACTCTCCCAATCCAACCAATGTACATATTTATAGTCACAATACATTAATTAAGTGGCCACTACAGTACGGTCATATTTACTGTAACAATTTAATATCACCATAAAAATTAATGTTTACACAATATAGTTGGATCTGGAGGATGTGGTTAATGTGATGCTTGAGGTTATTGTTGCATGTTGACGTAAACACAAGCTGTACTTTCACCGATAGGGGCAATGCCACTATCTGTATCTGTTTAAGTTTTGTCCTCCAAATATGCGTATCTGTATCTGGATTTGGGTTCAACCCAAAGTGGTCATGGAACAGTGATTTGTTTTCTTTTGTTTTCTTTTTTTTTCTTTCAACCCTACCACTATGCCCCTTGGAAACAGTGGAAAAAAACTCTATGTCAAAAATAAATTCTGTAAACACTTCATGCAACATGGTCTTTGTTCTGTGAGCTTCATATTTGAGCTTTCACTTGTGCCCATCCCACTCAGTCCCAATGCAGAGCTTTAGTCTTACTTAGATGCCCTGTGAACCTTTCTGGTGAGCTTTCTTTAAAAAAAAAAAAAAACCCAATCAAACAAATTAATAAAAAAATAATAGTGCACCTCATATCTGTTTCTATATTTATATCCATTTCTTCCATCAGAATACTATATTTGTAATCAGTTACATCCCTGTTCACCACTCAACCTGCTGATGCTGATACTGAGTCTGAGCCACTAGAGAGTGAAGGAAAACCACTGCAAAAATGATAATTGAATTATTACATGAAGGGTTTAGCTATCATGGTGCTTGCTAACTGAGGTGAGGATATAACATGACGTCGAACTGATTAGTTAATCGGCTAACGTGATGCTTGATGATTGGAGCAAGCGGACTGGTCAAATGACTGTATCATGATCGGGGCAATAAGCCTGTGATAGGTGACTAATAGTCATGTGAGTCTGGATGATATTATAGGAACAGTGTGTACTCAGAGGAACAGTTATTCTTAGATGACACACTACTGAGTGAACACCTGGTGTCCCGAGCACCGCCAAACCAAACACCAAACCATAACTTAGCAGATAGTGTGTCATTATGTGTTATGTGTACATTCACTCATTTCTTAAGCACCCATCTGTCTACAAATCGGCTCCCTAACCATACACATATATATACATATGGGGATATAAATGTTTCCTCCTGCAGAACCTGAACATGGGCTTCTATTGCTTTTTGTACATACAATCCAGCAAAATGATTTAAAAAAAAAAAAAAAATTGTGCATTGTTGGGGAAAACTATTTGAATTGGTGAAATTGCAATTGCACAAAATAGTTTTTCACACTCTTTCACAGTGATGTTTGTTGGTCAGTGGGATCTTTTAGCTGATGTCACATGGCGCATTTTGGGCCAAATCTGTGTAAAATTGACTACGTTTACATGGACAGCAGTAATCTAATTATTGACCTTACTCTGATTAAGATAGTAATGTGATTAAGGTGTTTACATGAGTCGTTTTTGGAATACTCCTGTCATGTTCTTGTTTTACATGTTATAGAACATAATTAGATTAACAGCCCGCGTCATTACATCACCACGCCACGCCGTCCGACGTCCCTCCAGAATTTCACGTATCAACGTACAGTTCGTCTTCGTTATGGTACCGTATACAGTTTTGGTGGTTTTTAAAAAAAATTTTTTTACGAACGCTTTAAGTGCAGTTAATTATTTGTCATGCTATATGTGCTAATAGACAACTGCTTGAAGCCGTGGGCTGCGTCTCAAACCACATACTTACCGTCTATATAGTAGCCGAGATACATGTATTTTTCCCCACTACAGGCCTATAGTAGGCAAATATGCAGTTTGGGACGCAGCTGAACTCTCTTGTTGGCCGTAAGATGTTGAGAACTGCTGTGTGTGATCGTGTCCTGTCGCAAAATGCCGTGGAAACTCTCACACGACGTTCATAATGTGATTAAGGTGTTTACGTGTCTGTAATACACGTCCATAATGCGACTAAAACAGGAGTACTCCACATGTCTTAATTCGATTAGAGCTTAATTTGAGTATGACCTTAATTAGATTAAGGTAAGTAAAAATTGCTGTTTACATGGTAGTTTCTTAATCAAAGTATGGTCTTAATCGGGTTAAGAGTGGATTATTGTTGTCCAAGTAAACGCAGCTATTGTGAAAAATTGCGAGCTCCTCGGTATATTGCAGAGTTTCCTCGATTTTGCATTCATTTCTGCAATCGCAAAATCCTGGAGGGACTGTCTACATAGAAGTATTGTATAATATACTGTACTGTAGCACAGAGTACTCAAATCTTGTCATTGTTTACTGCAGTTCCCTTTATTGTTCCCATAAAAACACACAGGGCGACATTTTCATAACTGCTGTTTTGACTTTACTACTTGACTTTTACTACTTTTTCTGCTTTAACCATACCTTTATAAGCTTGTAATCTCCCATTAAGAACTATCCCTGCTTTTATTTTATACAGTTTAATAGGTTTACATGATAGTGACGATATAAATCTTTACTGGATAATCAAAATGCTGAAGTTTCACGACAAGTAAGAATCAGGAGACCAAGCGCCAGAGAGCCAGTGTTGAATCAAAAACATGGTTTATTTTTTGTGCAAAGACAGTCTGGACAATAGTCTCTAGCCTGTAATCTAAACATAAGTTGGATACAGTTGGCTTTTATACTGATGTGTACGTGCAAACAACATACCTAATGCTAATAAGAGAAAAACATAATCAAGGACAGAAACATGTTGACCTAAAAACATTGCAAAGGACACCCATGTATACATCATAAGACCATGAGTAAGCAAAAATCACTTTGAATTGATCTTAAATTATTTAATCATGTTTGAATGAATCATTCAAACATTGGGAAGCAAATCAGCATCAAGGCTATGAGTGACCACTGCTTTTGGAGCACAATTATGTGAGATTATATTAGATTTGAAATCTCCTGATACAATCAGCAATCATTGATGGTTAGTGGGTGCGATACGATGATGCTACTGTATATCTAATACAATTTCTCACAACGTGGTGATGCAAAGCCTTAATTAGTGTAACTGTATGATTCATTTGCTCATACTCGTGGTCAGTTGTTTCCTCACAATAAATCAACAAATGCCAGACATGTTTATGACACAGTGTTTCAGAATTTCTGCATGATAAAGCTTAGGAGAAGTAGGATTGCTAGACCTCCATGTTACCCGTGTTGAGCATGTTGGTACATGTTGGTACATGTTGGTACGTGAATACAGGGACATCAGAAAAGCATTCAGTGCCAGGCTTTCTGTGTAATGTTCCTTTGGTATGTATGTTGGTGTTGGTAACAACAATAGGTATACATGTTGTAACTTGTATGTTGTTCTGTTCATATATATATATATATATATATATATATATATATATATATATATAAATGTATGTATGTATGTGTGTGTGTGTGTGTGTGTGTGTTGACCCTTGACATCCATTAGTGCATGTCCATGACTATTGTTAATTCATTATGTGACACTCTAGGTGTTCTAATTTGTTAAATGCCACACAAGAGGAGGAGGATGTCGTCACTGTAACCATGACTAACCCACCCTTTGGGAAGGGAGCGGTGGAGAGCCGCTTAAACATCACCAAGAACAATTACCCCACCCTGGAGTGTGTGGCTTCAGCCGAAGGCGAGATTGTCTACACGCTGTTTTCCATCAGCGGTGAGAACACAAGCAAACATGTAAACACTCTACACACAATAAAGCACACACCCACTTAAGGCCTGATTCCTGACTTAAAACCAGTTCCGTACATAAAACTGGAAGAAAAATAAACAATAGAAAGGGTTTCCGGGATCAGACGTGATCTCTTAGCAGGTCATTAAATGTTATTAAATTAAACGTTTGTTAGTGTGTATTTGTACTGCTATCCTTTTGATGAAAGACGTGAGCACTAATTATCTGCTAAAGGAGTCCAGTATCCAGCAGTGTTAGCAACAGTAAATGGTGCTAACACTAAATGAGCACTAGGAGCTAATAAGCCTGAACTGAAAATATTGAACGTCAAACATTTGAAGGAACTTCTGAACAATTTCCTTAGCCATTAGATACATATCTCAAGTCACTGTCTGACTTCATCTCCTCTCAAATTGCTCCTCTGCCATTCTATACCAAAATGCTGAAACAGTAGATTTATTTGAAATTATTTTTAGTGACACAATTACAATGTTGTTGTTTTTTTAACAATGATAATGACTGAATTTGTTGAGAACAACATTTTCTATAATGTATATGTAATGTACCAATTATTTAACGACAAATACGAAAATACAGAATCAGAAAGGCAAGCCTATAATTCTGTTTGAAGATCGGTGTCACGATTTCCCCTCGCGCTAAGCACTGGAGCACGCAGCGCGCTCCGAAGAGCTAGCACACGCTTTTGGGTTTTCAGTGACATTGAATTTGTTTACTTTCTACAAGTGCATCTGTTATGGTTTATGTACTGTCTCCGCCCCTGTATTGTCATTGGTTGTTTCCTGTATCTGTCATCATTAGTCTCAGCTGTTTTGCATCTCATTGCACTTTGTGAAGTATTACGTGAGTTTTCCATATGCCAAGCGTTTGTTCCTCGTTTCATGTGTTATAGTTGTATAGTCTTGTTCTCGCCCTCGTTCTTCGATTCTGTTTTGCCTCGTTTATGCCCGTTTGTCGATCGCCGGACCCATTGCCTGTTTTTGACCACACTATTGTCTCACGATTTGGAGTTGTCTGCCTCTCTCTCATATAATAACGTTCTTATCTGCATTTGCATCCGTCCTAATCTCCATTATGTTCCGAAACGTGACAATCAGTTTAGTAGATTTACATGCCATGTGACTAACGAACCAAGGTATGTTAAGTGCAAAAATTTGCATACCCTTAGGAAAAAATTAAGAAGAAAAAGCACAAAAAATGTACAAACACTTGTACCAACAACTTATTGTGTTAGGTTTCAGATGTTCCTTCATTGCATTAAGTAACAAAAAATATTGAATAGTATATTTTAATAATGAATTTTTTTTTTAATGATATCAGTTTAAAATTTGCATTTACTTCTTTATGATGATATATACTCGAATCATTTGTATGCCCAGTAGTTTCCTTTATAACTGCCTCCAGCCTCTTTCTGATCCAATCCGCTTGGCAGTTTTAACTGAGAGGATCCAAGAAGGTTCTCAATGACATCTGTTATAATCTTGACAGATGCCATACACTGCCTTTTTTTTGGAAATATGTTCTGGAGACTGAGAGAGCCATTGAGAAAACCTCCTTCTTTCTTTGTTGTTATCTTGTTGCACTTATATTGTCAAGTTCTTGGATCTCCTTTTTTGCAGATGTTGAAATTTAAAATAGACGTTGTACTTTTTTGTATCCAGAAACCACAAACGATACAAATTTTTGTACTCAGAAGAATAAACAGATTGTGAAACACCTACACAGTTAAGCTTTAAGGCTTAATGCTCTTGTAGTCTCTTTGTCCAACATAGATATAAATCTATTTCCATTTTATGTTCAATTCTATTATAAACTGTCCACTGCAGTTGAGTGGCTGACATGGCTTTATCATAACAGCCATTATTCTGTTCAGCTGTTGTTTGGTTTTTGGCCCATTCAGGCATTACCCTTCATTGAATTTCTCTCAGCTTTCTCACTCTCTTTCTCACACTCCATTTCTCTGTGTTTCAGCTTTGGACTTGGCTGTAGATGCTAGACATCTTTTAGTATAATCTCTTCCCGCTTCATTGATTCATTGCAAAAAGAAAATGTCCCAGATCTCTTTTATTGTTTGTATCTTGTAAGATCCAATTTATTGCAGATAATTCTATTTATTTTAAGTCATCTGGCCAGCGTAGATCTTCAATCCACTGTTTGCTTTGCTTGCACTAAACATTTTCAGCATACTGTTGAATGAAACCAGTAAATGTGTAGAAGCCCAGGGGTGCCAAAGCATCACCAGTGCAGAGCATTTTATCATTCTGGGCTGAAGTTCTGGTTTATTTTCATGTTACCAAGCACTGCTGGAGCATGTAAATACTGCAAGGTGAAGCAAAGTTAACCATGGTCTTGTTGGAATGAGTTTTATCGCAACATTTGACATTTTTTGCCAGCTAGCATCCTTATTTTTTCCAGATTTTATAGTTATTTTTAAATTCAACTGAGTGTCTGCCTGGGGCTCTTAGGTTTCTGGAGTATAAACGCAATGGTGCATTGGGATGGAGGTGGTAAGAAGTGTTTGCACTGGTGCGAGTTCAGGGCCATGGGGTGGAGGTGGTTGCCTGAGTCTGTTCGGCAGAAGTAAAGTATGTAAGTAAGTGGAGAAAGACCCCAAAGTTTAAACTTCTGTAACAGTTGATTTATGTATCAAGCCTGTTCTTTGCAGGGGGCATGAAAGTGTGTGGGTGTGTGTGAGAGTTGGTGTGGGTGTGTGTTTGTGTGTGTGTGTGTGTGTGTGTGTCCATGCTTGTGCTGTAGAAAAGGGATGATATGAAGGTACAGGTTTTTAGAAACAGTGGGACAATGAAGGGAGGGATAGAGAGAGAGCAGTAAAAGCCAGTGACCGGTTTACAGGGGATTATTTCCTGCAGAGTCTGCATTCTCGGATTTGAAATGGAGAGAAAGCTTCTTATGACTAAAGAGCTTATTACACCTCAGAGTACAAAGCAGAAAAACAATAACACTCAAACACACACAGAACCTAGCAACATAGTAGTCGTTAGGAAACGTGTACAAATTCGTACAGGACGAAACCAAAATAAGCTTGGGTCTGTATGTAATTACCATAGTACACTCACTGTACATGTAGATCAAACTGTGAGTTTGGATATGTAAATACAGTAAAGCTGCATTATTTCGGTATGATTTATGTCATTTTTTACAATCTTTGAAATCCTAAAGATCCCTATGTACATAAGGGAATTGCAACCCTTGTTTACGACAAGTATCAGTTACTGTTATGCTTTTAAGAGAACTTATGCATCCTTACATTCTTTCTTTGTTTGTGTGTCTTATATGAGCCAGAACACCAGCCCAACCTAGCACCACACCATCTCTTTAGTGCCTTTCATTTTTGGTTTTCTGATATCTTTTTTTGTTATTGTTTTTTTTTGTTTATTTGTTTTTTTCCAGAACGTACTGTTCCTCATGAGCTTTTTACTCCATTGCTGATTGGCTTCACTGCTGCTGCAGCCATCCTTTGCCTCATCCTGTTTGTTCTCATTTACAAGTACATACAGGTAAGGCTGAACAACTTACACAGTGCAGGGCAGACTGGGCATTGAACTGGCAATGTTACAGTACTGATTTTGTTTAAAAAAAATTATATATATATATATATATATATATATATATATATATATATATATATATATATATATATAATTGAAATAAAAAAGTTGAAGGTCTGTGTCTTGATGATTTTTTTTTTTTTAACCAATTTTGCAAGGAGCGTTATGAATGCTTATTAAAGCCTTAGATTACTGCAGCATGACATTTTACTGCAATTTACCGATGAGAGAAATATAAGTGCTATTTGCAGTACTTATATGCTGAAACTTGCACTAATATATAACTGTAATCATATTAAGAGCACAGCGTGTCCTCCTGAAGATTAAAGGGAACTAGCATTATACTGACGGTTATTTATATGAGAAGAGGTCCTCATTTTACAGTATAAACCATTATTAATCCAAGCCAGACATGTACATTTTGTCATGCATTTCCAGGTTATCTAACTGTAGTTCTCCAGCAAAACCACTCTGTTTTGCCCCATGAGGGAACCCCTGTGATTAATTAGATCTCTTTATGAGCGGGTTCCCGTGATCTTTTATGTTATACACGGCAGTCTTCCCACCATGCATAGCAGTTCAACAGCAACAATAACACACATACACATGGCCACCCGGACACACACACAGACACTATACACGGATACACATACACACCACAAACAAGTTTATACTATGGGTCAGGCCTCAGAGCAGTTTCTATGGTCTGTTGTTGTACTAGAATAGCTATATGTAAAAGCAAATTCGCGAATTTGTCAGTACCATAAATGTATTTAATCAGCCATCACGAATTTGGCTTCTTAAGTTTTGCACTAAAACCATAAGGTTATTGGAAGTAACATTTTGTAGGTAACAGTATATACCATGAAAAAATTGTATATTACTTAATTCCCTATATTATTGCTCTATAACCTATCGCACTACAGGGAAAAGCAGAGGTGCATTGTTTTATTGCTGTAATAATAGAATAATATATCAGTGTGTTTATGTCTTGTTTGGGAACATTTTGCAATAATCTGGCTCTCACTGTGTCCCCTTGCTAAAATCCATCCTATGTACATCTACAGAAACCTAAATACCAGATTCAGTGGAAAGTCATTGAGGGAATCCATGGCAACAACTACGTCTATATTGACCCTACCCAGCTTCCGTATGACCATCAGTGGGAGTTTCCGCGGGACAGGCTGCGATTCGGTCAGTTGGGTTTTGTTTACCATCTCCATCCCTGGCGCCATCAGTCAATAACACAAAATGTGGCTCCCACTTCCTCCTCTTTTTTTTCTCTCGTAGAGTGTTTGTCAATTGTGTTTTATAGCATACTGTACTTTATGTGTGTTTTATGGAAGTCTGGCATTATTCCAAACCTACAAAGAACACACTGCCTGTGCCAAAATGGATGGTAATAGTTAACAAGTTCCCCAATTGATTCAAATCAAAGGTCAGCATCCCAGAACTGTTCCCATGAGAGAACCTGAAGGGAAATGCACACGTGTCTCTGATGTGTTAAATGGCGGACGTTGCTACAACAGATTTATATCACTGGATTGTTTTTCTGCATCCCCAGGCAAAACTCTTGGCTCAGGAGCATTCGGGAAGGTGGTGGAGGCCACAGCATATGGAATGTCCAAGGCTGATACAGTGATGACTGTGGCGGTCAAAATGCTAAAACGTAAGCAGAGTTGTAGAAGCTCATGCTGATTAATGAATCACACGATTCCTGTTAATACAGAGTGATATAGGTTGTGCTAGAAGGGCTCATTCGGAAGCAGTGTATACCTGATATCCAGCTGTCACTCTGGTAAATAAAACTGTGGGAAAACTGACTCTTTCACTTGGTGGACTTAACAGGCTTCAGTTCCAAGAACCCAAGATCAATACTCCTCACAAAGATCAGGTTATATTACCACTAAGAAAAGACTCTAAGTGTTAGAGGACACAACTTACATACCCTTATGTCAGTAACATGATATGTACTTTAGGTTAAGTGTCATGTTTAGGAAGCACAGTTAATGAAAGATTTAAAATAATCTTAACACTTTTACATTCTGAGAGAGATGTATGTGCTTAAGGTTTTCACGTCACTTACCATTAATGAATTCATGAATAAACCGACATTTTATTTTAGTGTTACCCTCAGAATTTAAGATTCAGGTGTATCTTTTGTGTGCCTGTTCTACTGTTTTCATATTCATTTGTATGTCATTTGATGTTGTGCCACAGCGAGTGCGCATGCCACTGAGAAAGAGGCTCTGATGTCAGAACTGAAGGTGCTCAGTTACCTTGGCAACCACATAAACATCGTCAACTTACTGGGTGCCTGCACTGTTGGAGGTGAGAGAGCGAGAGAGAGAGGTCCTTCATTCCTAAATTGCAGAAGCTCAAAAATACACACAGCCCCACTGTAAACATTTACTACTCACACATAGTCTACAGCAAAATGTTTTATTGTGATTAAAATTGTTAGTCTCAACAATGTTTAGTTAAATATAATGGTAAATATATATTAAATCCCAAACTGTAATAATTTCTTTTTGTTATTCCATTGACTGTCATGCCAATAAAGCAGGTAACTGAATTGAATTAAACTGAAATGATAGAATAAATGGATTAGGTAATACAGTTAGCGAATAAGGAGGTAATAATAAAAAAAGTAATGTAAATGTGTGTGAGCTATTGAATTGATTGCTGTTGGGCCTTTCCCCAGGTCCGACTCTGGTGATAACTGAGTACTGCTGTTTTGGCGACCTGCTGAACTTCCTGCGCCGAAAGCGTGACTGCTTCTGCTGCTCCAGACTGGGAGATGACACGTACTATAGAAATGTTCTGTTACATCCAGATTCAGGGTGAGACATGTTTATATATCTGTCTTTTTGCAGTTTCTTTTGTTACAATTAATTTGTATTAACAATTAACTAATTAAAACTGTTTAGTTAAAACTAAAACTGCTGACATGATGTGATTATGGCTTGTGATCATTGCAGTGACGGTAGAAATGGCTATATGACTATGAGGCCTTTGGTTTTGGGAGTTCAGTCCACTGAGAAACGTTCACTACCTAAAGGTATGGCATAGTGAAGAAGAATTGCAACTCTTCTCTTCTTTTCTTCTCTCTTCTGTTCTTTTCACTTCTTCTGAGAAAGCTTTCATGCGGTATATAATATGTCTGTCTCAGGGGCGTTAGCTGGACTTTTAATCGTTCAGGGCTGAGCCCAGATTCTTCTAAATCAAAAAACTTTTAAAAACGTACTTCAAAATAAGCTGTTTCCATTGGACAAATTTATCATAAACTTTGCCTCGGGTGTTATCACTGTTTGCAGGACTACCAGACCGACAAAGTATAAAACTTTTTGGCATCTAGTTTGGTGTTGCTAGCCAAGGGGAGGCACAACTACGGTGAGGTGAAAAAGTATTTGCCCCATCCTGATTCCTTCTGTTTTTGTATATCTCATACTAAATAGTTTTAGATCTTCAAACAAAATGCAACATAAAACAAAGGCCACTTGAGCAAACATACAATACAGTTTTCATTCAATTATTTTTCATTGAAGCAAAAAAAGTTATGCAACAATTATCACCCATGTGAAAAACAACTTGCCCCCTTAAACATAAAATCTGGTTGTTCCACCTTTAGCAGCAATAACTGCAACCAAACGCTTCTGATAACTGGACATCAGTCTTTCACTTACTTCTAGGACTGGGACTTACTTCTATGCTTTGGATCATTGTCTTGCTGCATAATCCAGTTGCGCTTGAGTTTCAATTTAGGGAAAGAAGACCGGATATTCTCCTTTAGGATTTTCTGGCAGTGAGCAGAATTCAGGTTTACCTCAATTATTTCCCAGGCCCTGAAGCAGCAAAGCATCCCCACACCATCACACTTCCACCACCATGCTTTACCATAAGTGTCTTCCTAATAGTTCCACTTTTGACTCATCAATCCACAGAACATTCTCCCAAAAGGTTTGAGGATCATCAAGGTGTGTTTTAGTAAAATTCAGATGAACCATAATGTTCTTCTGGGTTAGCAGTGGTTTTCACCTCACCACTCTTCCATGGATGCTTTCTACAGATGTTTGCCCAGTGTCTTTCTGATAGCGGAGTCATGAACAGTGACCTTTATTGATGAAAGAGAGGCCTGTAGGTCCTTTAATGTTGTCCTTGGCTCTTTTGTGACTTGCTGGATGAGTCGTTGCTGTGCTCTTGGAGGAATTTTGGAAGGTTGGCCACTTCTGGGAAGGTTCACTACTGTGCCGAGTTTTTCCATTTGGAGATAATGGCTCTCACTGTGGTTCTTTGGAGTTCCAGAGCCTTTGAAATAGCTTTGTAACCCTTCCCAAACTGATGTATTTCAATCACCTTCTTCCTCATCATTTCTGGAATTTCTTTCAATTTTGGCATAGTTAGTGACAAATCGCTCAAAATGGAGAATTATTCATGGCTAAAATAAAAATATTTGGGGCCACAGGCTCAGGACAGGTTACGCCCCTGGTTTCTCTCTGTCTCTCCCTAACTCAATTATTTATTTTTCTATTTTAGGTGTTGGCTCTAACACTGACAGTGACGTGTTCAGTGAGGTTCTTCAAGAGGATGGTTTGGCTCTGGACACTGAAGACCTCCTCAGCTTCTCATATCAAGTTGCTAAGGGCATGGACTTCCTGGCATCTAAAAATGTAGGAACTCCATAATTTCTCACTTTTCCTCTCTTCTTTCTTCTCTTCTCTTTTCTTTTCTTCTCTCCTCTGCTATGTCATTTTCTACATTCTTCTGTCATGACCCCTCCAATAGTAGAAACACAATATCCTAGGTGCTCCTACATGAAGCTCAGGGATCACTTATTCAGAGTGTCCAGTCATGGTTCAGATTACCAATGATAGCACTCACATGTCCACAGGCATGTGTGCACATCCTTACAAGCGTGTCAAAACACATACACGCAAACACATTTCTAGGTTCTCAGGTTGAACAAATAGACGTGTTTCATTGCCTATTCCTCAAAATAGTCATTGTGAAAACAACTGACAGAATGCTGTTTATTGAAGTAAGACACACTGCACATTCAAATGCCCTTTGAGAATATTTTTATGACAAACAAATCAGCTATTGCTCGAGAAACTAAAACTTGTTTGATGATTGTATAAACTTATTACAGAGCCCCAAGGTCTCAGCATGTTAAACAGTTTTGACATGGGCTCTTCAGAAAATTTTTTAAGAATTTTAACTTTTAAATGACTGCCCTTTGGGAACAGCCTGTTGTTTTTCCTGAAGCAATGGCTTAAGTGGTTGAGTCGTTGCAGTTTAGACATGTAGCTAATGGGAGTATTCTGGTCCTACATGTGATCTCAGTACTGTAAGTGATATCTGATTCTTCCATTGCATTGAAGGGACTATATTCAGAGTTGGCAACTTAAGTGTTCAAGTGATATAAGACAGATAACAGTAGATATACAAGGACAGTTATACAGAACTGTGTTAAGAGGATGCTTATTTTATTTTATGGCTGATTGAATTTACCTGTCTAACTGCCTTTGAGGTTTCTTTGGTTTTCTGCTGTAGATCTTTTGGGACATCTAGGTGTCCCAGCCTTCCTCTTATAAAAACAAACAACACTTGCCTTGAAGCCAAAATAAACCCAAAGAAAGAAAGTCCATGGTTGAAATGTACTGTATGTTGTCAGTTACAATACAATGCAGTACAAAAGCAAGGGACAATTACAAATTTTACACTAATAGGGTAATATATATATTTATTTGCAGGGGCACAATGACTTAGTGGTTAGCACATTTGCCTCACACACTCTGCAGTGTGTGGAGTTTACATGTTCTCCCCACGCCTTGTGGCCCGAGTTCCCTGGGATAGGCTCCATGCTCTCTGCGACCCAATGTAGGATAAGCAGTACAGAAAATGGATGAATGGATGGACATTCACATATTTTATATTGCCCTCAAACGGCTTTCCAAAATATTGTGTTTATTTTCATTGTCCAAAACATTAATTCCATTCAAACACAAACTTAATATTGAGGTAATAACACGGTCACAGAAATTACATCTCCTTGCTGGAGTGGATGAGCACTTCACTCAAAGCAGTATACAGAACGTTGTGTCAGTTATATTAATCATTGTTCAGCTATGTGGGTTTAGGTTGTTTTTGTGGCATAACATGCAAATCTATTTTGTTAACCATTAGAACTATCTGTAAGAGCTAAAAGTGAATATATGTCTGGGCGTTCAAGCTAGTGGACAAAAATTAGTTTGAGATCTCATTCAGAGTCAACATTCTGCAAAGTATTTCAGAGGCACCACTTAAACAGATCACATAGCAGTTCTAATGAGAGCTCTAATGAGAAGGCAGTCTGACACATTGTTCATGGTATTTAAACCATCTTTTGGAATGTTACCCAATTCTGTATTGAGGGTTGTATATGTGTGTGTGTGTGTGTGTGTGTGTGTGTGTGTGTGTGTGTGTTCAGTGTATTCACAGAGACCTGGCAGCCAGAAACATCCTCCTCACACAAGGAAGAGTGGCCAAGATCTGCGACTTTGGACTTGCCCGTGATATTACTACTGACTCCAACTATGTGGTTAAAGGAAATGTAAGTTGTGCTCCAGAAACAGGAAATTATTATTTAGTTGTCTTTACCTAGTATTTACATGCCCAATATTAAAAGAAGAAAAAAGAAAATTCACCATGAATGAAAAAGGGTAGAACTAAAATCTTAAATAGACAAGAATGTGAATGTTATCACTAATAATTTGAATTCATAAAAGATTAGATTTTTTTAAGTTAATCTACTACTACTGACATCTACTACTTTTGCCACAAAGCCATGCTACAGTCTAATAACTTGGCTCTGGCTATGTGAGTTAGATTTCATCATGTGCAATTATATACAAACCCGACCCTAAAACAACTCGGAAAGGAAACTAGAAATTCTACGCAAGTCAAAACGTTTGGGTTATGCATGTAACCCTGTTCCCTGAGAAGTGAAAGAGATGTTGCGTGAGCTCCACACTGTGGGAAGTGCCCTCGCGCATGACCGGCATCTGAAGCTTGTGTAACATCATGCCTATTTATAGGCCTGCCGTGATCAGGTAACGTGGCATTTAAGTGCGTTGCGTTATACCATAAACGGCACCTGTGGACCGTGCCGTCAGCCTCTATTATCTGAAGCAAAGATGCAATTCACAGGCATGCCCCAGTATGGCAACGCTATGCAAAATCTCGTTCCCTTCTCAGGGAACAGGGTTACATGCGTAACCCAGATGTTCCCTTTCAAAGGGAACTCAATGTTGCGTGAGCTCCATGCTGTGGGAATGACAGTACCCACTCCGTCATACTGAGGGTATGGCCTGTACAAAAAGATCCAAGCCTGAGGGTCACTGCAAGAAATTCGACCCGGGGTGGAATGTATATCTAGGCTGTAATATCGAATGAATGTGTGTGGCATAGACCACTCCGTTACAGCACACACATCCTGTAAGGGTACCTCTTTGGACAAAGCCTTTGAAGAGGCGACACCCCTAATGGAATGAACACTCATGCCCAGAGGTGTAGCGAGAAGGCAGGCCTCAGAAGTGATAGAGATTGCTTCCACTATCCAATTAGAGATGCGCTGCTTCAACACAGCATCACCTCTACTGTCGTGCCAAAGGAGACCAGCAGTTGCTCCGGCCACTGGCCGGAGCAGTAGATGTAAGTACAGAGAACCCTTACTGGACACAGTCAGAGCAATTTCTCTTGTTCCGGTGTGAGGAGGGCAGAAAGCCTGCGACACTACTGGCTGTGCAGCAGACGTAGGCACTTTAGGAATATAATCCGGTCTAGGATATAGGAAGGCCTTGGCTAATCCAGGGGCAAAGTCAAGACAGGAAGGGGCAACAAAGAGAGCTTGTAGATCTCCTACTCACTTAAGAGATGCTAGGGCCAGCAGAAGAGCCACCTTTGGAGTCAGAAGCTTCTCTGAGGCTGACTCTTAAGGGCTCAAATGGGGAACCTGACAGACCTTCCAGGACCACAGAAAGGTCCCAGGAAGGTATGCCTGGTCTGCAGATGGGCTTCAGCCACCTTACACAATGCATAATCCTCGAAGTTAGAGGATGTTGCCCCACAGAGGCTCCACCAATTGGGGCATGGCTGATTGAAATGCTGGCCACTTAGACCATGATTATAGAAGGAGCCAACCCTGCTGAGAAATGTCTTCGTAAGAACTCCAAGACTGTAGCTATTGTGCAGTTCACTGGGTCTAGCTGACATTCCTCACACCACCAGACAAAAAGTTGCCACTTGAGTGCATACAATTTCCTTGTGGTTGGTGCTCTAGCGTTTAACATGGTCTCTACAACCTCAGTTGCGAGACCAGAATCTATGAGCTGGTGCCTCTCAGGAGCCAGACCCACAGTTTCCATAGTTCCGGCCGAAGGTGATAAATCAGCCCTCTGGCTTGAGACAGTAGATCCCAGTGGATGGGGATCTCCCAAGGAGTACTGTCCAGCAGGGATATTATCTCCGAGAACCATATTCGAGCTGGCCAATATGGTGTTACTAGCAGCAGACGTAGATAGTCTTCAAACTCTTGCTAGAACTTGTGGGAGCAGAGCGATCACAGGAAAAGCGTACAGATGTAACCTCAGCCACATGTGCACCATGGCGTCCAGCCCCAATGGTGTGGGAGGAGTGAGGGTGAACCACAGCAGGCAGGGTGTTGTCTCCTCGGAGGCGAACACATCCACTTCCGCTTAGCCGAACCTCTGCTATATTGATTCCACAACTTGTGGATGGAGCCGCCAATCCCTGGGCCTCAGCCCCTGACTCAACAGGATGGCTGCCCCCACATTCCAGTTGCCCAGAATGTACGTTGTACTCACTTTATATGCTTGAGAGCTGCTCTCCGTTTTTGGCTCCTTGGAGTCAGAGAGGAATTTTTTTCTTGGCTGTCCTTAGCGAAAGGAGGAGTCGCTCCCAAATCAGGCTGGGAGCCTGACCCAGAAGACAGAGCAAGAGATTGATCAGCACTTGTCTCCGGCTCCTCTTCCAGATCCAGTTCCCCAGGACCTGAACTGGCTGGCTGCCTCGTCATCGGCCGGCCCAGATCCGTGTAACTCGGAAACCCAACTTCTTTCGGCTGTGAAGAGAGCGAGCCGCGAGCGGAGCTGTCTAATTGTAAGGCGTTCACAATGCGCACAGTCAGACCTCTCGAGTGCCGTTTTTATATCATGCGACGAGCTTATTTGCCATGTCACCTGATCACGGCAGGCCTATAGATAGGCATTATGTTACACAAGCTTCATATGCTTCCCACAGCGTGGAGCTCACGCAGTGTTGAGTTCCCTTTGAAAGGGAATTTACTTGTGAATCAACTCAGAATGTAACACCAATCTAACGACTCTATCTTGTGCAGGCCCGTCTGCCAGTGAAGTGGATGTCTCCCGAAAGTATCTTTGAGTGTGTGTACACATTCGAAAGTGATGTGTGGTCTTACGGCATCTTGCTGTGGGAGATCTTCTCTCTGGGTAAGCTTTTATTATTTCTGCACATGAATCCAGATGTGAGTTAACAGACAGAATTTTAAGAACATGACATAATTTAATAATGCAATTGCTAAGTTTTATTGACCACTGGAGCGAGTGACCGGTTTCGAAATATCATCTATTAAGAATATGCATTCAAATAAACATAGGCAACCTTGTCTAATGTACTCAGCCTGAACAAGCAATACGTGTGTACCTCGTCTGTTTGGCTGGTGAGAATAACTGAATATGAGTTACATCGATTGCACCATGTACAGTATATATTCATTGCATGGAGCAATGGACATTTGAGGAACTGTGTGTGGTTCTTTAGCTTTAGCTTGATAGTACTCTTAGACTCTGACCTGTTTGTACTAGCATAAGAATATGTCTCTGACAGACATTACAAAGAAAGTCTGTCATTCTGGATAAGGGCATCTGCCAAATGCTGAAAATGTGAATTTTTTTCAGTGTTTTAAAAGTTCTTAGAAGTAATAGTGAACTGGAACTGGAACTGACCTTATCTATGTACTTTTTATTGCTTGAAATATTCAGGAAGCAGTCCTTACCCAGGTATACCTGTAGACGCCAAATTCTACAAGATGATCAAGGAGGGATACCGAATGGAATCACCTGAGTTTGCTCCGAGTGAAATGTAAGTGTGTGTGTGTGTACATATATGTATATATGTATTAACTTGTTTTCCTCTAAGGGTCTTTTCATTGTAGGTCATATTTAAACTTTGATATGGCAACATGACACATCTGGTCATGTTGTTGGAAGAAGAAGCAGTCTTTGTTTGTGACTTCTCCAGTTTCAAAATTATTCAACCCCCTGAATAGAATCCCTCACAACAGCACAAATATGCAAAACAGGTGTTGTCTCAAGCACACCTGATATAACTAATCAAGGGCTTCATTAGTTTCACCAGGTGTGCTTGAGCTGGAACTCATGAACTGGCTAGGGGCAGAAAATTTTGAAATACCGGGACGAGGCAGAAAAAGGAAGCTAATGACTGCAACCAGTTTACTGAGAAGGCAGGTTGTGAAAAACCCTCGAGTGACTGCAAAAGACCTGCAGCAAGACTTGGTGGCAACAAACACTGAGGTTTCAGTGAGCACAGTATGGCGCATAAACGCAGAAGGTTTCCATGCTAGAACTCCAGGACGTACACCACTACTGACCCAAAAGCACAAGAACAGTCGCCTCAAAATCATATTAACAAGCCACAGTAGTTTTGGGATTCTGTTCTGTGGAACAATGAAACAAAATTGGAACTTTTTGGCACGATGGATCAGCGGTATGTCTGGAGGAAGAAGAATGAAGAAAGAACACTCTGTCCACAGTCAAGCATGGTGGAGGTTCAGTAATGCTCTCAGGGCTGCTTTGCATCCTCTGGCACTGGAAACCTGCAGCTTGTGGAAGAAGAGATGGATTCATTGAAGTATCAGGAAATCCTAGGATAAAACATCATGCCATCTTTGAGGAAGCTGAAGCTTGGGTGACATTGGACCTTCCAGCAGCATAACTCAAATTCCACCAAGGCTTGGTTGCGGAAGAAGTCCTGGAAGATTCTCCAGGGCCATCACAGTCACCTGACTTGAACCCCATAGAAAATCTCCGGTGGGATTTGAAGAAGGCGGTTGCATCACACAAACCCAAGAATATTACTGAACTGGAGGCCATTGCTCATGAGGAACGGGCTGAGATTCCTCAGGAACGCTGCAAGATCTATGCATCTCGTTTGCAGCAGGTCATAACAGCAAAAGGGTGCTTTACTAAGTATTAAAGATGCTTGCCATAAAGGGGTTGAATTATTTTGAAACTGGAAAAATCATTATAAGTTGCATTTTCAGTTGAATTTGGGGAAACCACTTGTGTTGAACTATTTCAATTGCTTTTGTTTGATATGTTCATTGCAAACAGCTGAAAGTCTGTAAATTTTAACAGTAAACCTGATTTGCAATGGGGATGAATAATTTTGATCGAACTGTTTATGTCTTTAACAGCATGTTCTGAAGTGTTTTATTCCTCTTATACTATAGCATATACAGTAATGTGTGTCATGTATGTTCAGAATATATACCTTTCTTTTTAGGTATGAAATCATGCAGTCTTGTTGGGATGCAGACCCCTCCAGAAGACCCTCATTTGGCAAGATAGTGGAGAAGGTTGAACAGCAAATCTCGGACAGCACCAAACATGTACGCCATTTGATGTCCACAGACAGCCATCTTTAGCATTCAATTGCCTTTTGTTAACTTATCTGAAGCAAATTTTTCCCATTTTCTTACCTCCTGTAGATCTATCTGAACTTCAGCTCCAGGTTGCCTGTTGTCACAGCTCTCCGTGAGGAGCCTTTTTCTCACTCCTCACGCCGTAATTCAGGAAGCGGTCACATCACTCCCACTCAGCCTCTGCTGTCCAGTGATGATGTTTTTTTGGAGGAAGAAGCTCCCAGGCAGCCACGGGCATAAAAAAAAACCTCCTCCACAATGCTGGTTCTTCTACGAAGTCTGTAAGCCTTTCAGACAAATCCAGGCTGAGTGAAATAAGCGAACCCTGGAACAGAACCCTGGGCAGAAAAAAGTCACATCATCTTCACACTCTCTTCCCTTTACTGATGTGCTTAGGGAACAATGTAGAGAGTACTTTCACTCTTTTCACATTGCTTCATGATCAAGTGACATGGGATGGTGGGACATGGAAGTTTTAGGGAGAGTTTTACATTTTCATGCTGTTTGATATTCCTGTCGGGTCGATTAACACAGTGACTCCTTCACTTCTGCACAACAGGCCGAACCTGGTCCTTTTGTGGTACGATGAATTTTTAACTCTGCATAGGTACTGGGGAAGTTTATCATATATCAAGCTTTATTTTCATGAGCATAGCACATTCATATTAACAAGATGTTTAAACCTTTCTTTAAAAGTTAAAACATCGGTGTTTAAACCTTTGTGTGTTTTCATGACCATCAGCACAGGTGGTAATGTGGCATAGAGCAGTGCAAACGTGTCACAACTGCCGAGACTTGAATACAAGCATGTACGTTTTATTTTTCGAATGCCAACAGTCCAAAATCAAGAGTCACTGAAAACATACAGGGGGATAAATATACAAATACCAAGCTAATGCAGAGATAAAACGTGTGTTGAAATGGGGGGACAAATAGTTAACACCGGGTTGTAAGAGCTAGGAGTGTCTTAGCCCTGTGTCTGTGCTAAGAGGGGGTCAATAGGGTCGGTATTGCGCATGCATTTTTACAGGTCCCACAATGGGTTTTCACACCCAATTATGCCCCATTTCAATGTAGCATGTTCATTTATGGTCATGAAAATAGAAAGAGCACAACTGTGAAAGAAATGGCTTGCAACCACCCAAATATACCAGCTTACCCAGCAATTTAAGCTTGTGCTGATGTAAAATAGAGCCTTATGCCATTGTTCTTGATTTGTAGGTCAATACAAATGGTCAGAAAAGCACTTTTAAAAATTTTGATCAATCTCTATCTTGAATGTAGATGCTCTTTCTTAGCAGTATATACACCTAAGTCCTGGAGTCTTTCATTTTGAAAGTGCATATTGGTCTTGTGTTTTGTATGATGGGTTGAGGCCGCTTTAGGGCAGTTTAGTAGAGATACACTGCTTCAGAATTATTCAGTTGCAGATTGAGACTATGCTTTGTTTATATTCAAATCACAAGCTTAATAATTAGGTGAAGTACATGTTTGTGCATGTTATTTTCCTCTGGTCTCTACATTTCTGGTAGCTTCAATGAGTACAAGAACACAATAACTACGTATAGACTCACTTCTTTTTCTTAGGTTATTAGTCATAGATTTAATATTTTTTTTTTTTTTTGCTTTTCTTGTTGTTAAAATGTAAAGAAAAGACTTCTTATTGGACTTCTATTAATATTTTCAGGGAACCTATTTAAGTAGCATCTCAAAGTGTTAAAGTGCAAATGACGAACTTTCTGGGCTGAATAACATTTCAGCTTTAAGAGCAGTATTATGCTTGGTTTGTTATGTGAAGGATTTTGTCTAGTACTGTGTGAAACTTTGAAAACCAAATTTGACAGAGTCCTTCAAGCTTCCCAAATACAAGATACTGTGGTAGAGGTAAAACCGGCAAAGCTGATTAAAAACAAAAGACTTGTTTTTAAAAGCTCAATTCACCTTCTATTTCTACTCATCTACTTCTACTCTTGTCTCTACATATAAATGGCTGAATAGTATGAATTTGATTGAAAAACAGAGACTGTTGTGAATCTCTCATGACTCCCATGCCTGTAGTTTAGGTGCTGCTGCCTAGACTTAGAATTAGTTGAAGAGTCCAGTAGCATTCGAAACGTTGCATATTTTGTTAGGAACAGAGAAATGTCTCATAAGACTCCACTTTAAACATTTTAAGATGTTGATATGGAGGCAGAGTAATGTGTTTTTGTAGATATGTACATATTTAATTAAGCTGTTCATAAAAAGATATTGTACTGTATATTATCCTTTCTGTTCACATGTTTATAAAGAAGTTACCTTTTTTTGTCATTACATACAGTATATGAACAATAAGTGTTGCAGAGAATATTCACTCAAGCTTAGGACATTAGACTTAGGTTAAGAAGATGCATCAGAAAACACCAACACTTTCCATACAACACCAACTGTCGTGCCTCACGGTTAACCCTCAGATTAGACTTCTGCTCTTTTGCCAATAAGAAACTTGAGGAACAATACATGTGAAAGAGTGCTGTTGAGGAAAGAGCTAATAGAAAGCTACTGCATTTCAGACATGGATGCCAATGGGTGCACACTCTCCGTAGGAACAGCCAATGGGCGACATCTCAGTGGATCCACCAGTGGAAGGGTAGCTGCTCTGAGGGAGAGCCAATGAAATCGTTCTCATTACTTGTTGACCTACCAATTGGAAAAAGAGCAGCCCTGCATTAGAGATGGAGAGTTTATCAGAATCCTAAGACTATGAGCAACAGACTGAGTGATTCAGATCGTGCCAGGTAGACCTTGTAACATCAGTAGTCAGACACCCGTCAGTAGCTCTCTTTCTGTTCTTTGTGTCCAGCTGCTTCCTCCAGCGGAAGTGTCACTTCCAGGGCACTTGAGCTGGGGAGATCCCAGCCGCTCTCTATCCCACCTCCACCGCTTCCCTCTCACCCTCTTCCCACACTGCGACATTGTTCTGTGGGGCATCTGTCTGCATCTGTGTGTGTGTGTGTGTGTGTGTGTGTGTGTGTGTGTGTGTGTGTGTGTGTGTGTGTGTGTGTGTGTGTGTGTGTTGTAGCATAATGCAGGTCATTTTGCTGGTAAGGCACCAGAGCACTGATGAGCTATCATTTATACAGCTTGTGAAATACACTGTATACCATAAACTGGCTCCTGGCTGCCAGTTTGTGGACATGATACCACTCCTGTGCTGTTGCTTGCTCTATTGTAATATGTGTAAATGATGTAATGTCACTATTTTTAGGGCAATGTGGTACGTTCATGCTAATGCTGTAAATGTTTAAGTGCAACTCTTTTTTTCTGTGTGTGTGTGGTTTTCATACTATTTAATATTTACTTTGCATATCCATTGCATAAATGTTACTTTACTAGTTCCACCCATTGACTGTGTGTATGGATTAAGGTCTTTACATGTAAATAACAGGTGGCTTAATTGCCTATAGCAGATGTGCAACTTCATTCACATTTGGTACACCCAGTATACAGAATACCATTCATCTAATCACATGTAAACTGATGTAACGTCATCATGTGGTAATAACTATATGATAATGCATGGATTATCTCAGTAGGTCTGTTTTTGGACAAATTATTGGTGATATTTTTTGTCCCTTGAAGAGAAGGTTTCCTCTGTGCACTTCATCATTGTATATTTATTTTAAGGGTTTTGTTTGTTTGTTTGTTTTTTTGTTTTGTTTTATTGTGTAAGATCTGTCATTTGTGTCTGTCATGTCTCGTTATTATACACTGTAAATAAACCATTGAAACATAAATGATTCCACACAGTGTGGGCTTTTGTGGTCTTTGTAATAAGGTAACATAAAGTAAACAAGAACTTAATATCTTTGGCCCATTATAATAATTGGAAAAATGTGAAAACAAGTTTATTCAAACAAACACAGATCGTTTCATATAAACATGCAACATATATCATACCCTGTTCCTGGAATGGGGTCTGGACCCACCGCAGCCCTGACCTTACATTTAACAACTGGATTTTTTTCTTAAAACTCAAACATAACCCAAAAGTAAACTTTTAAACATGGCTCAGTGCCCATGCATGTTTTTATTCCTGAGGTTCTAACATCTTGTTTTATGTTAAACCCCTAACCCAAAGAGTGTTCTCCACTTTATGACCGTATTCCTTTAGGATGTCATCTCAAATTGAATTACCAGTGTGCTTCATTGTGCACAATTTTTTGGGATATGGCAAGCCATTTGTGATCTTGTTTTGAACAGTTGGACTCCATAAGCTTTGTGTTTAAATGCTGAATTTTGATTATACCCAACTGTAAATCCTATCTGTTGAACAGGGGTCTGGCCCAAACCCAGGGCTGGACATCTGCTTCCACCTAGTCACAGAAATGAAAAAGAATTAATGCCTGGATGAAACACTGTTGTTACAAGTGTTGACACTGGCAACATGGCAAGATCCTGCCTTCCAATGTTTATTTAGAACTTGATGCTGTGTTCTGAAAAAGGTCCTTTCACACAGATGAAACTTTGAGTTAAGAAATCCCATCTCTGCTGCACTGTATCCGGTGCTTATGGCTCTCCTCCACTGTCTGAGCTCATTGTTTGTTCGTCTATCTGATAAGAGAAGAAGGATTTCCCACTATTGAAACCTGCCAAAAACACACAGTGAGTAAGCAGCACCTGAAGAGTCTGTTTGAATTCAAAAATCAGTTGAGAGACAGAGAGTTTACCAGCATGTCATGATTTGAAAGATAAGAAACACCTGTGTAAAACCTGCGAACTTTCTCTAGGTCTTTTAATTGTTTTCTAGTGTGGGAGTTTCACACCAGGAGGTTGAGAAAGTCCCTTGAGTTTAACTTGGATGTGCACTAAGTCATCAAAGATGACTGGAACAAATTAAAACTGAAGCTGTACTGGAACAAAGCAAAAGGTCAACTTCTATAAAGTTTTCCAATATTATCTGCAGAGCTGAGAGGTAGAATACAAGCAGCCATCTTATCAAGCTACTCAAAGTGAACAACAAATTATAAACACAATGTCCAGATATACAAGTTGTTCCAGGATCAGCACTGTTTCACCCTTTCTCGCTGGCGTTCCATCCCACCAGCAGAATGGAAATTGACTTTTTCAATCAAAGTATTAACAAATGAGTTATTTTATCGCTGCAAGTCTGTTTTAAGATTAATCAATACACTGTTGGGTTTCTGTTTGTAGAGTATCCTGACTCTGTGTTTAACTGCTGGTGAACAGGGCATGGGAAAGGGGCAGTGGGGTTGGGGCACAGAGATCTCTGGTATCTGTTGTATCTGTTGTATCTCTGGTACAGAGATAAAACAGACAGCACAATTAAAGCCTTTCTGATAGTAAAACACCATATACAACTGTCACAATACAATTATAACATTTAAAAAAGAAACATTTATGAAAAACTGAAAATTCTTAAAACACGGGCACAACTAAAACAGGCGAAAATACATTTTTTTAGCCTCTAGTCAAAATAATTTATTAGCCTTTATTGTTAATATAACCATAATTTTTCTTCATACTTTGAGTCACCTTGCAAACATATCAGACTTAACACAAGTTCAGCAGAGTTTCTGGTTACCATAAAACATGATCATTCAAAGAAGGCAGTATCTTAAGTACAATATTGGCTCAAAGGGGGGAAAAAAACTAGCACATACTGTTGGCACAGGCCACTGGGCACAGGCACGTGTTTCTGGCCATAGCCACAAAATTGCATCTGAACACAACTGGTAAAAAAAATAATAAAACATCAGCTTACTCCTAACCGAAGCAGCCAGGCCCCATCATGATTCCTGTAATTTATGCTTACACCTATATGAAAATATACTAGTACTAATATACTATATATACTAATATACTAGTATACTATTCAAGAAACTTCACTCTCTGAAGCTCTCTAAGTCAGTTCAACTTGAGTTCAGTCACTCATCTTTCTCAAATTTTATGGATTAAAATTGGCAGCAGTAAAGAGAAGTCATTTGATTCTGCTCTGCACAATCGCTTTATTTGTTTTACTCATGCAGGCTGACCAAGGTGCCTATGAACAAATGTTAATGTGTGCTTTCCTGTGAACTCTGCACTTCGAGAAGTATGACTGGCTGCATGTGATACCCTATAGCAAATGACCTCTTTAAAACAGCCTTTATGTTAGTGTATGGGTGTGTGTGTGTGTGTGTGTGTGTGTGTGTGTGTGTGTGTGTGTGTGTGTGTGTGTGTGTGTGTGTGTAAGTTTGAGTGCACATGACTGCATATTTGTCTCATAGAGAGAGGGAGAGAGAGAGAGAGATCTCGTTTAATGAGTGTGTTGCTTTCCTGTGGTTTCTGCGGCTTTGCTGACAGTTTGACCTGCACGTTGTGTACAGAACAGTAGAGAGATGGTGGAAGTTGGAAGGAAAGGAGAACCAGCAGTGAAGCAAGATGGAGTGAAGAGATTAAGAAATTCAAGGTGGATGAGTTCATGCCCATTTGGTTGGGGCGAGGGGGTACATTCACAAGGACACAGCACACTTTTCTGCTTTTGCATAATATGTATTAACTGCTGTGCTTATGTAACAGTTCTTTTCCATTTGTTTACCATTACTGTGCTGTCTATCAGTTTGTCGCACAAGTCCTAACCCCACAAGTCCTTTGGCCAAAAACAATACTGTGCAATACAATATCATAACACGTGGGCCATATTTACAGACTCCATCCTTGGGTCCCAAATAAAATAAATGAAAATGATATCCAAATTAAGTGTGTAGGTCTTTTAATTTTTAAATATAATTATAGAGAGCCTCGGGAATAATTCTAGACACCTTTATGAACAGAAATATATTTCAGCAACAAGTTCCTATGGCGTAAGTTTTACTTTGAACTCCCTTTCCTTATTGCTTATTTAATACAAATGCATTTTACCTACTTTATTTTAATATAAATGCCGTGTTTGCCAATCCCTTATACATAATAACTTAGGAAATCAACAGCATGGATAACTAAAACTAAACAGCACATTTACTCATCTGCTTACATTCAAAATTACAACGCCACTATTAGACATCTGTAAAGTCTTACTCATTGAGAAAATGAAAAAATTGCTGAGAAACTACAGACACAAGCCTCAAAAACAAAAAGAGATACAGTATGCCATGCATACAATCACTAACAAAACAAACAAAAGAATGTCTAATGAGGGCTGGTATTTGTTTTCGTTCACTAAAATTATGTTCACAGCATGCTTTCCATGAATGATCAGTAAACGGATAAACATCTCTATTTAAAGCCTAGCATGGCTGATACAAATTTGGAAACGTTGAGTCAGGAAACTGGATTGATCCTCAGATTTTTGATGTTAGTTTTGCACACGTGGAGTATTTACATATCAGATTCTTGAACTTTCTTTTACATTCACACTATCCTGCTGTTACCTAGATGAGGACGGTTTCCCTTCTGAGTCTGGTTCCTCTCAAGGTTTCTTCCTCATATCATCTTAGGGAGTTTTTCCTCTCCACCGTTGCCATCGGGTCGCTCAATAGGGATAAATCCACACACTTAAAATCTGTATCCTGTGTTTAAATGTTTCTGTAAAGCTGCTTTGAGACAATGTCCACCGTTAAAAGCGCTACACAAATAAAACTGAATTGAATTGAATTTTTCACTAATAAGAGTGTAACTACAGAAAGACTTTTCCAATCCACGGATGGGAAAGACCTCATGTATATAGACAGGAGAGAAGAAGGAAGAATAAGCCTTGGAATGTTTTCACCTCTGATCTTGTTTGTTCTTGGACAGAGACCCTCTCAACTCCCACATGCTGAGACACAAGGAATAAGAAACACAACATATTCATTTAAGATTAGAGAGGTTAGAGAATCAGATATAAACATGATGAACATAAAACTTTAGCGAATGGTCATAGAGTCAAGGGGCAAATCATTTAAGACTAATATTAATTCACTGATCAAAACATTTTCGATAATATTACAGCTCTCTGGTTACAATGTGCTTTCTTACCAGATATCTTCAGCGTGCACATCAAACACCAGGCTGAAAGAGCTTGTTCAGTGACAATGAAGAAAGTGAAGAAAGGAGGATCCCGTGAACAATGGAGCTGTCAGTCATGTGGTTGTGTTTAGGAATACCAGTAAGGGTCGTATGCTTCTGGACATATTGAAACACTGACGGTGAACCTTCACCACTGCTCTGTGTCTTATGATAGCCTCTTCCCCTATTCACCTGGTAGTCAAACTGAATCCTGCTTCAGTTGACTGGACTCAGAGTAGCATTTGCGTCAAACTCCATGATCCTCTGAATAAACACAATCATAAATTGAGAGTGATGTGCCTGTCTGTCCAGCAATTTTTACACCATGATGTGAGCCTATTACACGCTTGTTGCTCAGTTTTGCTCAGTAATCACTTGTTTCTGTTCTAAACACCCCTTTACAGGAAAAACCACATACAATCAATACAAAAATTTGATCATTTGTTTTTCCACGTGATTACATGAATAAAATGTGATCACGTAAAAAAAAATAATAATAATAATTTTAAAAAATATTTATTTCAAAAATCAGGTTATGCCCTGAAATAGCATGTGTGAATTCAAATAAAAACATTTGACATCATGTGAACAATATGTGATCACAGAATCAAGAAAAATTTAACCACATGTGAAAAACTAACATGTGGATAAAATGTGTGCTTTATTCTGTTTAACGTCTTCATTGTCTTGGGAGGTTTAAACACAGATTACTTTAGTGTGTGTGTGTGTGTGTGTGTGTGTGTGTGTGTGTGTGTGTGTGTGAGAGAGAGAGAGAGAGAGAGAGAGAGAGAGAGTTATGTAAGAATTTTTTTAATGTGTACAAAGGTGTGGGGGAAATGGCTGTTTTCTTAAATGTTCTTGGAGCTGAAAAATCACTGTAGTAATTGCTTTAGCATAAATAAAAAAGCATCCTCCACACGATCAGATGTCCCCTGATGTGTTTCACAAGCTCTTCAAACCACAGTCTAAGGAAAAATGGCTGAAAGTTGCTCTGTGCATAATCAAATTTAGAAATAATGTTGCATTCTTTAAGAGAATTGAGGTGATAGTGGCAAGGAAAATCCCTGAGAGGAACCAGACTCATAAAGAAACCCATCCTCTTCTAGGAAGCATAAATAGTACTAAATGTGCTCAAAGTACTGCATTCAGAGTGTTGGGTATGATCCTATGGGATGAATAGGGGACAGTCTTTATGATCAAAGCAGTGTTTTTTAGAAAGTGCAAGACTACAGTGTCCTGGTGAGATCAACCACTGATTCAGGAAGGTGAATCCTAACTTACTTAATTAATCCGCTTCGTCCCTAATGGGAAATAAAGCTGTGGCAATCTGTTTCTATCTTCTCTTGCCTTGAGCAGCATTGCCTTGTGCCTCAACCCAGGTAAGACCCATCTGTTTTAACTCAGTGCATCTGGTGTGGAATTGATACACGCCACTTGAGTTTTAGTGACACTGATGTACAAACCTGTCTGTTTGGATTGCTGCTCAGTCTGTTAGTCTTCTCCTGTAAACAGGCATATTTCAAAGAGGGAACAACAAGATCGTCAGCAAAGTCTAGGACTTCTAACTGGGAAAAGAGAGACTGTTGGATACCCCTGGGCTTATCTGATGTAGTCTTTCACATGATTCAGTCAATAGAGACCCAGAATGCTAGGCATAATACTTCACTGTTGTGAACCTGACTCCACCAGGAAATAGCTTGAGAGATTATCGTTAACGATGGCACTGCGGTGAGTCATTGGCATACACAGTGTTTTGGAGAAAAAGTTGATGCATGGACACCAGAACTATTACACAAATTAATGATTTTAAGGAGGAGAACAGTGAAGTTAATTCTTTCAGACGGGTTGTAGTAAATATAGTAAATGATCCCATTTGCGCCACTGTTTTGGTTATATAACTCTTTAAAAATAAGCATCAGTCTGTCTGAAGTAGAAATAACTCTCTGAATTTTCTGTTTAATGTTTTAAAATTTGTCATTGGAACAATACATAAAGTCATTGTTATTACATATTGCTGGTTTTCATGCTTCAGTGGCTGCACTATTTCTAGTTAGCTTCGTTACAGCACTAAATAAAAATCTAGGATAATTTCTAATGTTCTATTCAGGTTAAGAGATAAGCTCATCTATTGGCAATAAGTGTGGCATCATTTACATCCTATCATGTGAGTGGTCTTTTTAAAAATACGAGGTTGATCATTATATTATCAGTGTACTAAAGATCTAGACTTTAAAACAAGTGGTTCATCAGATCAACAAGAGCAGCCCCACCTGAGTCAATACACTGCAGCTGTGCATACAGGTATACTGCTGTACAAGTACAATTTGTTTTTCTGAGATCGGTTGTTAATGATAATAACAGCCTTAAACTTTCAGACATACAATGGATATAAACAGTCTTAAATGGCAGGTTTTCGTGATGTAAATGAAACCAAGATAAATCCTGTCAGATCTTTTCCCATCTTTAACGTGCTATAGCAACCAACGCAATCCAAGTGAAAATGAAACAGAAACATTTTAGGGAAAAGAGAAAAACTTACAATAACCTGGTTGCACAAGTGTACACGCACTCTAATAATGGGGTAAGTGAATGTGCTTCGAATGAACCAATCACATTCAAACTCATGTTCAGTAGTAATGATCATACAGCTGTCATCACTGAAGTGATTATGAATTACTCCTAATAAAGATCAGCTGTTTCTCTATAGGATTTTCTTGACACATGGTTTTTATTTGATTGCTAAAGCTAAAAAGCTTTACAATGCATTGGGATCTCACTGTTGAAAGGTATCGATTGGGAGAGGGTATGAAAGTATTTTCTAAACATTTAATGTACCATGGACCTCTGTGAAAGCCATAGTCAACAAGTGGAGAAAATGTGCCCCTACAGTGACCAAGAATAGGACATCCTCCCAAAATAGATGAAAGAACCAGATGAAAACATATCAAGGAGGCTGCCAAGAGATCCACTGCAACATTAGAGAAGCTGCAGGAATATCTGGCAAGTACTGATTACTCTCTTCTGCATGTTCTCTTCTCTACTGATTACTTCACATATCTGGTCTATGGGGTAGGGTGGCTAGATGGAAGCCATTCCTCATGAAAAATAAATAGAAATCTAAGCACACCCAAGTGTCCAAAACCATGTGGCAAATTGTGCTACAGTTTCATGAGACCAAGGTAGAACCTTTATAGGCATAATTCTAAAAGATATGTTTGGTACAAATTCACAATCAACCAAAGAACACCATACATGGGGTGAAACATGGTGGTGGAAGCATGATGCTGTGGGGATGCTGTCTTTTCAGATGGGTCTTAGTCAGGATAGAAGGAATCATGAATAGCTCCAAATTCCAAATTCAGACCTCTGATAGATAGCGGAAGATGAAAAAAAATAATAATAAACTTCCAGCATAATAACATCCCAAAGCACAAATCCAAGTCAGCAAAGGAATGGCTTTAATCAGAGCCCAGATCTTAATCCTATTTAAAACCTACGGAATGCCTTCAAGAGAGCTGTGCACAGAAGATCATCACAATTTGATAGATCTGGAGCATTTTTCCAATTTTTCCAAGGACAACTGGAATAATATTGAGAAATCAAGATGTGCTATGTTGATAGATTCCTGCCAAAAAAAACTGAGTGCTGTAATACAAGCAAAAATACTTTAACAAGTATTAGTTAAGGGGGAGCACACATATACAACCAGGTTATTGTATGGTTGTTGTTTTTTTCTTTTTTTCCCCCATAATTTTTTTCTGTTTCTTGCTCATTTGAATTTTATTGATTACTATATCACATTAAAGGTGGAAAAAAAATATTTATTTTGGTTTAATTTTTTCACATCACAAAAACCTACAATTTTAACAGAGGTGTGTAGACTTTTTTATCCACTGTACAATATAAAGGACAAAGTATAAAGGTACAGTCATGTGAAAAAATAAGTACACCCTATGGAAATTGTGGCTTTTTGACATTTTTGGACAAGCAAACAGTGCCTTTTAATAAAGTTGATATTCATGAACAAAATCACAAGGAAAAATTTGCTTTTTCAATCATTTATTCAACAAAAATATCAGTAGGTATGATATTCTTCTGTGGAAAAAGTAAGTACACCCTGGGCCTTAGAAGCTAATATTGCTCCCTTTAGCAGAAATAACTTCTTGTAGGCTTTTTGCATAATTGTCCACCAGGCTTTCTGGAATTTTTGACCACTCTTGTATGCAATATTCTTTCAGTTGCAAGATGTTTGAGGATTTTCTTGCATGTACTGCCTGTTTCAAATCCCCACACAACATTTCAATGGGATTCAAATCCAGGGTTTGACTAGGTCATTCCATAACCCTCCATTTCTTCTTTTTGAACCAATTCTTGGTGGATTTGCTAGTGCGCTTAGGATCATTATGCTGTTAAAAGGTAATTTCAGTTCAACTTCAACTCTCAGACAGATGGCCTCGCATTATCTTAAAGCACGCTTTGAGATGATGCAGAATTCATAGTTGAATCAATGAATGCAAGCTGTCCAGTCCCTGAGGCAGCAAAGCAACCCCAAACTCTAACATCTCTACCACTGTGCTTCACAGATGGTATGAGGTGCTTCTCCTGAGGTGCATCTTTGGTCTGTGTCAAACATGTCTGCTGTTACTGTGGCCAAACAATTCTATCTTCGATCCGTATATCCAGAGCACATTATTCCAAAAAGCCTGGTTTTTGCCTATATGCTCATTAATAAACTGTAGCCTTGCAAAGGTTTTTTCCTGGCACGCCTCCCAGGCAGGTCAAATTTGTCAGTCTCTTTCTGATTGTAGAAGCATGCACTTTGATATCAACTTTGAAATTTTGGGATTCTTGGGGAATTCTTTTTGCATCAGACGGCCTGCTCTTGGGATGAATTTGCTGGGACAGCCAGTTCTGGACAAATTGACAGTTATTACAAATCTGCACCATTTGTAGATTATTTTCTTACAGTTTATTTTACATCATGTGGACAGCTGGGTGTGTGTGCGTAACTTACCATGCTCTGGGCAATGTTCTGCAGGGAAACCTTGGGTCCTGACAATCATGTGGATGCCAACTACATAAACATTTTTGCATACCAAGTACACCCCTTCATGACAATGGTTTTCCCGAATGCCAGTAGCCTTTTTCAGCAGGATAATGCACCCTGCCACACTGCAAGTTGGAATGGTTCAGGAATTGTTTGAGGAACAAAACAAAGATCTTAAGGTGTTGACTCAGCCTCCAAATTCCCCAGGACTCAATCCAATCGAGCATCTGTGGGATGTGCTGGACAAACTAGTCTGATCCATGGAGGCCCCACCTCGCAATTACAGGACTTAAAGGATCTGATGCTAACGTCTTGGTGCCAGATACCACAGCACACCTTCAGAGGTCTTATGGATGCCTCGACAGGTCTGAGCTGTTTTGCTGACACAAGGGGGGCCTACATGATATGATCCGGGTGGATTTAATGTGGTTTATGAGAGAATACTTTATTAGAACGCTGACCATTTGGTATATGTGATTTTCAGCTAGTCTGCCTTCCATTTGACAAAAAGGCATTACAGGGCAAGGAATGTGATAAAGAGCCATGGTAGTCAACATTGATCAGCTCGTCACCCTTGTTACAACACAGCACTCCTACTGGAATTCCTCAGTTCTTGGACAATGTGGGATGAATTATTGGCTAGCACCATGCACACTGCATCCAGAAATAGTTCACCCCCAAACCACACATGCAACTGATATTCTTTCCACCATACTCCTTTTTCTTCAATCAATGATTTAAGCCTGATGATGAAGTGTATATGATCACAACCCACATGAACAGGTTTTGGAAATGCATGGTTTTAAGAATATTCATAAGAGTATTTGGGTTATTAGTTTTAAGAAATGTGTGTAGGGTCTATTATTATGACAGATTGGCATATCCCACTGGGGAAAACCTGTTTTTTTGGAGTCAACAATTTATTTAAATAGGTGCAATGTGTTAAACATGTTGCTTGACATTAACAGAGATCAAATGCGCCATTAATCCCCTTTGCCAAGGTTTCCTAATGCTCTGGAAAGGTCTGGATCTAATCTGACACTTTATTTTGTCCCCATCACCCTCATGTTCTAGCTTTATGCACAACATTCCTATTCCAATATTGCCTGCATAAAATGTGCTCAAGCTCAATCTTCTAAGCGAACAAGAAAATTAACAATGTAAGAATTGTGTCTGTGTAATTAGTAAATAAGATGACAGTTTTTTACAGATGAAAAAACAACAACAAATTTTTGAATATTGTGTCTGTGTCTGATGTTTTTCTATGTGTTTGTGAAAAGCTGGAAATGTGCTTGAATTTTTTGCAGACTTGATCTAGGGATTTGTTGTATTATTTTCAGATTTTAGTGACTGTGTTGCATAAATATTTTGTCTGTTTTAGTGAGGAGTGTTGTACCAGATGAGTCATGTATTACCAGGAATGGCAGATGTTCTTACAATTACTACCGTGCTTACACATTGTGCATGAATTATGAGTGGTACTTGGTATATTGAGTATTGTTCATGGTACTTTGCACTACAAATGAACTTAAAAACTGCCAGCTGGGCCATTAGAATGTTCTGGTTTATAACAGGTTTATTGGTTTGGGGGTTATTAGAGAGATTGGTATTTCTATAGATTTGTGAGTGGAAGTGGAGCCGTGGTAGAAGGCCCCTTAGAACATGAGCTCCCAGGGAAAAATCCAGAAATCCTCAGCAGAGACATATTTCTGAGGTGTTAGTTTAGCATAATAATTGTGGAGCAGTCATGAGAATGTCAGAAGAACTCTTAATCACTGCAGAGGAGCGTGTACGTAGCCTAAGGTCAGATGGATGGGTCACCATGTGATGTGGAGTTATTACAGACTGCTATTGTCCCTTGGAGACTCAGGCTAAAAACATTTAACGGTGGTTAGAATTGTTTGTGGGGGGGAGGGGGTGCTGTAAAAGCTTTGCGTTTTAACCCCTAAATAAGTTCTGATGCAACCAGTTGCCATTGGAAGGCACATAATTAGTTGACTGGATTCCATAAATGTATCTATCAGGGTTTGGGGCACAGTGACTTAGATGTTAGCCCATTTGTCTCACACCTCTGGGGTTGGGGGTTTGAATCCTGTGGTTTGCATGTTCTCCTGTGCTTCAGGGGTTTCATCTGGGTTCTCTAGTTTCCTCCCCTGTCCAAAGACATGCATTGCAGCCTGATTGGCATCTCTAAATTATCCGTAGTGTGCAAATGTGTGTGCGATTGTTCCCTGATTGCTCCCCCACTTTGTGCCCTGAGTCTCCTGGGATAGGCTCCCCACGACCCTGCTAAGGATAAGCAGTACAGAAAATGGATGGATGGATAGATTGTTATACACAGAGCTTAATTTGGGCACCTCTAAAGTAAAGCCTATAGTTACATTGCATGCGCTTTAGAGTGTTTGACAGCGAAAAGAAAGCAGTTATCATTAACAGCATTTTTAAAAATACGAACACTGACAGTGAGAAAATTGAGCAAAAAGGCAAGAGTCCAAGAGGGTGATTGACAGCACGTCACCGATGAAGCAGTTTGGTGACCGTTCCCAAGACTTGCAGTGATAATGCTAGCCTGATTGTGGAAGGTTTTTAGAAGCACTTATAAGGCTAAACGTTATCAACCTGCGCATGTCTTTGAAAGTGAGTTTGACTGTCTGAAATTAAATAGAGTTACCAGCACACGTTATCCAGGCTTTTAGGGAGCACAGGTCTTCAAATACACAAAAAGTTCCAGAAGGACTGAGGCAGTTGTTGGCTATTGTGAATACCATACCATAACCATATCTCGAATGGAGAGTGAGCAGGGGTTTCTCCAAAATCAATCTCATTTGTAGCTCACAACATGCATCCCTTCTCATCTCCACCATTTTGTCTCTGATGTTTTTGAGCATTGTGGGTCCACCGCTTACAAACTTCAATCCAGAGCCTTTTGTGCACATGGATACATAAGGGACATGGGGGAAAGGAGGATGACACTGACATGATAGCTTTGTGCTATATTTTGTGTTGGGTGTTCTTGATTCTTTGTGCAGTTAATGTTAGTTTATTGTAAGTAAGCCGACTGTATGAACCATAGCTTTGCTTACGAAGTGCTTTGGGTAAGTGTGTTTTGTAGCTAACTGAGGCGACAGCACATTAATTAATAGAATGGGCAATCCATAAATGATCCCTTTTGTACTGAGAATACTCACTATTATAAATTCGTTACATCGTTGCACCAGTTTGATCAGTGTGATTACATAGGCCTACCTATCAGCACTAGAAGCACTTTTAAGTGCTTGTATGGTCAGGGACCAGGACCTTTCGCGTACCAACCGGCCTACCGGATCACTACTCTCTTATTGTTCTGGGACCGGCAGATTTACAAATTAAGCACTGGTTGTACATATTGTGTAAATCAAATAGTCAATATCCCAACTACATTCATTTCAGTTCCAGGTTGTAACACTACATAATATAGAATATGTGAGGGTGGGGAATATTTATACAAGGCAAACTTACTTATGTTACATAAAGGGGAGTGAGGCCCTTAGAATGAGGGTACTACCACTTCCTACATTCTGCCCAGCTGTTGAGGAAGTGTGTGAGAGTGTGTACATGTGCATGTGTGTTAGTGTGTGAATCTGTGGTATGTGTGGATGGTGGAGGAAGAGTGAATGTTATAGGGGCAACACAAGGTCAGTTCAGACTGCTGGCATCTCTCTCTCACACACACATGCGCACATGCACACACACACACACACACACACACACACACACACACACACACACACACACACACACACACACACACACACACACACACACACGTTGCATCTCTCACTTTCTCCCTCATCTTGGTGATGGAGGGATGCGTAAACCACAAAGTAAAGGTACAGAGGATAGATGGATGAGAGAGAGGAGTGGGGAAACTGGTGCTCTGTTTATCTAGATGCACTCAACTTCCTCTGGCACTGCCACAGGGGTTTTGCAAGAACAGAAGCACACACATGTGTACAGTACATGTGTATAAATTCATACACACATACCAGCACAGGCACACACACACACACACAGTTTGCTGTAACAGTGTGAATCCAGTGAATCGATTTGGCATGCAAGAAATAACTGTTGTAGGCTACTCAAGACTAGCTGAGGTGTAAGAGAGCAAAGACACAACACCTGGACAAATAGTGTCTGAGTAAAGACCTATCCCATGTCTTCATTCCTCAGACCAGATCAAACCCAAGACCATTAAATCTTTTTCAAAATATCCATTTTGGCTACATTCAAATAATTACGTCATCTCAGATGGCAAAGGGGGTGAAAGTACTTTCAAAGATTTTTGTTTTATAGAACAAACATATACATAAACATGAAAATAAACATATGCATTAGGGCTTTATTTCTGCCTAATCAGTTGATGCATTCAGAACAAGAGTGTATTTTCTTTCTTTTTATTATGTCTCTCTGTGGATCTCAGAGCAAGCTCATTTTTTCAGTTTCACTCACGTGTCTAGGTATTGTTCATCACCAAGATTATCTTCTCCATAGGGCATCTGTGCCAAATGAAGATAGTAAACTGACAGACAAGTCCAATATAATAGAATGTAATCTGCCTCTGGCAGTAAATGGCAAAATTAACCACCCAGTGTGCCTCAGCTGTGACTGGTCTGTTGTCTCTATAGCTCTATTTTCTAACACAAGTCCCATCATCAAAAAACTCTAGATGATTGATTTGGCAGTAGGGGTTTAAGTCACAGACATTTTTAACCTACAGTATAGTAAAGCAAATAAGATGTTGTGGCTCAAATAAGAGGCAGGAAAATTTTCAGATGACTTCATTTTGTACTAAAATCTTTTATTGGGTGCTATTTTCATGCACAGCATGATTCTGTGTCATAAATTTGTACTACTTCATTGACAAACCACAAAATGGCACACAGCACTTTTTCTGTGCTTTTGTCAACAAAACATGTCATTTTGTGCAGAGAAATCTGTTTGTTCTTTTATTCATTTAGGCTCTGGATTGACAACAAACTGTGAATATAATAATATATGAAATAGAGAAAAAAAATGAACCGAATAACTGAATTTGTGGTTAAAATTTTCTTACACCCATAAATATGTTCAGTTTTTTTCATGACATGTAGGATCATGCTCACTGTGTAAGATCATAGATGTCAGCAGATGGACAGAATATATCTCCCTCTCTCCTTCTGTGGAGCCACACATGTTTTTATAGGGATGCCAGTGATCCTGACCCTTTCTGCTCTCCGGACCTGTCAGATCCATCCTGATGCCCTACCTCTGGATGGAGCTCTCATCAACTGGAGGCTACAGCCTGGAGATTGCTAAGGATGGTACCGCTTGAGGTACCATGGAAATGGTTTTGGACCTTGATTCCACATGGACATTCTCGCTGTTGTTGCTGGGACTGCGGTTACTGCTATGGCCTCAGGACTGAAATTACCACATGCAGTTTTGCACTCAGGTCTCCTTTAGTGAACAGAGGACTAGTTCAACAAAGACTCCATGTAAAACCATAATGAACTTTCTTTAACATTCACACTATCCGTTGTTACCCAGATGAGGACGAGTTCCCTTCAGAGTCTGGTTCCTCTCAAATTTCTTCTCATATCATCTTAGGGAGTTTTTCCTCACCACCGGCTCGCTCAATAGGAATAAATTCACAAACTTAAAATCTGTATCCTGTGTTTATATGTTTCTGTAAAGCTGCTTTGAGACAATGTCCATTTTAAAAGCGCTATACAAATAAAATTGAACTGAATTGAATTGAACATTGTGTGTCAATATGCCAAGATAATGCAAAGTAATACAGCTCTGCACTCATCATATATCATCATGTATAAGCAGGGACCTTTCAAACACTGGGCTGTCCAGTGAAGTAAACTAAGAATGACAATAAAACTGAACTCAAAACGCAGTCCTTTGTGAGCCTTTGCAACTGCCAATGCATCTTTAATGAAATGGACAGACGATCGTTCTGGAATGGAATGCACCCTGGCCAAACTCATGTCCATTATGTTGAGCTTCTGATGCTGACCTTATTAGAAGCCATTCATGCTTTTGTTTTCAATGGTGAATAATTCATTTGTGAAGTGTGAAGAGGCAATAAATAATGAAAGAGGGTCATTAGGGTGTTGGATACAGTGCTGTGAAAAAGTATTTCTTCTGTTTCTGTGTATATCTCATAATAAATTGTTTAAGAAATTAAAACAAAATCTAAGATAAAACAAAGGCAACCTAAGTAAACACATAATGCAGTTTTTAAATGATGATGTTATTTATTGAAGCAAAAAGGTTATCCAGTATCAACTGGGCCTGTATGAAAATGTATTTGCCCCCGTAGTTACTAATTCCCCAAATCTATGAAACTGCATTCATAATGGGGTTCAGCTGGACTAGACACAACCAGACCTGATTACTGCAAACCCTGTTCAATCAAATCAACACTTAAATAGAACTTTTTCAACAGCATGAAGTTGGTTAAAAGGTCTTACCCAGTAACACACTATGCCAAAGTTGAAAGAAATTCCAGAAATGATGAGGATGAAGGTGATTGAAATACATCAGTCTGGGAAAGGTTACAAAGCTATTTGAAAGGCTCTGGGACGCCAAAGGTACACAGTGAGAGCCATTATCTCCAAATGGAAAAAACTCTGCGCAGTAGTAAACCTTCCCAGAAGTGGCAGACCTTCCAAAATTCCTCCAAAAGGACAGCAAGGACTCATCGAGCAAGTCACAAAAGAGACAAGGACAACATCAAAGAACCTACAGGCCTCTCTTGCATCAATAAAGGTCACTGTTCATGACTCCGCTATGAGAAAGACACTGGGCAAACATCTGTGGAAAGCATCCATGGAAGAGTGGCGAGGTGAAAACCACTGCTAACCCAGAAGAACATTATGGTTCATCTGAATTTTACTAAAACACACCTTGATGATCCTCAAACCTTTTGGGAGAATGTTCTGTGGATTGATGAGTCAAAAGTGGAACTATTAGGAAGACATGTCCCGTTACATCTGGAGTAAACCAAACACTGAATTCCACATAAAGAACATCATACCTATGGTGAAGCATGGTGGTGGAAGTGTGATGGTGTGGGGATGCTTTGCTGCTTCAGGGCCCTCACAACTTGCAATAATTGAGGGAAACATGAATTTGGCTCTCTACCAGAAAATGCTAAAGGAGAATGTCCGGTCTTCAGTCTGCAAATTGAAACTCAAGAGCAACTGGATTATGCAGCAAGACAATTATCAAAAGCATCGGCGTAAGTCCACCTCTGAATGACTCAAAAAAAGCTCAATTAAAGTTTTGGAGTGCCCTAGTCAAAGTCCTGTCTTGAACCAACTGGCAGGACCTTAAACATACAGTTCATGCTCAGAAAACCTACAGTGTCTGAACTAAATCAGCTCTGCAAAAAAAGAGTGTGCCAAAATTCCACCACAGCGCTATGAAAGACTGATGTGCACTTATCGGAAGGGTTTGGTTGTAGTTATTGCTGCTAACGGTGGCACAACCAGATTTGAAGTTTAATGGTGCAATTAGTTTTTCACAGTGGTGATAGGTGTTGGATAAAATGTTTTGCTTCAATAAAAAAAAAAAAAAACTATTGTGTGTTTATTCAGGTTGCCTTTGTTTTTTGTTGTATTTCGTTTGAAGATATAAAACTATTTACTATGAGATATACACAAAAACAGAAGGAATCAGGATGGGCCAAATAGTTTTTCACAGCACTGTGTATGGGGGTGTGAATAAAAATGTGTTGCGAGTTTTGTAAGCATGAAAAATGAAACACTTTTATGGTGAGATCTAGCTGTACACAGTGTGTGCGTGTATGTGTATAAGTAAAGCTGTATGTACATAACATATCTGTATGATGTGTCTCCACCACTAGTAAAACTATAATGTGTGGATATTTTACTTATCAACATGAATAAAAAAGTATTTGAAAACTAATTAAATCACAGCTAAAATCAATAATACAAAACTGTTATTTTATGTTTGTATGTAATTGTGCATACTGTATGTATGAATTTGTGTCTGTTAGATCCAATCTCTACACCTATGTATATTTCCATAACAGCACAGTTTACCTGCACAAAAAAACCCTGAAAACATTTAAATAAATAGTCAGTTTATCTTATGAGCCAATGCAAATATGTCACGGTTCGGATGGTTGAGCCAGAAGCAGATGCAGACGCAGATGCAGATGCAGATGCAGATAAGGACATTTATTTAAAGAAACGTACTAAGAAACAAATACACTATGAAAACTTGACTAAACACACTGTGGCAAGAAACAAACATCGAGACATGAACAACGGGAGTCTAAGACAACGAAAGACAAGCTAATAGTGCAGACAAGGACTATATATACCCATGAGTGCTCATTAACCAAAACGTGAATCAGGTGCAGGTGGTCATGTGACATGTAGTGCAGTGCAGTGGCTGATGGGAAGTGGAGTCCAGAGCTTCCTAATACGTGACAGAACCCTCCCCCAAGGGCTCTTCTCCCGGAGCGCCCAAAATTATACGTCCTCCATCTGGTGGTCCTGGCCCCCTGGAGAAAATGTCCCCCACAAAACCAGGAGGCCGGGCGGCTTCTACAATGGCACAGGGAGGCTGAAATATTTCCTCGGCAGAGCATGAAAGCGGTGCGATGCCCCCAGCTGAACTGGAATGCTGAGAGAAGTCCCCCATGTGGCCAGGGAGAGGAGCGTGGGTCTCCTTGAAGCAGAAGGGGGGAACGCTAGTTGCCATGGAGCAAGCGGGCTGAGCGACGACCTCCGCTGAACGGCGAGCCTGAGCGACGACCTCCGCTGAACGGCGAGCCTGAGCGACGTCCTCGGCGGAGCATGACGGCAGAGCGACGTCCTCGGCGGAGCATGACGGCAGAGCGACGTCCTCGGCGGAGCAGGAAAGAAGAGCGACGTCCTCGGCCGAGCAGGGAAACAGAGTGCTGTACTCGGCGGAACAGGGAAACAGAGCACTGTACTCGGCGGAGCAGGGAAGCAGGGCGATGTCCTCGTCGGAACATGAAGGCAGAGCACTGTACTCGGCGGAGCAGGAAGGCAGATCGACGTCCTCGACGGCGTGGGGAAACAGAGCGCTGTAGTCCGCAGAGCAGGGAAGCAGGGTGACGTCCTCGTCGGCGCCTGAAAGCGGAGCAACGTCCCCAGCTGAACTAGAAGGCAGCGCGAAGTCCCCTGTAAGGCCAGGGAGAGGAGCGTGGGTCTCCGTGCGGCCAGGGAGAGGAGCGGGAGTCTCCTCGAAGCAGAAGAGGGGAACGCTATCTGCCATGGAGCAGGAAGGCTGAGCGACGTCCACAGCTGAACAGGGGGGCTGAGCGGCGTCCTCAGCTGAACAGGCGGGCTGAGCGGCGTCCTCAGCTGAACAGGCGGGCTGAGCGGCGTCCTCAGCTGAACAGGCGGGCTGAGCGGCGTCCTCAGCTGAACAGGCGGGCTGAGCGGCGTCCTCAGCTGAACAGGCGGGCTGAGCGGCGTCCTCAGCTGAACAGGCGGGCTGAGCGGCGTCCTCAGCTGAACAGGCGGGCTGAGCGGCGTCCACAGCTGAGCAGGGCAGCGGGACAGCCTCCTCGGCCGTGCAGGGCAGCGGGACAGCCTCCTCGGCCGTGCAGGGCAGCGGGACAGCCTCCTCGGCCGTGCAGGGCAGCGGGACAGCCTCCTCGGCCGTGCAGGGCAGCGGGACAGCCTCCTCGGCCGTGCAGGGCAGCGGGACAGCCTCCTCGGCCGTGCAGGGCAGCGGGACAGCCTCCTCGGCCGTGCAGGGCAGCGGGACAGCCTCCTCGGCCGTGCAGGGCAGCGGGACAGCCTCCTCGGCCGTGCAGGGCAGCGGGACAGCCTCCTCGGCCGTGCAGGGCAGCGGGACAGCCTCCTCGGCCGTGCAGGGCAGCGGGACAGCCTCCTCGGCCGTGCAGGGCAGCGGGACAGCCTCCTCGGCCTGTCCCTCTGAGGTCGCCATGTTGACCTCAGGTGAGAGCTCCACAGCTGGGACCTCCCCGTAGGCCTCAGGCTGGAGCTCTGCGGTCCTCATTGCCCCCCCAAAAAAAATTTCTGGGCCAGCCTTCACCTCTGGACTGTGCAGCAAGGTGTGCCTCCCCTGCAGTGGAAAGCCCCAGATGCTCAGGTTACTTTGCTGGCTGTGTCGCAAGGCGGACTGTGGCGTGAGCGGAGCTTGGCGGTGCGTGTCGGCGGACTGTGGCGTGAGCGGAGCTTGGCGGTGCGTGTCGGCGGACTGTGGCGTGAGCGGAGCTTGGCGGTGCGTGTCGGCGGACTGTGGCGTGAGCGGAGCTTGGCGGTGCGTGTCGGCGGACTGTGGCGTGAGCGGAGCTTGGCGGTGCGTGTCAGCAGCCTTGAACGGGAGCTCAGGGACTGGAGGCTGGACCTGGAGCTCAGGGACTGGAGGCTGGACCTGGAGCTCAGGGACGCGAGGCTGGACCTGGAGCTCAGGGACGCGAGGCTGGACCTGGAGCTCAGGGACGCGAGGCTGGACCTGGAGCTCAGGGACGCGAGGCTGGACCTGGAGCTCAGGGACGCGAGGCTGGACCTGGAGCTCAGGGACGCGAGGCTGGACCTGGAGCTCAGGGACGCGAGGCTGGACCTGGAGCTCAGGGACGCGAGGCTGGACCTGGAGCTCAGGGACGCGAGGCTGGACCTGGAGCTCAGGGACGCGAGGCTTGACCTGGAGCTCAGGGATGTGAGACTTGACTTGGATCTCAGGGACTTGATACTTGACTTGGACCTTAGGGACTTCAGACTTGACTGGGACTTGGACATCAGGGACATGAGACTTGACTGGGACTTGGACTTTCCTGACTGGAGGCTTGGCTTGGATCTCAGGGTTGAGCTCTGTATGACGTTGCCTGTAGTAGTGGGTAAACGGCAGGGCAGGTTCGCCTTCCAGACTTACACCCCTGAGAAGTTGTTCTAGCTCCTCCTTCGCCTCCGGACTCCCAAATCGCAACATGAAATCCCCTACAAACTGTTCTACACCGTCCAGGTTCCTACAGTGCTTCTCCAGTTTGAGCTGAACCCATTGACGGGCCGGTCCAAAGAACCGGGACCACATAAATCGGAGCCATTGCTTCTCCTCTGGCTTAGGGTCTAACAGACTGGCGAAGTAGTATTGACCGTCTACCAGGAAATACTCTAGGGCACCGAAAAATCCGTCAAATGGGTCCGGAAGCTCCATAAATGTCCATTGTGGGAAGTGGACGGAGTCCATAGCGGGGACGGTTGGCGTCGACCTCCGGGTTCTGCATCCCCTCCGTTCTCCTGCTGCTTCCATCGTGGAGGCGATCTGCTGCTTCTGATTGTCGGTCTTTCGTTCTGTCACGGTTCGGATGGTTGAGCCAGAAGCAGATGCAGACGCAGATGCAGACGCAGATGCAGATAAGGACATTTATTTAAAGAAACGTACTAAGAAACAAATACACTATGAAAACTTGACTAAACACACTGTGGCAAGAAACAAACATCGAGACATGAACAACAGGAGTCTAAGACAACGAAAGACAAGCTAATAGTGCAGACAAGGACTATATATACCCATGACTGCTCATTAACCAAAACGTGAATCAGGTGCAGGTGGTCATGTGACATGTAGTGCAGTGCAGTGGCTGATGGGAAGTGGAGTCCAGAGCTTCGTAATACGTGACAAAATAGCAATATAAGCAGCTGCCAGAAAGAACACACACACACACAAATAAATAAAGAAATAAAACAAACAAAAAAAAAACGGTCTCTGAATGCATGCAATTTAATACTCTTAATCCATGGTATTATGGTTTACCTCTTATATATATAGCAGGAAAACCAATATACATACAGGCCTACCATGGAAATACACCACAAACATAAGACACTTTTATACTTGTTTACTATAGGATTATAATATAATATATTATATTATATAAGAAGTGCTAAAGCAGATCAATCCTATATTTATTCATATCATCATTCTAGTACAATATAGATATTTTGGCCAAATCCATTGAGTATCAGGAACTAGAAAGCAACCAGGAGCCTGAAAATTTCATCATGTAGCCATTCATTTTGCTAGAATAATACAATCTGGTCCTATACATAATTAGGTGTTGTCACCTTTTGCCACCAAGTCTGTACATCTTTCCTACTCAAGTGAGTACACCCCTCACATTTTTGTAAATATTTATATTTAGACATAAAGATATAAAGATTATATCTTTTCATGTGACAACACTGAAGAAATGACACTTTGCTACAATGTAAAGTAGTGAGTGTACAGCTTGTGTAACAGTGTAAATTTGCCATCCCCTCAAAATAACTCAACACACAGCCGTTAATGTCTAAACCGCTGGCAACAAAAGTGAGTACACCCCTAAGTGAAAATGTCCAAATTGGGTCCAATTAGCCAGTTTCCCTCCCCGGTGTCATGTGACTTGTTAGTGTTACAAGGTCTCAGGTGTAAATGGGGAGCAGGTGTGTTAAATTTGGTGTCATCGCTCTCACACTCCCTCATACTGGTCACTGGAAGTTCAACATGGAACCTCATGGCATTTCTTCAGTGTTGTCACATGAAAAGATCTAATCAAATATTTACAAAAATGTGAGGGGTGTACTCACTTTTGTGACATACTGTATATTTTCCAATGCCCAAATGCTCTCAAAAACAGTTGAAGGTAGGTCTAAACGTATGTATTCTATATTACTGTATGTTTTAGACTCTCAACACAATACTAGAAGAAGAATAAGAAGAAGCCTTTATTTGTCACATATACATTACAGCACACTGAAATTCTTTGCTTCACATATCCTAGCTTGTTAGAAAGTTGGGGTCAGAGTGCAGGGTCAACCATGATATGGTGTTCCTTGGGCAGAGAGGGTTAAGAGTCTTGCTCAAGGGCCCGACAACGACAGCTTGGAGGTACTGGGGCTGAAAGTGAGTGACAACAAAGGAAGTGTTCTTAGTATTTGGAGGTGTGTGCCCTTTGGTGGTGTGGTGAGGAATTGTCCCAGACAGTTGTTACTTACCCCCAACTAGCAGCTCCATGGGCTCAATGGCACAATCCCGGGGTCAATAAGGAGACAAGTTCAGAAGCTTTTTGGTTTTGCTAAATACCTCAGCTAGGTTGAAATAAGCTGCATGAATTTCCACCTTATTCTGGACTTCTGGGCTTTCAATCGGAGTTGTGTTACATGGAGAGAGACACAGTGAGAAAGAGTTAAAGCAATGCAGACTCCATTATACAAGCTTACATTCCTTGCAGGAGATCTTGTTGTTGAGTCTTGTTGTGGGTGTTGAGTCTTCTTGTTGTTGTAGAGTCTTGTTGTGAGCCCAGGGTGAGCCCAGAATAATGCCAGTCTATGGGGTGTTTGTGATTATGAATGAGATAGTTTCATTGTTTATATCTCCATGTGCATTTGGAGTGGAACGGTGTACATGGTTACCATGCCCTCTCCAAGAGGAGATCCATGCGGGGCATGTACACTTACTGAGGATTGCGACACACAAACATTCCTGCAACACTGGATTCTATGAGAGCTGGAAAGTATTTTTATTGTGAGGAACAGGTTAAACAGATAGGGATTGTACTTCTTTTATTCACAGTCACATGAGTAATGTGATAGCTCACCTGCTCACATTGAGTTTCTTAGGGTCGCTGACAGTACTCGGCTCAGAAAATTTCACAGTTTTCCATATCATAAACATTAATCCTCTCTTGTCCTCAGTGCTCCTTCTACTCATAGGAGATGGAGCTCCATATGGCTGAATTCAGGCATGAATTCGACTTGACTGGGCTGGATTTGACACAGACCTGACAGCCACTCCCACCACCATCACCTTCACCACCCCAATCTTACGGGGTTTTTTTGTTTTGTTTCATAGGTTGTTTACAGACTGTCTTCCTTTCTATTTCTCCGTGTCCCTGTCATGTCTGGGTGTACCATGGATCTCTGTTTCAGTAGGATATCTCTCATATACAATATCTTATATGACGACACAAACATATATCTGCATAGCTACTTCAATTCAATCTAAATGACACGCCTGCCGAATAAGACGCCTATCTTAATTTTGCACTTTATCTTCTTCTAACATCTGTTAAAAACATGTGGAAATGTTTCAAAGCTCATAAAGTTCATTCCTGTTATCCAGTTGTGTAATCTCCAGACCTGGCCATTGTGCGTATGTGATAATTTTCAGAATTATGTTTTATAACAAAAAAAACAAACAAAAGCAACTCTCTCTCTCTCTCTCTCTCTCTCTCTCTCTCTCTCTCTCTCTCTCTCTCTCACACAATCTTTCTCTCTCACTCTCTCTCTCTCACTCTCTCTCTCACACACACACTCGCTCCCCACTCTCTCTCTCACACACACACTCGCTCCCCACGCTCTCTCTCACACACACACTCGCTCCCCACTCTCTCTCTCTCACACACACTCGCTCCCCACTCTCTCTCTCACACACACACTCTCTCTCTCACTCTCTCTCTCACACACACACACTCGCTCCCCACTCTCTCTCTCACACACACACTCGCTCCCCACGCTCTCTCTCACACACACTCGCTCCCCACTCTCTCTCTCTCACACACACTCTCTCTCTCTCTCTCTCTCTCACACAATCTTTCTCTCTCACTCTCTCTCTCTCACTCTCTCTCTCTCACACACACTCGCTCCCCACTCTCTCTCTCACACACACACACTCTCTCTCTCTCACAATCTTTCTCTCTCACTCTCTCTCTCTCACTCTCTCTCTCACACACACACTCGCTCCCCACTCTCTCTCTCACACACACACTCGCTCCCCACTCTCTCTCTCTCACACACACTCGCTCCCCACTCTCTCTCTCACACACACTCGCTCCCCACGCTCTCTCTCACACACACACTCGCTCCCCACTCTCTCTCTCACACACACACTCTCTCTCTCACTCTCTCTCACACACACACACTCGCTCCCCACTCTCTCTCTCACACTGTCACTCGCACCCCGCTCTCTCTCTCACACACACACTCGCTCCCCGCTCTCTCTCTCACACACACACTCGCTCCCCACGCTCTCTCTCACACACACTCGCTCCCCACTCTCTCTCTCTCACACACACTCTCTCTCTCTCTCTCTCACACAATCTTTCTCTCTCACTCTCTCTCTCTCACTCTCTCTCTCTCACACACACTCGCTCCCCACTCTCTCTCTCACACACACACTCTCTCTCTCTCACACACACTCGCTCCCCACTCTCTCTCTCACACACACACTCTCTCTCTCTCACAATCTTTCTCTCTCACTCTCTCTCTCTCACTCTCTCTCTCACACACACACTCGCTCCCCACTCTCTCTCTCACACACACACTCGCTCCCCACTCTCTCTCTCTCACACACACTCGCTCCCCACTCTCTCTCTCACACACACTCGCTCCCCACGCTCTCTCTCACACACACACTCGCTCCCCACTCTCTCTCTCACACACACACTCGCTCCCCACTCTCTCTCTCACACACACACTCACTCCCCACTCTCTCTCTCTCACTGTCACTTGCTCCCCACTCTCTCTCACACACACATACACACTCTCACACACTCTCACTCTCTCTCACACACACTCTCTCTCACACTCTCACACCCAATACACATCTCTTTGGCATTCTCTCATATCCTTGTGATCAGTGGCGTTATTTTTGTTAGCCTGAAGGCAGGGCCCCTTTATCTTTTTCTAATAAATTAGATGTTTTGGTAGAGGCACTGTGGGGAAAGAGAGACATCATATTTCCAAGAGGTCAGGAATGTTTTCCAAAATTCTGACATTCCCCACATCTGAGAAAGTCAAATGAAGTACAAATGAAGCTGTTTGTCAAGGCGTGGACAGAATTTGCAAATATAAAATGATAGGGACACCAGTTCATTTTAAAGTCAGTGGATGTAATATAATATAATTTTGGCATATCTTCTAAGGTTGTTGGCAATGAGAATAAAAGGCAAGTTCTGATAGACTTTATATAGTATGATAAACAGAACCCAGAACATATTGAGCATTTTTATTTTAGTAATTCATTAAAAATTGTATTTCTTACCATTGTGATAAATATGAACAGAAGCAGAAGCACACTCATTTGTGGAATGTACACGCACATCATAGTTGTTGTTCAAAGTTCACAGACAGGTTGTTGTTTTTTTGTTTCACAGTGACAGATTACTTCTGCAGAACACTCTTTCAAATACACATAAACATGCACACAAACATCCTGCGGTGTATCCTGTCAGTGTAAAGTAAGTAAAGATCTAGAAGTCTACTATCATATCTTCATCCTGTAGAGAGTATACCAACATCCTGTTCCTGCAGGCGACATCCTCAGAAAGACAGGGAAATCAAACTTCCTTCCGCTACCGTCCACTCGACTGTAGAGGAATATACACAGTACAACTCACATGCAGCATGCACCTACACACACACACACATATATATATATATATATATATATATATATATATATATATATATATATATATATATATATATATATATATATATATATATATATAATTCTACACACACACACACACACACACACACACACACAGAGAGAGAGAGAGAGAGAGAGCTCAATACCATTTAATAAATAAATAAATAAATAAATAAACAACATATACACATGTTAAAAAGTGACACAAAATCACAGGTTTATTTCAAATATAATAAATAAAACCAAGTATAAAGTTTACATACAGTTGTGCTCATAAATTTACATACCCCTTGCAGAATCTGAAACATGTTAATAATTTTTTTAAAGACAAGAGAGATCATAAAAATCCCACGTTGTTTTTATTTAGTGCAGGACCTGGAGGATTTTTCTGAAGAACAGTGGGCAGTTTAACTTCTCAGGACAAACAAGGGACTCATGAACAACTCTCACAAAACATAAACACATCATGCCAGTGATCATCCACATAACGACAAACAGTGTTAAGAATCGAGCGTGTGTAAACTTTTGAACTGGTTCATTTGTGTAAATTCAGTTATTACCCTGTCTTGTGGACTATACAGTAGATCTGTGTGCACACCAATACAGTACATATAACAGCTATACAGGGAAAGTAGAGGGTCAAAGTCTTAAAATACTTTTGAATTTCAGTGAAGCCAGTAAAACTGAGCATCCCTGCAGTTCCATTACTCCAGGGGGGAAAAAAACCTTTAACCTGCATTACCTACGTTGTGTGTGTGTGTGTGTGTGTGTGTGTGTGTGTGTGTGTGTGTGTGTGTGTGTGTGTGTGTGTGTGTGTGAGTGTGTTTTAGGTCTATTGTCTGATGCTCGGTGTGTTTGTTATTCCTGTGTGCGAGTGTTTTTCTCTTGTCCAGCTGTGTATGAGAGCAAAGAGTGATGCTAGAGATTCCCATTAACAGAGCTGATGATCTGAACACTGCAGTTTCCTCTACAGCTGGACCTAACAACTCACTCATACACACACACACACACACACACACACACACACACACACACACTATTGTGTGGGTTGAGCTGATTTGGGGAGAATAAGCTCAGGTGTGTGCTGTAGGAGGCATTCAATTCAATTCAACTCAGGTTTATTTGTATAACACTTATAACAATGGACAGCTTTAAAGAAATATATATTTTTTTAAATAGAGGATATACATTTTAAATGTAAACATTTATCCCTAATGAGCAAGCCAGAGAGGAACCAGTCTCAAAAGGGAACCCATCCTAATCTGGTTGATAACAAATAGTGCAATTATAAGTAATTCCCTTCTAATGATTGCTCCCTTGTGCGCTGTAGTCAAAAAGTGCAATCGTGTAACCCGGAAATTCAGCCATTTCTGCCAGAATGTACTATTCTGGATTGGATGAAACCTATCAACTATATACCATGTTCTGCTTTACCCAGGAAGGCTCGGTTTTAATAACAGTCTGTACTAGTGAATTATGTGTTTAGATCCCAAAGCAATTGTTGTTGGGCCATTGAGCAAGACACTAAACCCTTCAAAAGACACTTTTTATGTTTATATGATTTAAATATTGAAATGTTTGAAAATGCATACTCAATATTGAAATCTGATATAGACAGCAACACAGTTCACCAGAAACACACACACACACACACACACACACACACACACACACACACACCTAATAAAGAATAAATGTTTACTGAGATGGGTAGACAATACACGCAGCCTAGAAGTTGTTCATCAAGTTTGGAGTATCTCCCCAGAAGGAAAAAAAATTGCCATGAACCCACAATGAGTAATGGAGGCAATGAAAAACATCCTGCAACACCCTGCAATTTGCATAAGCACACACACACACACACACACACACACACACACACACACACACACACACACACACACACACACACACACAACCTAATGAGATCATATTTATAAATGGGGAATGCAGCTTGGCATTATTACTGAAGAGAAACTACAAATCCTATCGGACTCATAACAGTACAGTGACAAGGCTGATTACAGTTTGAGGAGCATAATAGCACTGTGTTAATTGTTCTAACGCCCCGAACAGAACTTCAGACTATGTGGAAGTGTGCCTTGTGTCAATTTTCAAAAATTTCAAATTTCAATTTATTGCAGAGGTTGTACCTTTTACGTTACTTCATCAAGTAGAAATAACTGATTTTTATGCCAGAATATACCATAGTAAAATTTATATGCCATATAATGAGATACAGATATCACAACAACTTTCCTATATTATCATTACCAAATATATTAAAGCATTGGAACCCCAGAGTCATAAAGTGTCTTTATACAGTTAAGGGTTTTAAGCAGGGGCAGCTTTTAATCATAGATTTCATTGGGTGAGGACGCCATTAAATAACAACATAACTTCAAACAAAATTGGGGGGGGGGGGGGGGTTGGTCTAAAAGCCAGTGCCCCTAGCACAGACAAATTCTCTAACAAATAGTCGAACAATACAAACAATCCCCTTAATGGCCACCTCACTGTTTAATTTGCCTTATTTGTGTAGAAATATGCCTCTTTATTGAAATCATATATTCAAATTTTATAAGCAGTCGGTGCAGTTATGATGGTTTAGTTGCTGATAATTGTGCTCCAAAGACACATTGACAATCTACTGATTTACTCAGATAGCTGAATAGTAGTGGATTAAATGTGCTAATCATCCATCCATCCCTCCATTTTCTGTACCGCTTATCCTACACAGGGTTGCAGGGAACCTGGAGCCTATCCCAGGGAACTGGTGCCAACCCATCACAGGGCACAGTTGCACACACACTCACACACCCATTCACCAACTACGAACACTTTACAAATGCCATGCAGCCTACCGTGCATGTCTTTGGACTGGGGAGGAAACCGGAGTACCCGGAGCAAACCCCCGAAGCACGGGGAGAACATGCACACACAGGGCAGAGGATGTGCTAATCATATACTTTTTAAACAGGAAAAGGACTGAAATATATGGCCAAAAAAACAGCAGTGTTTGTTTTGATCACTAATGTTCAAACTTACTTAAATTCGGAACAGCAGGTGTGGTTGCTGTAGCTATTGTCAGAGTGTGCGAGACAAACACAAAACAGGTTATATCACTACATGTCCTGTCTGTTGCCCCTCCCTATAGTGCGAGCATGGCTTGAAGTGATTCCTGACCCAATGGGGCCTCTGTTTGCACTTGTTGCAGTTTCCATTTTTGACCACTAGAGCCGAGCATTTCTGCCACAATGATTGTACAGCATCCTCAATGGCAACCAAATCAGTGGAACATCTGCTTTTGCACAGTATATCTATCAAATACCAACATTAAAAAAAAAAAATTGTTCATCACTCCAAAGACGAAATTAGTACTTCAACTACATTTATAATGTATGGGGTTGTGAATGAGGACATAATGATGATTGACATTTGTTGAATGGCTGATATACTGTATATGATTGGCCTCTCCCCCACCAGCCCCTGTGCACGATCTGTCACTGGCTCTAGGCTTTCTAAATCTTTTTAATAAAGAAACACTCTATCGAATGATTATACATAAAACGTTAAAGTTTCCCAAGCAAGAAAACCTGAAGAGTTCTCGATTTTAATCTTTTTTAAGAGTGCACAACTGAAGCGTGAAGTTTGTCAAATGTTTCAAGACTTATTCACTTTGCAGATTTTTTTTTTCTTTGTGTATAAACATTTATATATAAATGCTGAATAAAACAAATGGTCCTTGATTATTCAATGCTCTATTTGAATATGAGTTGGTTAAATACCCAACCTATTTGATTTATTTACAGTGGCAGCATCATTTTGTTCTAAATCTACACAATTTTCTTTCACTGTGTTTAAAGAAAGAAAGAAAGAAAGAAAGAAAGAAAGAAAGAAAGAAAGAAAGAAAGAAAGAAAGAAAGGAACAGGGGGAAAAGAGATTAGATTCAAATGAGATTATTTTTACTGATTTGATAAGAAGTAGAGTTTGACTGTCCAAGATGGTTTTCCTATTCTCATGTATTTGTGTAAAAGCTGTCAGAGTGAACAGTACTATATTTTGGTGACACTGACTAGTTGGTTAAATTCCATACTTTTCTACTTTGGGATTTGTTATGTCTTTATTATTATTATTATTATTATTATTATTATTATTATTATTATTATTATTATTATTATCAAATTATTGCTTGATACAATGCTACCCCCTATTTGGTGTGATTATATTGCTATGTGGGAATTTGAAATCTATCCATGCAATTTAGACCGCATCCCATCCCCAACACACACATGTACGCAGGCACACACACACAGCAATTTTTCACTGAATAAATGAAATTTTGTTAAATTAGAGCAATATGCACTCATTACAAAAAGCCTAATCCATGAAGGATTAAACTTTATTAGATGTACATTGATCTGTTTGGATATTTGTGTTGCAGTGACTCAAACCCTTGTAAGAAACACAGGTTTTTGGTCAGCAAATGAAAAAACAAAGTAAAGACACATTTAAACACACATCAAACACACAGAGTATAAGATCTTAACCTGGTCAAAGCACCTGTCTCTAATCTTCCTTCTGCCCTACACCTATAGTGTTTAAGGTTTTGTCTATGCAAGGCATTTTCATTTGTCCCTCTGGAGGAACACACGTGAGAGTGGCAGAAGTGACATTTGAAATTTACACTTCAGTTTGACACTCTTTTAAATAAATAAGAAATTTAAACTTTAAGAGTTCTTTGGGTTGTTTCTCTGGAGAAAATAAAGGTTATATGTAGAACCCTACAACAGACTACAACATTCCCTATCAGAACGTATTTAGAACGCTTCAAACTCTTAACTGTCCAAAGATGTCTACTGATCGGTGTAAATTGTTATTATTTTGTCTTATGGGAAATAAATGTAAATATCTTATTTAGCTTCTGAAGGGCGGTACTAAATGAAAAATTACAATCTTTAAACAAATTAATAATAATTTACACTGTTCAAAAGTTTACATCCCATAGCCGACACCCCGACCCCCCCCCCCACACACACACACACACACACACACACACACCACCACCACCACCACTACCACAACCGTTGAATGTTTGCAACTTTTGTAATAGTCGTGTACGAATCCCTCAGTTGTCCTCAGTTGTCCTCAGCATCACACTGCTGGAAAGGATGTCAAATATGCAGAAGATGCTGGAAAAGCAGAGAATGTGCAGGACCTGGAGGATTTTTCTGAAGAACAGTGGGCAGTTTAACTACTCAGGACAAACAAGGGACTCATGAACAACTATCACAAAACATAAACACATCATGTCGTATTAAACAAAAATGTGTATAAAGAATTGAGTGTGTGTAAACTTTTGAACTAGTTCATTTGTGTAAATTCAGTTATTATTGTGTCTTGTGGACTATATGTAAACATCTATGCTCACAGTATAAAAGGACTCTTACTCTACTGTGAAGTATAAGCTCTGTGTCATTTCTACCAGTTGATACAAAGCCTTTGAATCATTTATTGTTTTTGTCGTTTTCACGTTTGCTCTTGTTCATCCCTGATCCTTGTGTGAATCTTGACTCTGCTTGTTAATTGCGTCTCTGTTTTGTTAAACACCGACACTTGCGTCCGTACCTGCATTGTGACAGTCGACTGATGACACTATTGTAGATGGTGTCTCAGGCATGAGCTAAGCATATTCATTGAATAATTTGCTGCCACAATGATGCAACATAAAGACTCCTTTAAATCTATGCATTAAGTTAATCCATGTCTAGAAAAATGTGGTCTTTTGATTGAAGAGGTAAGCATTATACTTAGCTCGTACGTAGACTGATGAATGAAGAGAATCATTCTGTACACCAGGGCGGCAGCAGCTGCTCGGTGGTTTAGATTCTGTGCTGGTGACTACAAGATCACACAAGAAGGTGTTCATGCGTTTGATCCTTAAACACCAGTTGTTTCACTCAATGTTTAGGTCTACCTGACTTTAAGCATCTATGGATAAAAGCATCTGCAATGTGAATCACATCATGTTTCTGTGATTAATATGTCTGGTTATATTACATACATCCCATTTCAAAGCACCATCATGCATATTTTAAGCATGTCCACAATGTGTAGTAGCTTCCTTGTTTGTGGGGGCCCGAGCATTTTTGTGGTGGACTGAAGCGCCTCCTGGTGGTTGTAGAGCCATGATAGACCTTTTTTTTTTTTTTTTTTTTTTTTTTTTAATCTTTTGGACTGTTGAAAGCCCTGTGAAAGTAGATCATGTTTGTGTGTGGCATGTTTATTGTTTCTGTAATTTTTCATTTTTATACACAGTCCAGGAAAATCCACAGTCTAGAAAGGAAAGTCCAACTGAGAATTTTCATTTATATTAAATGCAATGTGTGGCAAATTTAGTAGAAGATACTAATAAGCAAATCTACACAGATAATGTCAGTTTAGCAAATATAAAGCATTAATTAAGCAATTATTACAGTTATGTGTTAATGTGTATCAGCTTGTCATTAGCTAATAAATCAAAAGTATAAACTCAACACTAAAATGAAAAGATTAAATTATATGGGGTTTCCTTCTTGAGTTTAGGTTCTCCCAACTGCAAATTTGTAAGAATGCACACAACAGTTAATATGTCAGGTATGTTTAGCAGTCATAGCTTTACTTATAACTACATCCATATGAAGTCCTACGAATTGTGTGTGATATTGGATTAAAATGATGGGCGAGCCTTAGCGTTAGCTTTGGCTTTGCGACTATGCCGCAGAGTCGTTAACCATTCGCCCCGTTGATAGGGCTCTAATGTCGGAGGTGGGGACTACAGACCTTGCTGTCAATCCCCTAAATAATCTTCAAAAATATGAAAAAAGTACGAGCAATGCAAATAGAAACATCTCTTTCAGCTCTAATTGCAGCCAAAACTGTTCATGTGTGCAATGTCTGCTTTTTTGTGCGCCTACATATTTTTTTAAATATTACCTTTCATGTAGTGTGTTACAGAGCTGTTTGTGAATATAAACACATCTGCAAAGTTTAAAAGATCAAACGGAGTTATTGACTCCTAAAAGAAGGAAGGGATTCTGAACAGCTGAAACCAGTCGTTAGTAATTCCAGACTTTACTTCCTGTACTAACCTACGTAGGTTTGTAACTAAAAGCCCCGCCTCTGGTCTTCATCGGCTGTTTGCTGACAGATGGAGCTGAAACTCGTTATGGTAGTGGGCGTTTCCACAACAGACTGCTCTGGTCAGCTGTCCCAAAGTATGCTCTCTGAAAGGAGGAGTTTGGAACAAATCAATTTAGACTGGATTATTGAACGAGTCTTTGTGACCCGGGGCGGGGGGGTTGTAATGCTGCGTTTAAATTATTAGCACATTAAAATTTTTTTATTTTTTTTTTTACCTCTATACATGTACATCTATTGTATGAGAGCTTTAGAACAAAATTCGGCACGTTATGAAACCATAATAGGTGCGCTTTAATTAATCTTTTTGTCACAATAAAAAATACTTTGGCCTTTCAAACTTAGACACAGTATACTGTCTAAAATAGATATATTGTGTAAATAAAATGGTAAACATTGTATTGAAGTCAATTTTTGTTCCAGGTTGTAATAGTACAAAATCCAAGATCATAATATTCTGATTTGACAGCTATGTGATCATATAGTAATTTATTGAAGACATGATTCAGTGTGACAGAATTGCTTGCAGACAGAGATTCACAAGGCACACATTTGATGCATGTCTTGTGTAAACATAAAAAATAAGTATGTAATATAAGAAGAAATATATGACATGCATCACACTGAGATTATGCAAGATATTTCTGCCAGTTCAGTCCTGTAAACTTCATGTAAAAAATTCCCTTCTAGGTCCTCAGAACCTGTCTACACTGGCTACATTAAATATTACCAGTGATCTAAGGTTCATCAATAATACCACCTGGGACAACGACCTTTAAGTATTCCTGAACACCCGGTTGATGCAAGTGTGAATATATTGCCTGAACAAGCCACAAAGCAGAACATGAAGCAGTTCCAATTTTGGGTGACGTTTTTCACATAGTAGACTAAACGCTAAAGAAGACAAAGCTTTAATGGGTCTCTATTCACATAATGCTTAAAGTGGAATCAGTGTAAGATAAGAGGATTACAATAAACACTACATCAGTACAGTTTCAGTAAACCATAGTCATTTCTGATCACAAAGAAGAGTGGGATTAGTACAACTCAACCTGACTGTGCAAAGCTGAGGAAAAAAACTGATGGGATAAATTATTCAAGGAAAGCATCCTGGGTAGCAGCAGTTGAGTGCACTGTAAATATATATATATATTTTTTAATAGCAACTCAGTGGACAGCCATTAAAAAGCACATCTCTTTGCAGCACAATCCTTGTTTACTATATAGACTTCATAACCCTTTGTAGATGTATAACGCTAGGTAGACTCATGATGGTGCTAGTGATCATTTCTTTACTCCAGCATCAATTGTTATGAGTTATTACCAAAGTCAGAATGTTACATAAATGTGTAATGTGCATGCTATTGTCTATTCAATATGAAACTTTCAAAATTGTACTATAACATGTTTTATGTTTTCAATTATTTTAATTATGAGAGACTTGGGAAGTGATTAAACACATGAATTGTGTGTGTGTGTGTGTGTGTGTGTGTGTGTGTGTGTGTGTGTGTGTGTGTGTGTGTGTGTGTGTGTGTGTGTGTGTGTGTGTATTGTGCAGGTGTACACCAGTCTGCAGTGTGTATTCAGTTCAGAGTGTTTCTTGGGCCACTTGAGTATTAGTTCTGATCTTGTGAGAACTGTTAGAATAGTTGATTTGTGCTACACTTCACTCTGAGCAAAGGAAAGATGCAACAGTGTGCGTGCATGCAGCCCTGTAGACGGACGATGTAAAAGCCCAGGTTGGACAGATGTCAATTGCTCTTTCTTTCTGAACAAACTGATTAGATTACTGCATGAATGTGCAGGTATACAGGTGTTCCTATTAAAGTGGAAGGTGGGTGTATTTGAAAACATGGAAAATGCAGGTAATACAGGTAAATAATTTTTTGTAGGAAAGGGGTCTGTATAACACATTCAGAATCTTTTACATACGTCATATACAGATGTAACATCATTTGGCAACATGACTCACAATTATAACACTATATTAACCAATAATTTAACTGCACAATTGTGCAATAAATAAAATAATACCCAAAAGAACAGCACATGTGATTCAGGTAATGGACTTTGTGCCTAAATAGGATACATTCACAATTCAATGTCGGAATAAAACAAATTATTAACAAAATTTGCCATCCCTGAAATATATATTTTTTTAATCTTACCCATCAGACGTATATTACTGTTTTGTGTTTGCACTTTATTAGTCTTCCTGCATTTTACCTTTGTTTCTTACTCTTTATTATTCTCCCATAACACTTTGTCAGTTTGAGTAAACAACACATGTACACTAGGATGAGGACTATGTTTGGTGGACTTGATTAGCCCTGTAAAAAAATATATATTATTATCAACTGTAGTATTATTATTGTTGCTATTATGTCTTACATTTCTCCTGTAGAAGCACTGGTTGTTGTTTTTTTTTAAATAACTGATTACGGATCACATTGGCATTAATTCCCAATAGTTAAGCTTTACCTTCCTCATGAAAATGTATTGCCTAATAGACCTAATCCAGTACCACTGTGTTTAAAATGTAAATGTCAAATTATTGTCCACACAAACACGTCTTCTCAGTGGAGCACAGGGTCAGTGTGTTGTTTTTATTTAGCCAGTCAAGGTAACCTACAAAAGTACAACATTGTAATGTAGCAACGGGTAAGAACTATTCTCAATGAACTAATATTTTTACAACTTAAGCGTTGTAAATAATTAACAAAATACTAACACTTCGGTATTTGTTAATGAATTGCCATGTGTAATACTGTTCCAGATCATCATTAACTACTCAAGACCAACACAGTAACACCTGAGTCGTTAACAATGAGTTTTGTTTATCATTTACAGTCATATCCATGTATGAGTATAAATCATTCAAAGCATTGGTAGGCAAATTAATTTATTTACATTTGAATTACTTAAAATAATCCAATATAATAAGCTGAATAGATATTACTGTTCGCACACATAAAGGTAATAATTTGATCATAATTTGGTCATCTTATTCCTCTTCACTAATGTTTGTCACTACACTACAAATTGCTAGTTATGTAGATATAGCTGAATAAATAAATGCATAATTAAATGCAGTTAGTCAACGGACAGAATCAAGACTACCAGTGATTATTTGACTTATGGACTTAAAGGGGACAATCACAATAAAGCGTAGTTTATTTATAAGTTTTATTTTATAGTCATGTCCCCAGCGTATTAGTGAGAAATATCCACTATTAAAGAGAGGGGATATAACACAGCTCTGTGTGTGTGTGTGTGTGTGTGTGTGTGTGTGTGTGTGTGTGTGTGTGTGTGTGTGTGTGTGTGTGTGAATGTCTATATTTATCCTGGAAAACAGTGTGTTGTAGGAAACAAATCTCTTTCAACTTGCAGCTACTTCCTCTCCTGCACAAAAATTAAGCTTTGTCATGGCCTTGATTAAAGAAAAAAAACTGCAGGGTGCTCATCAGAAAACAAACACATACACACATACACACATACACACACACACACACACACACACACACACACACACACACACACACACACACACAGAGAGAGAATCTATATCTATAAATGATCAAAGCATTACAGCAGGTGTGTGTGTGTGTGTGTGTGTGTGTGTGTGTGTGTGTGTGTGTGTGTGTGTGTGTGTGTGTGTGTGTGTGTGTGTGTGTGTGTGTGTGCGTGTGTGGTTCCCTGCGATAGACTGGCATACCATCCATATAGAGTTTGCTGAAGATGAATGAATGACCATTTCAGCGAATTTGTTTCAGGATTGTTGGTCTTTATATCATGATAATCATTATTGAATTCCACATGCATAAGGATTCAAATCTAGCACACGTCTTTGTATAGACATTTGAGAAATGTCAGAACAAAGCATGGAATTCCACTGGAATCTGTTCAAAATCCACTGCACTGAGAAAAAGAGCTGCTTTGCCAACATCCATCCATCCATCCATCTATCCATTTTCTGTACCGCTTATCCTACACTGGAGAGCCTGGAGCCTGTCCCAGGGGAATCGGGGCACAAGGCGGGGTGCCAACCTATCGCAGGACACAATCACACACACATTCACACACTATGGACAACTTGGAAATGCCAATCAGCCTATAACGCATGTCTCTGGACTGGAGGAGGAAACCGGAGTACCCAGAGGAAACCCCCGAAGCACGGGGAGAACATGCAAATTCTGTGCAAACAGGGCGGACACAGGAATTGAACCCCCAACCCTGGCGGTGCGAGGCAAACCACTAGGCCAGACTACCCCCCCCCCCTTTTTCTTTCCATTCACATAAAATTATGTAAAACCCAGTTAACTCATTCTCACTCAATTCTAAGTCAATTTTGCATGAGAATGTTTTCCGATTTTGGTTCAGGTCCCAGTGAAGAGTTTCACAAATCTCATATTATAGTAGAACACTTCAGTAAACTGTATTTAAATAGTTAAATAGGCCCAAAGAGATACATTCCGAAATACCAAAATTGCACACATCAGTATTCAAAGCTCAGAGGGAACTACAGACTTAAGCGTTATTCAGAAGTTAAGTGAGATTTACAAATGCAGGTCAAAGTTTGCCTAAAGCAGAGGTGTGTCTCAGTTGCATGTGATTCTGTCCTTCAACTTAAGCGTATTTTTCTTGCGCAATATCAACTTGAGCGAGGAGCAGCAATACATTTAATGCCATTGTTTGACAGTTTGACGTAACCACAATATGTCGCTCTGAAATGTTTTGCCCTGTAAATATGATTCAAATAAATATAGAATGCCATATGAGGCATTTTTCTTTGTATTGTGCTTTTTAACAATAAATCCCAAATGGCGAGACAGAGGCAAGGAAAAGCTCCCTGAGACAATATAAATCATTACAGGTGTAGAACAGTAAAGACAAACATTACTGAGTGTGTTGAAAGGATGTTCAGTATGGACATATTGTGAATCAGAGATAAGCACAGTGCAGTCTTCGTGTTTACACCAGGTCTAAGATGGAGCAAGTCTACAACATTTAGTAGGGGTGTAATGATACACTCCGGCCACGATTCGATTCGATTCAGTTCGATTCATGACTCTGATTGAATTTGATTCTCAGAATATTTTGAACAAAATGTCAAGGAAGAAAATTATTATCACGTCAAAGCTGGAATCAGAGTTGCTATCCCGGCCGTGGAACACAGAGCGGCCTACAAGCATGAATCCCGACTACCTAGAAAGCAAAATGTTTCAACAGGTTAGACATTTAAAAGAAAACTGACAGCAAAAACCATAGATTCCAAAGCGAGCAGACTGGAAAGTATCTGTTCATTGAAATCACAAGGGGGCGGAGCCAGTGTGTTTGCTTTGTAACTACTGTGTTTCAGAGATAAAGGATTATAACCTGAGGAGGCGCTTCAAACCAAAGCACCCACACATTAATAGCAACTATCCAATGGGTTCAAATGTTTACCAGCACAAAATTCTAAGTCTAACGGCGTTCTATATGCATAGCCGGGTCACCTTTACTCGATTTCACTCTGTCTAAGAGAACGCAGAGCAGCATGGATCCTTGCTAAAAGATATGGACTGTTAATTAAATTTATAAACGCTTTAGTGGGTTGTATCACGTTTACATACACTTAATGGAAAATATTTGGCCTCCAATTTTGTATCTGATTGATTTTGATTTAATTACAATCTGTCAACAACTCTGATTTATGCTACGCATGTAGGACCACCCACAGCAGCAGGTGAGTCACAAATTCAGAAAGGTCCAAGAAGGATTATATTGTGGATGTTGACAATGTCCTAAAATTCAATCCAGTCTACTGACTTTTTAAACTGCTTGATTCGTTAGAGGCAAACTTTAGTGAAATTTGGAATGAAGCAGCGTCTCCCTTTGCCAACAGTGGTGGTACAAAATAGTCAAGTAGTAATATAACATATTTTTTCTTTCATGCAATGCCAGTACACTCGTATTAAATTGGCAACCCCTGTATATCTGGCCTTGGCTATTCTGGGTAGCCATATTGAGCTGAGTGCTTCTAAGAAAAAGTTCAAGGATGGAAGGATGTTATTTCCTACACAAGCGTACACACATATGCACAAAAACAATGAAACAATGAGATGCACAATCTGTTGGTCTTATTTTCTCACACCCACTGAATACCATATGCACCTGCACAGACATAACTAATATTTTTTTATTGATTTAGACAGACAGACAGACAAACAGACAGACAGACAGACAGACACACAGACATACACACACACACACACACACACACACACACACACACACATTAGAAAACAACTTTTTGCGCATTGTCTCCTCAAGGTCACTGCAAAACAGATACAGGATGCGAGGGGTCTCACAACCTGGCACACACCCAAATGCTGACATGTGCGCGCGCACACACACACACACACACACACACACATGCTCCTTTCTACCCTGCCTTTAGTAGATGTTACTGTGGATAACATTCAATGTTACACAAATTCTGACAGCTACAATTAGTAGAAATATTTTTGATAAAAGTTTATTTTAGAAAACTAGTTATGTTTAGGACATATTTAATAAAATATATTGTTCTTACGTGACCTACATTAAGGTCCTCACTTAATAACCTGTACATTCAGGAAGCAAACCATGAAAAAAAGAAAAGCATAACGTAAAGAAGAACAAGAGGCATGAGAAAGAACATTTGAGAGACATTTTCATTGCTCGTGATTTGATAAGATGCTGGCCAAACGTCATGAAAAAAAAACAACAATACAAAACATAAATATAGAGAAGAAAAAAGAAACATTAGGTCAATCAATTGTCTCACATTCCATTTGTTATTTCTTGCCTGAAAGAAAGTGGGTGTGTCTTTTTACAGGAAGTGGGAGTGGTCTCAATGAGCAGCTACTCTTGCTCAGCAGTCTGTGTAAACAACGATTACATTTCCAAAAAAAAGGCTTTCTTCAAAAAAAAAAAGGTGAACTTTAAATGAATTAAAACGAACACATTTACAGCAAAGCACATATAGACATATACGGCTTATCTGCAAACACTATATATACATATATAGTATGTATTATATATATAATTTATTATTTTTTTCTTTTTTAAGGGAGACATAGACATGGAAAGTAATTTGTATGATAAATATATCAATATGCAAGTGTTTCACATGCTTAACATTGCAGGAAAAACAAGTGAATTGTAGTTTTCAGCTAAGGCACAGTGTTCAATTGAATGCTGTATGTTATGTATGTTATACTCAGTGATTATCATTTGAAATCTCGACATACAGTTACAGGCATCTGCATGCAACACTTTAATGTTAACGAGATTTACTGACTTGAATATATGTACCTGACTAAATCCTATTAAATAAACACTACAGAGAAATCATAATGCCACTGATCAACATAATGTGAGGAGAGCTGTGCTCAAATCAAATAATTGCTTTGTAGTATGGACTGGAATCCTGTCTAAGCACCAACCTATCATAAGCAGAACCTTGTCTTGGTTAAATTGCTTTTGGTGTAAAAGGATGAATCTGCTATTCCAGGCCAAAAGTTAAAAAAAAAAAATAATAATAATAATAAAAAAGCACAATTACAATTAGAAAAAAATACTTTGTGTAGTCATATAGTCATGGGCTTATGGGTGGTTCCTATTAAACAGGTGGAGTACTATAGCGGACCTCTGTGCTAAACTTGTCATCCCTCTTTGAGAACGGTGGCTTCTTCAAAATGTCCCTCTTCAGGATCATCTCTTCATTGGCATATACAGGCGCCTCTGTATCATCTGAGTGGTAGCCAGACTGGTAGCCACTGGTTTGATTGGATGATTCGGAGGCCACAGAGTCCTTACTCTTACATCGTAGCAGGGGGCTGAGAGAAGAATTAAAGTTAGTGCACCTCCATAGCATAACATGTACATTTGAAGGGAAATGGCTGGAATCTCACCTGAATTTGGCCATCCTCTGTGCTTGATGATTTAGCGCTTTCATCTCTTCCTGTGATAATCCCACATCACAGACCATATGGCCATTCTACAGGTTAGGAAGAAATCATTAATGAACCAACATAGCTGTCTTTCAAAAAAAAAAAAAAAAAAAAAAAAAAAAAATCTGCCGGAACTGCTTTTCAGTCTTCAATATCCATACACTTTACCATTATGGCACTCTGTTCCAGTGGAATGTCCTCACATTTATGCTGCACATATCTGAAAGGAAAGACACATTAGCAACACAGGTTCAGATACATGTATGCCTTTATGAATGCGAATGCATGTGTGTGTACTAACCCCAATGATGGAGCATTATCATAGATAAGCTGGGTCTCTATGCTTTTTGCCCTTGGTGCATTGTTATATGATGTCACTCTGAGCTGGGGGACTCCTGATCCGCCCTCCACATCCCCCATTGTCAATGGAATATAGTCTTTACCATCCTACATCATGAAAAATATTCACTGAGATCTGTGGCCATACATACCCAAACACTCAAAAATGCTGTCGTTATCACAGAACATCCCTGTTACTAATAAACACATAAAAACCAAACACTGGAAACTGTATGTAACCTGTTGAGCGCTGGCCAGTAGCAAGTTGCCCAGATGCTCCACTAGTTCTGTGAAAGTGGGTCGGTCCTTTGGATGATCCATCCAGCAGTCCAACATGGTCTGATAGCTGAAACATGACATATTCTAATTAAATCAAGATCGGATTACAACTGTATACAAATTACAGTGCTAATACAATATTATACACTGCATCATAAACAAAACTTTGCATCACAAATACAGTAGTTGTACAAACACTTTTTCACTGTGGAACCTTACAAAAGGCTTTACTGAGATTCTTACTGATTTTACTGATACCTTTGCTGGATTCACTATTGAACCCCAATCCTAAGTGGAAGCATTTCTTAGTTGTATATAAAAATTTATTACATTTTTCAGTTATATTTATGTTACAGCAGATATGATATGATATGTAACATATATGTATATATATATATATATATATATATATATATATATATATATATATATATATATATATATATATATATATATATGATACTTCACAGAGAGCATATGGCTCAATCAATCCAGAACAGGCATATCTCAACATACTATATATAAACACCTTTATCAGCCACCAGCATCCTTGTAGATAGGATTGTCCTTGATCAGTTGAGTCACATACAGTCATGTGATTTATTAAATAAAATAACAAACATTTCAATGGGATTCAATTCTGGGCTTTAACTAGGCTATTCCATAATCCTCCATTTCTTCTTTTTGAGCCATTCCTTGGTGTATTTGCTAGTGTTCTTAGGATCATTATCCTGTTGAAAGATCCACTTTCGGTTCAATTTCAATTTTTGGACAGATGGACTCATGCTATCTTCAAGCACTCTTTGATATGATGCAGAATTCATAGTTGAATCAATGAATATGAGCTCTCCAGTCCCTGAAGCAGCGAAGCAACCCCAAACCATAACATTTCCACCACCGTGCTTCACAGTTGGTATGAGGTGCTTCCCCTGAAAAGCTGTCTTTGGTCTGAGTCAAACATACTTGCTGTTACTGTGGCCCAACATTATTCCAAAAGGCCTGGTCTTTGCCTATATGCTCATTGGCAAACTGTAGTCTTACAAAGGCTTTTTCTTTTTCAAAGTCTTTGCAAGACGTAATAGCAGATCCTGTAATTAAATTTTGGGGTTCTTGGAGAGTTCTTTTTGCATCAGACGGTCTGCTCTTGGGTTGAATTTATTAATAGGCACTGTTTCAAAAAGGATCAAATGTTTGCTTGTCCAAATATGTTAACAAAAAAAAACCAACAATTTCCATGGGGTGTACTTATTTTTCCTTATTTCAAAAAGAATCATTCCCATGATCTCAGTCATGTGACACTTTCGTTCCCGGCTTTCTAAAACATTTAAGGCATTGCTGGAACTCAAGAGTCTGTATGAACTCTTGTGAACCATATTGTTTCTAATACACAATTCAGGGACATTGAGTCATATAACTTGAATACAGAGAGTCTCAATATTGGGAGGGGCAACTTTAACAAAAAATCTCTGGGAAGAGCGAGCAAATATTGAACATTGCTATTCCAGGCAACCTCAATTATAGAAAGACAATTTATAAACAGTGGACGGTTTATACTGGGCAGTGGCTTTTACTATATAAAATAATATTTCAGAATCCCCTGAATGAACCAAAAGTCTTTATCTAGTTGTTGATCTAGTACCTGGGAAAACAGCTACACAGATCTCCCCATTTACTTGCCTCTAGCTTTTTTTTAAAACAATTTTTAACAATTTAAACAATTTTTAATTTTTTCTTTATATGAAAAAAGTCTGTCTAGATTCCAGAGTTATGAACCACTGATTGGTGTGATTGTGCCCAAAAAGATTGTATTCTTCAATTTGAAGAGCCTGGACCCCAGCGCCCAATACCTAATATATATTTTATTTATATCAACACTATATGCTACTACAAGGGAAGTATAGTTACATCTCAGGGGTGGCATAGTCAGGTGGTCTCATCCTGGTACCATCTTTTAGCCTCCTGCAGAACGACTCGTCAATATTCACTCCCGGATATGGAGATGCACCTGCATTTCACAACAGATACAGTAAAGGATTATTACTCTGTAATATATAGTATATATAGTAATTGTTATGATGCTTATAATATGCTATAATTATAAAAACTAACACTTAAAACAACAATCAAATTTATTTTACATCAAAATGTAAAATTTGGATTCATTATTTTGCAGTTTTGCAGGGACAGTGGAGGCATTTTGGAAAATACATTTACCTACGAAAGAGTGACTGTTTAATGAATTATAGCAAGACAGCAAACTCCCTCACCCAAGGAGAAGATCTCCCAGAGTAGTACTCCAAAGGACCACACATCACTCTGTGTTGTATACACACGGTCGAATATTGTTTCTGGAGCCATCCACTTCAGAGGGAGACGTGCCTAAGAGGTAGATTAGGTATGACATTACTATGAAGTTCTCTTCAATAGATCAACATTACATATACATAATGGGCAGTCAGAGTTCATGAGGAAACATATAAGTGTGCTCACATCTCCTTTGCGGACATAGTCTGGGTCTTTATACACGTCTCTGGCCAGGCCAAAGTCACAGATCTTCACAATGTTGTTCTCAGAAAGAAGAATGTTTCTAGCTGCCAAATCCCGGTGAATGCACTGACAGAGGCACAGAAATGTTGTACGTTTACACACACACACACACACACACACACTCATACTGTATACACACACAAATACAATATTGTTTTTGAGATTTACTTTTCGAGAGGAGAGGAACTCCATTCCCTTGGCCACTTGAAAGCTATAACTGATGAGATCTTCCATAGTCAATTGATCCCAGTCTGAACTTTCTGCAGCACAGAGATTCATAACAACATCAACAACTGCATTATAGTCAGGTAGCAAGAAGCAAGAAGAATCATATCACTGACGTATTCCATCATCAAATGAGGACAGTGTAAATGTCAATCATCTCATTTGACCTTTCCTAGAATCTCTATGAAGCTGACAAAGGCAAAAAAAGTACTGAAGAAACATGTCTTGAATCTTGCTTTGTGCACAGGACCATTGTCATGCTCCTTCGATCCAGTTACCATTTAACAGTTTGGGGAAGGCCCATACAATATATCGAAGTTCGGGTGTCCACATATTTTTGACCATATAGTGTATATCTATCTATGTCATTCGCATGGGCAACAAAAAGCAGAATATCCAGTAATTTATTAGTGTCTACTATAAATTAGTCAGTAGCTACTGTGAAAATACAGGACATATATATAGTTAAAAGACTATAAGAGAAATGTACTGTAAGTCTGGAAGTCCAGAATTTCGAGTTCATAAATATTCACACTGACATTCATTCTGACAATCCTAGTGTTTATTTAGGAATATAAACTATAGATATACTAGCTTATTTAAAGGGACATTTGTATAATGCTAAGAGTGACATAAACCACGAAAGGTTTTCAGTCAGATAGATTAATTTGTCTAGTAGTAGCAGGTCATGGCACTGTGGCAGACTGGCAGTACCTTGCTGATCCTGCTGAGGATTGGCGCTCCACTCACTTCTCAGTCCAGAGCAGATGGCAGTGCCAGTGCAGATGTCCAATCGAGCAGTAGTGCCCATACCTAGATCCCCTTCTTTCAGGTCCTCCTCAATTTCACCAGCTCTGTCCTGCATCAGCTGAGGCCTATGCTTCTGAAACAACACATGGGAAATGTGCATGTTTTTATTTTTAAGCTTGTTACTTTGAAGGCCTGCCAAATGACATAAGTAGAATATAGATCAATGAAACCACATTAAAGAAATCTTTCTCCATGTTTTGAAGGGTGAGAGTTCATTTACCTTGAAGGGGCTATATTCTCCACGCTTACTCTTCAGATAACTGGACAGGTTCCCATGCTTACAGTATTCCACTATTACCATCAATGGACCTGAGAGAGAGGGAGAAGATAAAGAGCTTTTACTGTGTTTCAAAGTAATGGTGCTGTTTTGTGCAGTGTTAAAAGAGAATTTAAACTGTAACCATGGCTCCTTCAAAAAATAAACATACTTTTCAGACACAGGGAGATGTGTGCAGTTCATAAGTGTGCCTTTAAACTCTGCTGTTTTGAGCTGTTTTTCATTAAGTATATCACGTGTTTAGATGATGATAAAGTGGACTCACCACCTGGTTTGGTACAGGCGCCTAGCAAATTGACCACATTGAGATGGTGGCCAATATGGATAAGGATCTTCAGCTCGGACATCAAGGCACGGTACTCACTGGAGGTAGCACCCTCTGTGGTTGGGGAGATGTTACACATTACAATCATTTCATAGCTGCAGGACAGGCAAGGTAATTGTTTGGGGCCCTGAATTTTGAGGAGGCTCCCTGAAGGAGATCCTCTAAATCCATGGAAATGTCAAATCTCAAAGTGCACAACTCCCTCAAATTCTCTGATACAATGCTTTACCAGGAACAATCCAAAAGGGGGGCCTCATCTCACCAAGTTGATTTTGAATTGTCATGCATTTCAAAACAAATAGAACTTACCTGGAAGCCAAAAAAGAAATCAAGAACAAGAAAAAGACAGAAGGAGAGGTCTGAGGAAGCAGAACTGTGGTAATTGGTGGAGATTATCTAATTAAATAATTAAGGATGGCAACTACATTCACAGTATCCATCCATCCATCCATCCATCCATTTTCTGTACCGCTTATCCTACACAGGGTTGCGGGAAGCCTGGAGCCTATACCAGGGAACTCGGGGCACAAGGCGGGGGATACCCTGGATGGGGTGTCAACCAATCACACACACGCACACACCCATTCACACACTGACAACTTAGACATGTCAATCAGCCTACAACGCATGTCTTTGGACTGGGGAAGGAAACCGGAGTAGCAGGAGGAAACCCCCAAAGCATGGGAAGAAAATGCAAACTCAGTGCACACAGGGCAGAGTCAGGAATCAAACCTCCAAGGAACCCCCAATCAAACCAGAGGTACGGGGTAAATGTGTTAACTTATTGACTGTGCGCCTATATACATAGTATCTATGCCAGAAATTAATGTATCACTATCCAAACATAACTAGGAGAAGCATGAAATTAGCTAAGAGTCAGTGCTCAAGTCTGGAGCACTTTTAATGTTCATTATTTAGCAAGCTTTCTTGGTAGAATTCGTCAGTTTGTTCAAACTGTCTTGATAGTGTGGTCTTTTCAAGTATTTACAGAGTATACAAGCCAAAACTTTACCAAATATGTTCTGTCATAGCCTACATGATGTAGCAATGGTTTATCTAATTTGGAAACCTGATCTAGCACTACAGTACATCTAGCATGCTGTAACAATCTGCTATCTTTGGGGATGGAAATCTTGTTTTGTGTGTATTGTCCCATGTTACCAGCCTGCGCTAGCCTGCTCTGCTTCCACCTCCCACGATGACATGACTAATAAGCAACCCTATTTAAAAAGGAAGAGAGGAGAGAGGATGAGGAGGGTGATGATGGTGATGATGATGATGATGTTGATGTTGGAAGTGGTTACCTGTGATTGTGTGTTAGGAGATTGTGTTTGATTTGTGTTTGCTTGCCCTTGTTACAGTATTCTTTGTTCTGACTGCTGTTCTGGTTCTGACTTTTGCCCATTTCTGACTGAGTTTGACTCTCCCTGTACGTATTTGTGTACATATTCACCACTGTATATATTTTTCACTTGGTTTAATGGCAGTAGAGGTGTGGCTGCCATTTCTTTTATGACAGGGGGTCCTTTTTGTCTCTGTTTTTGGATTAGGGAGTTAGGGAAGTAAGTTTGAATTTTTGTTGTTTTTTCTTTTAGGTAAAAAAGCTCTAAACCAAGAATTCTTTAATTTATTATTTTGGCCTTGGCCCACCCTGAAGATACGTCTGGTGTTGTGTTCTATGTACAGTTGTATGTACACTTGCCTATTTGTACAATCTCTTATTAAGAGACCACGAGCTGGTTACTCTGTGCGGCTCAACCTAGACTGGGTCATAACAATGCAGAAAATAATGCTAACACTCCAGTTTACATTCTAAAATGCTTTTTTTTGTGGATTTCTGATTCCTTATAAAGGCATCTGGGTAACATAATGGCAATAAAGAGGGGGGAAAATGTCATGAGGGCTGTTTGTATTTTCTTGCTTGCGGATCACCTCTGTAACTATTAGAATGAGTTGAAATACCAAGCATACTCAGTGTATAGATGAATAAATCGTTACTTTGTCTAGTTTGTATGCAGCTGGATAGATCATTTAGCTGATTACTTTTAATGCATACCTAACCCAGAAATGCTCATTTTATTATGTTATTATGTACTGAAATCTAGAAGGGCCTAAAAAGGTTGTGAAAATATGATCATGCTAAATGGTAGAACTGGTTACCCTTCATCTGGTAGTGAGAATGTAAAAAGTTCACTTACCCTTTAGCATCTTCACTGCTACCGTAGTGCAGGTGGTGGCCTTTTCAATGCCGAATGCTGCAGCCTCCAGAACCTGACCAAATGCCCCTCGACCCAGCGGTTCCCCTAGAATCACCGATTTCGGTGTTACATTTTAGATTGGTTGATTATATAATTTACAATAGGCACATTTTTGAAAGCTTTATTAAACCGGCCTCATTGTTTCATTTAACTTGGATACTCTTATTTCAGTATTCTATGCCAGATTTCCAGGCATAGCCTGAGTTATGGGTCTGAAGCTCACCTAGTTTGAGGCGCTCACGGGGAAACTCCCACTTGCTGGAATCATAGGTGAGTCTCTCACAGTGCTCGTCCATTGGCATGTCTTCTGCATCTAAGATAATTGACAAGTAGCCTGTCTTCATATCTCCATCAGTGGGCTGAGAGTGACAAGGACAGGAGGAAAATGAGAATGAGGAAATTCAAGGACAATATACTTATCCTTGATTCAGTGAGGGGGAGTGATTAAAGACATGACTCCCTGTAGGAGCTTCAGTGAGTGACCCTCATTCCCTTATTAGTTATGAGTTACAATGAGATACCAAGTCCCACCCAGGCTGCCCAACACACATAGCATGCAATCGTACTGGGACATGGGGAGGAGCTTCATAACCCAGAATAGGGCGTATAATTGTAGGAACTCACAAAGGAAAAAGGGAGCTACGGCCTAAGCAGTCTTCTCACGTGTAGGCAAAGAGAGTTTGTGTGACTGAAAGGTTGAAAGTGAAATATTACCCGTTTTCTGTTGCGTATGACAAAGACAATGAGAAGCCAGAAGAACATGGCGATAACCACAGCACCAATCGGCACAATCAGCTCCACATTCATCTTCTCCTCTGCGCCTAATATAAAGAAACCAATTACACACATGAAACAGACTATAATACTCCTAATGGAGTGGTAATTCATACTGTAGGACAATATATAATTTACAGACTAAAACCAATGATAAAATTTTTAAAAGATTTCAGCAAAAAATATACATCAAAAAGAAAAATAAATGTGCTTATAATGAGCCGGTGATTTATTCCATTAAATCCGTTTTTTGGTTGTTATTTTTTTTGACAAATACAGGTATGAATATGTGTTGCTGGTGGCACAAAAGCAAGTTTTGAGCCAACATTTTATCTAATCAAAATAAGCTTGAATGAACCTTCTCTGTTTACACCTTGAAGTTTATCATTCCCTTTTATTCTTTTGTCCTCTACATTTTCAGCCTCTGGCTAGCTCTCTCATTATCGCTCATATTTTTTCATAAGTTTCTTTCTTAATCAATTAATTACTAACAGACCTCTTCTCCTCCTGTTCTTCTTTATTTAATAAGGGCTAGCTGGTACACTTTCCGTGGTGTTTTGGGAAACATGGCTGTCCCAGGTACCGGGAAATATGATTCCCTCACGCGGCGGCATGCTATTAAAGTAGCCACTACCGCCAGCGTTGAGGAGGTGTGTCTGGCCGTGGGGGAGAGTGTAGGATACGACAACATTCTGTCTGCGGCCCGGATGAATAGTGCTGTTGTGCTGTTTCTGAAAACGGTGGAGTTGGCAAACGAAATGGTGGACAGTGGAGTTGTGCTTGATGATGTGTTCCACTTAGTGCTTCCTTTGTCAACCCCGTCAAAAAAAATAATCCTGTCGAATGTTCCTCCTTTTATTAAGGACGAGGTTCTGTCCCAAGCTCTATCCCGCTATGGTAAACTGGTCTCCCAGATCAAGGGGATTGCAATTACAAGCAAATCCCCTCATGTAAAACATATCGTGTCTTTTAGACGATTTGTGTACATGGTCCTGAAGGACAATAATGAGCTGGAGCTGACACTCAATGTAAAGGTGGAGGATTTTAATTATGTAATTTATGCCACTACTACTACAATGAAGTGTTTTGGGTGTGGTTTATCTGGTCATCTGGTGAGGGCCTGTCCAGAAAAACGGGTAAATCCCGAAAATAGTGATAATGCTAACATAGCCGCTGGTAACGAAATTACTGTTGGAGAGGGTGTTGGGGTGGATGGGGCCCACACAACGGGAGAGGGAACAGCAGTACCCTCTCAGGTGGAGGCACCTGAAGCTGGCCCCTCTCACCAGGGTATCAGTGTTCAACCAGGTGAAGAAGAGAAGGCTGAGAATGAGCCAGATTTAGGTGATAAGGGTACACAGGATAGTACGGCGTCACTAGATAGTGTGGATCCGTCCCTTGGTGATGAAGTTGCGGATGATGGCTCTCATGTGGAGACGGAAGAAAATGTGTTCAAGGTGCCCCAGAGAAAGAGACGGAGAAATCGTCCTCATGCACAGGCTAAGAGGAAAGATGGCGTAGAGGAGCTGAATTCTGGGGAGGTAGAGAGTGAGAGTGAAGCCTCCGACTGCAGTATAACATGTAGTGTAAATCTAAGTGGCTTTTCGAGCCATGAATATAGCGTGGACGACATCAAGGTGTTTCTGAGAAAGACTAAGCATGCTAGGAATGTGAGGATAGACGAGTTTTTCCCAGATGTGGAACAGTTCATTAGAAAAACACGTGGGTTTCTGTCAGAAGGGGGTTTCACTGATCAGGAGGGATACCGTCTAAAAAAAATCCTTACAAAAGTCAATGTTATGCTGGACAATAATGATAGTGATAGTCAATCCTAGACATCATGTATGTAAATCTATTAGTTTTCATCATTTTTATGAGTGAGTTTCGAGTTGCTTCGTTGAATTTAAATGGAGCAAGGGAAAGAAATAAAAGATTTTTGTTGTTTGAAACGGTGAAGCAAAAGAAAATTGACGTAATCTTTGCTCAGGAAACCCACACAGACGCTAATAATGCTGCGGACTGGGCCAGGGAGTTTAAAGGGTTATCCGTTTTAAGTCATAAGACATCTACCAGTGGGGGAGTAGCTATTTTATTTTCCAATAATTTTATCCCCTGTTCTTATCAAGTTGATGAAATCATAAAGGGTCGACTGTTAAAGGTTAGAGCTCAATATGAGAATAGGTGGGTCGTTTTTGTTTGTGTTTATGCCCCGACCACGGCCATTGACAGAATGGTATTTTTACGAAACCTAGATAATGTCCTAAAAAATTGTGACTCTGATGATTTTTTGATTCTAGGGGGGGATTTTAACTGTACAGAGCTGGATATGGACAGGAATCATGTAGAGCCCCATATGCCATCACGTAGAAGGCTAGTCGAATTAATGAATTCCTGTGACCTTGTGGACATTTGGAGAAATTTCCACCACATGCAGAAACAATATACCTGGGTGCACTCCTATAATAATATGCTCTCTATGGCCAGATTGGATAAATTTTATGGTTTTAAACACCAGTTAAGTGCTTTTAGAAGTTGTGCAATTATACCGGTAGGATTTACGGACCATTGTATGGTTCTGTCTACTGTGTATTTAAGTAAACTCAAGCATAAGAGTGCGTATTGGCATTTTAACACCAGTTTATTGCAAGACGGTCATTTTAAGGATGTGTTTAAGTATTTTTGGAGTGATTTTAGAACAACAAAGCATTCTTTTAAATCGGTGCAACAGTGGTGGGATTTTGCCAAAACGCAAATTAAACAGCTGTGTCAACAGTATACCTCCAGTGTCACGAGAGACACAACTCTACATATGAAATCCTTGGAAGATGAAATAATGGCGCTAATGGAGCCAATGAAAAACACAGGACGGCAGGTATGCATAGAAAATTTAAGGACAAAGAAGAATTTATTGACCAAATTGCTAGACGTTACCGCACAAGGAGCTCTGGTCAGGTCGTGATTTCAGACTGTAGAGTGTATGGATGCACCGTCAAAATTCTTTTTTAATTTGGAAAAAAAGAATGGTCAAAATAAGATGATACATGGCCTGTTTTCTGATGATGGGACACTTTTAGTGGACCATAGAGAAATTCGAAAGAGAGCAGTCGGGTTCTACAAGGAACTGTACATGAGTGAAATCTCCGTTGAGCAGGCCCATGATAACGTCTTCTTGGAAGATCTCCCTCAGGTGTCAGAGGAAGCACATGCAGACCTCGGAGGGGAGTTGATCCTAGAGGAACTGCTACGAGCCCTCCAGGGTATGGAGAGTGGCAAGGCACCAGGGATCGATGGTCTACCGGCTGAATTTTATAAGTCCTTTTGGCCTGAAATGGGTGCAGACCTAATGGAAGTACTGGGTGACAGTTTAGTCACGGGGCGGCTGCCACTCAGTTGTCGCAGAGCAGTATTGACTCTGTTGCCCAAGAAAGGAGATCTACACGACATAAAATCATGGAGACCTGTCTCAGTTCTCTGTGTAGAATACCGACTGCTCTCCAAGGTATTGGCAAACTGACTTAGTAAAGTCATGGAAGAGGTGATCCATCCGGACCAGACCTACTGTGTGCCGGGTCGATTTATTCACGATAACATTTCATTCATTAGGGATGTTGTAGAGGTCGGAAGGATTTTTAATTTGGAATGTGGTTTGATTTTAATTGACCAGGAAAAGGCTTTCGACAGGGTTGAGCATACCTACTTATGGAACGTTTTGTCTGCTTTTGGTTTTAATTCGGATTTTATCGAAAAAATAAGAGTTCTGTACCGTGACAGTGAAAGCATACTGAAGGTTAATGGTGACTTGTGTGCTCCTTTTAAAATTTAAAAGGGAATAAGACAAGGATGCCCACTATCTGGCATGTTGTATTCCCTTGCGATTGAACCTCTTTTAACTAAACTGAGAACTGAACTACAAGGTATAACAATTCCCAAGTGTGAGGGTGTTTTTAAACTATCAGCATACGCTGACGATGTGGCGATGCTTGTTGGCAGCCAGAGGGATGTTGATACGATACGGAAGATCACTGACGATTTTAGAATTGTTTCTTCTGCCAAGGTAAACTGGGAGAAAAGCGTGGCGTTTTTAATCGGGGGATGGTTAGGCGGCGTCCCAAACCTCCAGACCTCCAAACCCCCAGACTATGGTGTAGAGGTGGTTTTAAGTATTTGGGTGTGTTTTTAGGAGATGAAGGGTTTATGAGGAAAAACTTTGAAGGGACTGTCGAGAAGGTAAAGGGTCGGTTGGAGAAGTGGAATTTTTTAGTTAAAAAAGTGTCCTTTAGGGGGCGGGTACTTATAATTAACAACCTGGTAGCATCATCCCTCTGGCATAGGCTTGCGTGCATCGATCCTCCAATACATGTTTTATCTAAAATCCAGTCAATTTTAGTTAATTTTTTCTGGGATAATCTACACTGGGTTCCACAGAGTGTTCTGTTTCTCCCCAAGGATGAAGGGGGACATGGACTGGTACACCTGCAGAGCAGGACTGCAGCCTTTCGGTTACGTTTTGTGCAAAGGCTGCTACATGGACCTGTAAATGCAAACTGGAAGGGTGTAGCATGTGCCATTTTACGGACACTTGAAGGGCTGGATTTACATAAACCTCTTTTCTGGATGGACCCGAAAAAGATGGACATCAGGAAACTTCCTGTTTTTTACCGAAATGTTTTTAAAGTGTGGGGACTTTTAACAGTGCAGAGAGTACAATGCTCAAGATCTCTCTACTGGCTGCTGCAGGAGCCGATTATAAAGGGTTCCATTTTTGATGTCTCTCAGAGGAAGCCGTTTCCTGCGCTCACGGAGGGGTTCTGCAGGGCTGGAGTCGTCACTCTGGGTGACCTACTGACCGTAGCAGGACCGGGTTTTGGGAACGCGGTGGCAGTTGCTGGGCACATAAAGATAAGGTCAGTCCGTGTAGTCACGCAGTTCCTTGTGGAATGGAGGTCCCTGTTGACTGAAGAGGTCTTGAAAATGCTGGAGGAATATTCCGGAGGGCTAATTAGTCCCAATGACCAAGATCCCTTACCAGATTTTAGTGTCTCGGCGAATGTACATGAGTGCTCAGGTGTGATTTTTAAATCTGAAAAACTAAGTTTTGTGGGTCCCAAGGTACCATCTGGGAAAGAACTGTATAAAATGTGCGTACTATCCCTAAATAAAAAGTTTCTGGACAAAAGGGTCGACACACCTTGGCGGTCTGTTCTACAAATAAAGGAACATGTAAAGCCACAATGGAGGGCTTTATACAAGTCACCATTAACAAAAAAGTGTGGGGATTTACAGTGGAGGATTTTACACGGTGCAGTGGCTGTTAATTCTTTTATCTGTGTTTTAAACCCTGATGTGAGTTATGAATGTCCTTTCTGTGCCGTGAGAGAATCTGTGTTTCACATGTTTATGCACTGTGTGAGATTGAAGCCTCTTTTTACTGTTTTACAGAGACTGCTTGGCCATTTTAATGAGAGTTTTACAGTCGAAACTTTTATTTTTGGTTTTAAATACTCTCAAAAAAAAAGGTTTAAGTGTCAGTTGATAAATTTTATCACAGGGCAGGCAAAGATGGCCATATATGTCAGCAGGAGAAACAGAATTGAATCAAATTCAGGGGACAGCGTTTTAGTGGTTTTTGCGATTCTCTTAAAATCTAGGATACTAATCGATTTTAAGTTTCACCAAGAGATGAAAGACCTTGTAGCATTTGAAAATATCTGGTGTCTGGAAGGGGCATTATGTGTGGTTTTAGAAGAAAAAGTGAGATTTCATCAACTTTTAGAAGACTGTATACATACTGGTTGATACTTGGTTGCTTATTTTATATTCTTCACTCCTTTGGGGGTTTTGAAGGCAACTGGAAGGAGAAGTATTTTAATTATCTATTTATTTATCTTTTTTTATATATATTTATTTATATGTATATAAACTTATTTTACTTTTTTTTCTTTTAAGGTCATTTGCAATGACTCTGAGGGACCGAAATAGGTCAATGTAGCTTTTAAAAGCTTGTAAATAAAAGGCCTTTGAAATTCAAAAAATTCTCTCTCTCTCTCTCTCTCTCTCTCTCTACTCTTCTATGTAAGTTCATTTAAAAATTTGAAATAAAAACTATTAATTCTAGATGATTTTATTAACATATAGTGCATGCTATTTTGCATACTCTCCCTTCTCCCTCCCTAATCTCTAAAAGTTGAAAACCCTTGTTAATGAGCTAGCTGGAACTGTTATGACGGCGACAAGAAATGTTGTCGAGAGACAAGTCACGTACACTCAGTGTGTCTCTGTTAACTCTACTCAACCTGTTTGTGTGTCTCCTTGTGATCTCTTTTGCTTTTGGGACCCTCTAGATAAGAGGTGGGTGCTTCATCTCACGTCTTTCTATTCTGGGACTATATACTGTTTTGTGTGTGTGTGTGCTTCCAAAAGGATGTGCGTTCCTACAACCCTCTTCCTGGCTGACTAAAAATAGTGCTATTTTTACCTCAAGACTTTAAAACAATTCCCCCATCTCAGACAAGAGCCAGAATCTGAAAGAGATAACCTCACGCCCATGACCAGTGCTGAGTAGAGTTACTGCAAGTCAGTCAGTCTCAAGTCAGTCGCTAGAAGCAAAATACTACTGTTGTTTTTTTTGTTTATTTTACGCACTCATAAACAGGACTACCTGTCCATAAGGGTTTCCAGTTTATTTTGCACTGGCATTCCTTGCCTAGCCAGGTAATGCTATATAAGCAAAATATGTTAAAGCAGAAAACACATAGAAAGAGTCCTGTATTACAGAGGATGTCCATACTACAGTGCCCCGATAATACAAATGAAAGTATCTACCAATTTTTTCTTTGTTGTTTTGACTATGTCATTCTATCAAACAGCGCTATCATCTACCTCTTACTATTACAAGTAAACATTTTACGCTAAACATTTTAAGCTTTATTAAAGTGAAGTTAACATCTTCTATTTAAAAAAAAAAAATCGAATTGCTCATTGATATCCCAGCCATAAATTCCTGGTGGCAGTTTTGTCTGATGCAGCATAACCGCTTTACAGCTCCAGCCTTCCAGGTTCAATCCTGAGCTCAGGTTACTGTCTGTGTGGTTTCTGTGCATGATCTCATGTGGGTTTCCTCCAGGTTCACCTCCCCACCACATGCCAGTAAGTGGACCGGCAGCTCTACATTTCCCTTAAGTGTGAATGTGTTTGTGAATGGTGCTTCTGGTATCCTGTTTAGTGTGTATTCCTGCCTCACGCCCAGGATACCATGGTAAGGCACCTACTGAAGATGAATGAATGAATGCGTTTTTCAACATCATATACCAAAACATCGAAATCTCCATAAACAAAAACCAAATGACAGACGCTGAAGCTAAATACTGTAGTTCAGTCACTTCCTGTACATACAATGGGGTCCAAAAGTCTGAAACCACTTTGAAAATCTGGGATTTTTGTTTTTAGTTAAAGCTGGAAATAAACTGAAAGCTTCTAAAACAAAACATCTTGATTATTCAGTAATCACTACGTCGTGATTGTTATGTGTGATATTGACCATGTTAACTCCTTTGTATATCCATTCATTTTCCGTACCACAGGGTTACGGGGAAGCTTGGAGCCTATCCAAGGGAACTCGGGCATGAGGCAGGCGACTCCCTTGATGGGGTGCCCACCCGCAGGGCACAATCACAAACTATGTGTACTTTGTACAGGAGGAAACTGGAGGAAATGGCAGAAACCCCCAAGGCATGGGGAGGAAATGTAAACTCTGCACACACAGGGTAGAGTTGGGATTTGAACCCCAAATCTGTAGGTACGTGCCAAACATGCTAACCACTAAAGTTCCCTCTAATCAGATTTTGCTCATGTCTAATCTCTTCTATAGAAGATGATTTACGTTCAGATGATTTACATTCATCTCATTTATACATTTGAGCGCCTCGCTCAAGGGCCCAACAGTGGCAGCTTTGCAGTGCTGGGATTTGAACTCAAGACCTTCTGGTGAAAAGGAGTCCATGCCATGTCCATATAACACTCTGAGAATCCATGTAAATATTTCTAAGATTCTACTTTTCACATTATCAGTTATTAATGATTATATCATTTGTTAAAGTTAAAAAGAATGTCAAACAGAAGCATTTTCACTAGTGTTCTCAGACATTTGGGCCCCACTGTATGTGACAATATTAATTAATCTAAATGAATAAATCTCCAATAATTCTGAATGCAATGGAGTCTTAAGTCTAAACCATAATATACAACAAAAAAATTACCCTCCACTGTAAGCTGGGCTTGGATGGAATCACAGCCCTGTTTGTTGCAGGCTGTGCATATGTAAAGACCACTGTCCTCTTTCTTTACTCTCTGGATGGTCAGGATGCGATTTGATTGAGCCAGAATAACACCTAAAAATAATTTCACAAACCACAGGCCACCAAACATGATCAGCATGATTAGAACAACTTAGAGGCAGTTGTAATTAATAACAAATAGACACAAATCCACAAAGTGTTTGTTCATAAACTGCTTTTGATAACAATATTCTTAATCAAAAATGTCTGAGCAAAAGCAAACAGTCTCTCACCAGATCCCTTAATGACAGTCTGGTTGTCTTTGGTCCAGGTGATGATGGGGGTCGGCGTGCCCCTTGCCTCACACACTAGCATGGTGGAATCGCTCATGTTCACCCTCTGATCACTCAAGTTGTTCACAATTGAGGGTGCCTCCAGCGCTAAGAGCAAAATTATGAGCAGAAATTTTTGAACCACATATACACACAACTACGCTCTACGATTTTGAAAAGCTCTTTGAAAACTCTTTACCCCGGAGACGCAGGTTGTGTAGCAGGCATGTTCCCTCACTGCTGTCAGTGTTCTCCATGCGGCAGGCATACAAACCTTCATCCTGCCAGCTCACCCTGGGCAAGGACAGGTCCAGTGTGACGTTGGGACCCTGCAGGCCTGCGATAGTGGCATTGGGCTGGGTGAGGGGTGCAAGGCTGAGGCTTGCACAAGACATGGTGGTAGGCAGCTCGGCCGGGTTGGACACATTCAGCACCCGATACCAGCTCAGGCTAGAGTACAGCATGCGGTCGACTACGCAGCGCAGCAGCACGTCCTCCTCCTCTATGGGGATGCTGGAGGGGAACACGCTCAGGTTGAGGAAACCTGGTGAGGAAGACACAGATTGTGTGAATGTGTGGCATATGATTATGTTTACAGAACAGAAGCTCTGTTAAACGTTTAGCATTTAACAAGAAATACTTTGTAATAATCTGTACTTTGCTTGGGTTTTTCTTTCACCTAATACTTTTAACTTTTATTTCAATTTTAGCATAAAAGTCTTAACATTGTACTCAACACATTTTCAAAAACTATATGACCAGAATTTCACTATAACCCTGTATTTGTCAAGTCATAAGTCAACTCTTTGGCACCAGGATCTGATCTAAATGTGACAGCACCAATGAGATCTAATACCCATCACTGTAATCTATCTGTTAAAGTGCACTTTGTATTTATCAAGAAATGTTGTATTTGTGTGACAGTTATTCAACCAGCTTGTATTGTCAGATTAATTATCATGCAAGCTAACATTTAAGAGATTAGGAAAAAATCATTGTTACTTGGAATTAAGTAATCAGTTTACTCTCAGTTACAAAATCAGTGTGTGATTTGAGGTAGAAATCATAAACTTTCTTGTATCCTGTATCTTTCTTGTTCTTTAATATTTTGAAGAATTTGAAGCTATTTTTTAAGCATTTATTTCCATGAGTAATCACGCTTGAGTAAATAATTTGGGTACATTTACCACCTCTGATAATCACTTACGTGCCACTTGAAATATAATGACTCTGTCCTCCATTCCTACTTTGTTGGAGGCAATGCATCTAAATAGTGCATGGGCCACAGCTTTCTGGATCTTCAGCGTGCTGACAGTCTACAGGAAACCACACACCAGACAAAAAAAAACAAAAACAAGATACATATAAGAACTTATAAAGCAACTGTATCTCCTCCGTCCAATCATAATGAAATTTGGATCACAGCATCGTAAGACCAGCCCAAACAAAACTTGTTTCTCTGATTTGTGATATGTGGGACGTTTCATCCATAACCCGCAAACAAATTTGATGGCTAAGTTGCCAAACAGGAAGTGAGGCCATATCTCAGCAATGCTTTTGCTGATTGAACCCAAACTTGTCGCATATATTCAGCAACATGACGTAACGTTAATAAACAAGATTTGAAGTTGTTTGTCACTTGAGAGGGCTAATCAAAACACGACGTGAGGCAATATCTCAACAACGGCTTGACAATTTGCCAGCAAATTTAGCATATCTTATTAAGGACACGCACTGATGGTCTCAACTGCTTCTGGTCTTCCTCCATGGCTAAAGGGTGGGGACAGAAAGTGCTTGGCCCCCATAACTGTTGCTTGCAACTACATTCATTATTATTATTATTATTATTATTATTATTATTATTATTATTATTATTATAGAAAGCATGTTGAACACTGTTTTTGACCATGTTTAAGTTTTAACCAATGTATAACAGTTTCCATGATGGGGCATTTGTGGTTCAGATTACTGAGAACACTTTGTCTATAGCAACAACCATCACCTCAAACTATCAACATGGGAGACGTGGGATTTTCTTAAATAGTTATAAAGTGGTTACGTTCACTGCGGTTACCTTAAGTGAGCTGTCGATGAAGCTGGTAGGCTGGCCAATGTGGTTTTTCCCTGTGTTGTTAGAAATCTCCCTCCATTTCCCTTCACACTCTGCACTTGGAACTGTCCTGGGACTTTGACAAGACATACAATGACATGAGTATAACATGAGTCACACACACACACATACATTCTTACAGTGTGAGAAATCTGCATCAGTACCAGAGACTAAAAGCACAAAAACACTGAGTCATAACTCTGTTATCATTTGAAGTGCTCAAAATCTTTATAATTATTTTCTGCAACTGTTTCGGTTCCCATTACACAATATATTTACAAGCAAAGAATATGATAGGAAATGTCAGCAAACAGTCTAATCAAGGTTAACGAGAGGAGAGGAGAGGAAATTAAACAAGAAAAATGAAAGAAACAAAAAGAAAAGAAAGAAGGTTAACAGAGACAGTGTGAAACAATGGAAATGTGTCATTTTTAAAGGCTTGCTTATTGACATACAGGTCACGCTATATAGTATACAAACTGTCCCCATTTCAGATACAGTCATTGTGACACTGTTGTTTTTTGATCAAGGATACAAAGATGTTTTACATTTGAAGGAATCTGTTTTTAGAACAACAGGAAATTGTAATGAGGAGGGAGGAAGCAACCAAAGGTGTAGTCTGAAGATAAGGCTTACGTGATGTCCAAACAAAAATGTTCAGTACGCAATTACGAGAGTGCCGGAGTAGCTGATTTTCAATCATGGCATGTTGTTCAATGTACAGAGCGACTTTATACTCCCATAGAGCCGCAAATATTAATTGTAGCTATCCCATCATTCAAGTTTTCCTAAAAAAATAAAGTTTTCCCACTTATAGGATATCTGTTGCGTTAAAACTGGACTCACTAGTCTAGTATAATCTAGAAACTATAAACTTTTAAAAAGACTGTGAATGACAGTGTATGTAAACGCTGTTTTTTAACCACTGCACTGCATTGTGCATGTCTGAGTCACATCCTCTTATCTGCTAGAGGCTGGAGTTCACACCCATTGTCACAAATCTGTTTTTCATCAGCACTCTGTGTACCTCAGCGTAACACTTTAACCCATCACCCAGTGCTTGCTTTCTGTAGGAACAACACCACACACATATGTATGTATAAACACGCATTTCAAAAAAATAAGTGGCACAGCACAACAAAGACAGGGTTTTTTTTTAAACCCTAGCACAATTCAATCATGTGGCTTTGCTATTATTTTTAGGACTGAATATGGGAACATGCTGGTTCAAATTTGACCCGCTTGTATCCACATAAAGAGTTTGCTTAAAAATATCCACTTAACAATGGAGGTCCTTTTAACCAGGTCAGCAGATTTTCATGTTACAACAATACAGATGAATAATAAATTGAAAAAAAAAATTATATAATATATCTTAACATACACTCACCATTCACTTTCATAGGAACACCTGTACATCTGCTTATTTATGTAGTTATCTAATCAGCCAATCATGTGGCAGCAGCACAATACGAAAAATCATGCAGATACTGCTCAAGAGCTTCTGTTAATGTTCACATCAAACATCAGAATGAAGAAAAAATTGCAGATCTCCTGGGAATTTCATATATAACAGTCTCTAGAGTTTACACAGAATGGTGCGAAAATCAAAAAAAATATCCTGTGAGCACTCTGTAGGATTAGGGGTTAGGGTTAGGGTTAGTGTTGAAATACATTGTTGATGAGAGAGATCAGAGGAGAATGTCCAAACTGGTTTGAGCTGACAAGAAGTCCGTTCACAGAGGTGCTTGAAATTTGTGAGGGTTTGTGAACCCTTTAGAATTCTCTGTATTTCTGCATAAATATGACCTAAAACATTAGCAGATTTTTACAAAAATTCTCAAAGTAGATAAAGAGAACCCAATTAAACAAATGAGACAAAAATATTATACTTGTTCATTTATTTATTGAGGAAAATGATCTAATATTACATATGTGTGAGTGGCAAAAGTATGTGAACCTTTCAGTATCTGGTGTGACCCCCTTGTGCAGCAATAACTGCAACTAAACGTTTGCGGTAACTGTTGATCAGTCCTGCACATCAGCTTGGAGGAATTTTAGTCCGTTCCTCAGTACAGAACAGCTTCAACTCTGGGATGTTGGTGGGTTTCCTCACATGAACTGCTTACTTTAGGTTCTTTTACAATGTTACCATTGGATTAAGGTCAGGACTTTGACTTGGCCATTCCAAAACATTAACTTTCTTCTTTAACCGGTCTTTGGTAGAATGACTTGTGTGCTTAGGGTCGGTGTCTTGCTGCATGACCCACTTTCTCTTAAGATTCAGTTCATGGAGAGATGTCCTGACATTTTCATTTAGATATCGCTGGGATAAATCAGAATGAATTGTTCCATCAATTATGGCAAGTCGTCCTGGACCAGATGCAGCAAAAGAGACCCAAACCACAATACTACCACCATCACGTTTCACAGATGGGATAAGGATCTTGTGCTGGAACGCAGTGTTTTCTTTCTCCAAACATAACACTTCTCATTTAAACCGAACAATCTCATCCATCCACAAAACATTTTTCCAATAGACTTCTGGCTTGTCCATGTGATCTTTAGCAAACTGCAGAGGGGCAGCAATGGTCTTTTTAGAGTGCAATGGCTTTCACCTTGCAACTTTGCCATGCACACCATTGTTGTTCAGTGTTCTCCTGATGGTGGACTCGTGAACATTAACATTAGCCAATGTGAGAGAGGCCTTTAGTTCCTTAGAATTTACGCTAGGTGCATTTGTGACTTCATGGACTATTACAACACTTGCTCTTGGAGTGATCTTTTTTGGTAGATCACTCCTGAGGAGGGTAACAATGGTCTTAAATTACCTCCATTTGTACACAATCTATCGGACTGTGTATTGGTGGAGTCCAAACTCTTTAGAGATGGTTTCTCCAGCCTGATGAGCATCAACAACTCCTTTTCTGAGTTCCACAGAAATCTCCTTTGTTCATGCCATGATACACTTCCATAAATATGTGTTGTGAAGATCAGACTTTGATAGATTCCTGTTCTTTAAATAAAACAGGGTGCTCACTCACACCTGATCGTCATCCCATTGATTGAAAACACCCGACTCTAATTGCTAATCCTAGAGGTTCACATACTTTTGCCACATACAGATATGTAAAATTTAATCATTTTCCTCAATAAATAAATGACCAAGTATAATATTTTTGTCTCATTTGTTTAACTGGCTTCTCTTTGTCTACTTTTAAGACATGCGTGAAAATCTGAGGATGTTTTAGGTTATATTTATGCAGATATATAGAAAATTCTAATGGGCACACACTTTCAGGCACCACTGTGTGAGAGTTCTCTCTCTCTCTCTCTCTCTCTCTCTCTCTCTCTCTCTCTCTCTGTATATACAGAGAGAGCAAATCCCTAGTGTTGAATTAATACCCAGAGTATTGATTTAACTCTTTCAAAGTTCATTGGACATATATAAACACTATAAACAGGGATCAGCAATGATCCGCTTCAGCAGTGATTGGTTTCTGGTTTGGGAAACTATATCTTAGAGATTTAGAAAATGTTTTTTTTTTTAATGGGAAAATGTTTCAGAAAAATGTTGACCTAAATACAGTGTGGGTCCATGGCATTTACACTTACTGAAATTTAGTTGGACAGTCCTCACTGGGCATCCACTGCCAATGGATAGAGACAGGACTGGAGCCACCAAAAGCAGTGCAGGTGAGAGTGGGGCTGCTGCCAAACATGTGAACATTTCGATCAAAGGGTACCTCCTTCTCAAAGATCTTAGGATGAGCTGTGGGCAAGATATAGAGAATATGAGAAGAGAAGAGAAGAGAAGAGAAGAGAAGAGAAGAGAAGAGAAGAGAAGAGAAGAGAAGAGAAGAGAGAATCATAGAAACATTACCATTGACCAATAGCTGAAATGTCCGGCTATGCACTTCTTTTGTGATTTTGTTGGTCATGACCACAGTGTAATTCCCAGCATCTTTTTCTGTGACTTCATATATAGTAAGAGAATCTCTAGATGGCTTTATCCTGTACTCGTCACTGGTGATGGACTGGCCATTCTTTAACCTGTTCAAAGAACAAGACAGAGTGTAATACTGACACTTTTACAAAAAAATGAATGTGTGTGGTTTATATTAGTAGAGCATTTTGTAATTATAACCATAGATAATTTATTTTTAAATAGAGTAGGAAAAATAAATAAAGTCAAGCCTGGACATTTATTGCTTATTAAACATATTAAACAAATACGTAAGTATTTGACAAATACGTAAAGTAAAGACAAATACGTTTTTGCTTTTTTTGTTACAGTATGCTGTAAACATCCTGATAAATCTTAAACAGTGCCAATACTGTATGTTCCACCATTGGTTTAGAACATAGCAGAGCATGTTGCAATCATACTATGTAGCTATACAACTGCAATATGATCAACTCTAATGAAATCAAAAATGACCCTGATGCTCGTACTCAAGTTCCTAGAGTAGTACTGCGTGACTCTATAGTATACATCTGTACATGAGTAATGATTTATAATCGCACTATCCAGTGTCTCCCAGAAGAGGACGCGTTTCCTTTTGAGTTTGGTTCCTCTCAAGGTTTCTTCCTCATGTTGTCTCAGGGAGTTTTCCTTGCCACCATCGCCTTTGGCTTGCTCATTAAGGGCGAATTAATATCTAAATCTGGATTTCTGTAAAGCTGCTTTGTGACAATGTCCATTGTTAAAAGTGCTATATAAATCAAATTGAATTGGATTGAATTTGTCCTACGCAGCCCTAACTTCAAATGTTGCTCTTTTTTAGATACAGAAAAACGGTTGCTAAAGTGCAAATGCACACACTGTACAGATACACACACATACACAAATGCACATACTGTACAGATACACACATACACAAATGCACATACTGTACAGATACACACATACACAAATGCACACACTGTACAGATACACACACATACACAAATGTACACAATGTACAGATACACACACATACACAAATGCATACAATCTTGTAACTCACCACTTTGCATTAGGTTCTGGATAAGCGAAGTATTTAACAGGGATCTTTGCTTCTCGTTGACCCTTGTTCACATCAACAGTTTGAAACGACTGATTGTGGAGCACTAGGAAAGGCTTCTCTGCAATACCAGAATTATCAAAACGCTATTTCAATCATATGACAAGAAAACAAAACAACAAATAGTCAACTCAACACCTCATTTGTTTATAAATTAGCTTTGACAAGTCGAACTGTGAAAAAAAAAAAAAAAAAAAAATCAGTGGAAGACCAGTGGAAACTACCTTCTCAGGTAGTTCATTTCCTTTTCAGACTGCTTTATATACAGTACTGGGTTGTGTGAATTGTTACGAATTGGCAAGTGTGAGGCAAAATTGGTAGGATGTGTACATATGTTTCATGAAAGCCTTCGGAGTAAGGAGAAGGTCTGAAATCTTTTAGACTTTTTTATAGTGTGTTACATTTTATCTGGTCAACAAGCAACAGCTTCTCAGTCAGCTACTTGATTAACTCTCTAGCTAGCTTAAAAAAAAAGATATATATATATATATATATATATATATATATATATATATATATATATATATATATATATATATATATTGTTGTTAAATTGTTATATATATATTGTTGTTATTGTTACAACAATAAATTGTTGTTGTTGGTATTTTTTATTTTTTTAAAAAAGCCTAACAACATGAGCATAGATATGAAACTGAAACAGCATTCTAGATTGTATGTTGTGGTCATGAGGAGCCTTTTTTCTTAGATGGATTGTTAAAGCATCACATTTCTTTAGAATTAAATTATTGATATACTAGTAGGAATCCAAGGAAAAACAGACTAAAGATGATGTTACAACCTATGAGCTAAGCATGCCTGGGTTCACTATTTTTCATATTGAATTAATCCCCTAGCCAAGGCCACAACATAACATCATCTTTCATTTTGTATTATTCACTTATAGCATTGGATTAACTTGTTATGGATTTACTAGCTAACCTTGATCTTAACTTGTGGTTGTGGTTTCAGGTTGCAACATTAACGCTTATGATTAACTCACATTTCTTGTTCTTATAATAAATACTATAAATAGCACAAATGTGAGTTTGCAGAAGATATTCTCATCATGTTGCAGTCATTCATCCACACATAGATTATGCATGTATGTATATTCGGTCCCACAGAGAGATGCAGCTGCGACATCTCAATAGATTATGTGGCTAGTTAGTTTACACTACATTGGGTTGTAAACATTATTAGTTTGGCAATAAACACAGTAAGTAAGTATTCCTGCAGTAAATGCTGACGGTTTTGTAAATGCAACATTATTTATTTTTTTCTCATTTGGTGAGCTGCTGTAAATTAGATTAGTCCAGCTTTGTTTATTTTTTAATGAATTTTCTTTTTTTTTTTCCTATTTTTTATTTATAGGCAAAAATTTTGCGCTCTGATCTTTAATATGTGCCCTAGCTTTTGCCTTGGGACACTGTTGTCTTCCTGTATGGTACAAAACACCTAACAGGCATGAAAGGATGCACTCATGTGCCACTGGTTAACATATTCAGTGTCATAAAAAAAAGTCTTACATTAAAAAAAAACAAAAAAAATACAACAACAACATTTAATATGAAGCTTGGAACAGAACACATGCAGCTTTAACGTCTTTCCAGTACCACTAATACATTGTTCATTTTTTAAATCTTGCACAAGGTTTGAGGGAAAAAATGCTTGAAGAGACTTTACTGCTTTGTCCTGTTAAGAGACTTCATGTAATATCGCAAAAGAGGAAGCAGAGAACTCCTTAGTCACTTACCATAAACTATAAGGGATGCACTGTTAGTTTTGACCATCTTACTGCTGGATGCTGTGCACACATATTCCCCTGTGTCATTAATTGTAACATTGTCCAAAATCAGCGTGTTCGACAGTTCCAGAGAGTTCCACAGCTTCTTCTTGTAGGACTTAGTCTCATAATGCCTTCGTGTATAATGGTTGGGATTTCTCTGACAGGACACAAAAGGTTTCATTTAAACAGCTTTGTCTATGATGCTATGCAGGGAGAATAAGTTATCATGACTTCTATTAATGTGCTGTTGTGTATTTGAGCAGCTGTATGCACTGAGTGATATACAGTATAGTATACAGTCTTGTATGCGCATTGCTTGATTTGCTTGATGTCCATTAGAAGCAATGCCCACACACTCACCCTGTCATGAGGAAGGCTCCACTTGAATTCAAGGGCTACATTAAGTTCTGTGAAAGCAGTGCAGTTGAGCACCAACTTCTCCCCGACCGCCCGTTTCTCCTGAACAGGACTCATTCTGAGGTCATAGATTTTATATCCTGCGGAAGAGAAGGGAGGGTGGTATTGTTCTTGTGTGAGCACCAAATAGCTCCCCTCAAACAGCAACTTCTAAATTCAGCAGTATTTCTACACCTACCAATTCCCATACATGTTAGGGATTACAAGCAGGCTTTCTGTTCATAAGTTTTATGCAAAACGAGGTTTTGTTAAATAGTTATAAAATTGCTCAAGTAAGTGATGATGTACCATTTATGAAAAATCTCATAATAACCATACTAAATATTATGTTACAATTGTATACACTATAGAAAGTGTGCTAACATAAGGTAGTGTGAATTCTGTAACATTTAGAACAGTTATAGGTAGGATTAGGCATTGCAAACTGCATTAGTGTATTCCTGATCATAGACACATAGTTACATCATTTACAAGCCAGAGAGAGAAAAATATGTGTGCTTGAGTGGACACACTTTAACTGCTCAAATTTTGGTTGATTTGTCAGATTGTCATTAACACTAGGGGCGTAAGGCCATCTCCAACATAATGTCTTTATCTGTATCTGTTTAGTGCACCAAATATTTGTATCTGTATCTGGAATTGAATGAGAAGTGGGTGTGGTCTATCCCTGAATTTGTTTTTTGTGAACTTTATGTACCTAGAAACCCTGGAAATGGAAAAACAATAACAACAACCAAGCTTTCAGGAAAAAGAAGTCATTTTTCATTCGGTGAAATTGCAATTTGCAAAACATAAAAACTTAATTCAACTCCTGAACTACAGTTCCTCAACCTCAACTTCACTCGATAATAATTCAACTGTCCATAGTCAGTCCCAATCAGACACCCTGTAGAAATTTCTAACAAGATTTATACCTAATGGGACTGATGTCAATGCCAACGTCTTTCCCAAATTAGTTAACTGTTCTTTATAGTTAACATCTCATTCCAGAAAGAGTGCTGAACACCCAATCATAATCTACTACGAAGCTGGGACGGAGTGCTGCTGTGAGTCAAACTGGGGTCCTCTAAGTGCCATTTCATTATAATTCCTGTATGGGACGATTTTCTTTCAACAGCAATGAAAAATGCTCATTAAGAATGACAAAAAACATTTGTTCTGAACATACTAATGAACATTTTTTTTACATTCATTAAATAATTATATTATAGAAACACAGAAAAGGTATACTGCCATGTGCACAGAACGTGGTCTATATGGATTGGCGGCTCCATAAATAAAAGCATAATTGTTTTGTGAATTTTGGGCCAGTGTATACATTAATATGATAGAAATATGGTTTCATTTTGAAGCTCATTAAGACAATTTATTGGTCGGGCTACTGAACTAAATCACTGACAGAAAAACACAAAACATATATATAATAATAATATATATATATATATATATATATATATATATATATATATATATATATATATATATATATATATATAAAAAAGCTTGAGCTCACATTGCATAAAAGCAATAAACCCCCCATTTGTGCAAGATTTCTAAAAATAAAGAAAATAATAAAAAACAGACCACCAGATTTTATTTCAGGTAAAAACAGCAGATTGTAAACAATAATGTTTCCTAGCTAATGTCAGCTATGTGAAACTAGGGGAGAATTTGAGCAGTTAAAAGTAGGTTGTGGTGAAGTGGGACCAGACATGGTAAATTCAGACTGAACAACACCACTGGTAACCAGGAAGGCTTAATTATGGCTGTTAAATTCTGCATTAACAGCTGGAAGATTATTTGGTCCAGTAAAATGCTTGAATTTAATGTTTATTGACATAAACATGTTGGACCTTATTTAAAATATTTGCATAATTGTAGCTCCTGGAAGCTTTTTTGGAAATGTGCTTGAAATTAAATTCTACTGGAAACATGCCTGATCACTATGACTAAACCATAGCTGGGTGAACAAAGGGATAACCAACAAACCAAATCTATCAATCATATAAATGTTTTGCCTTTACAAAAAATATGTAGTGGTCCATGTCAGTGTACTCCTCCTTACCTACGACAGCTAGAACGTAGGCCAAGGACTGGAAGGTTTCATTCTGGATGCGAGTTTGGCAGTAGACAACACCAGCGTAGCTAATCACATGACTAGGGAGCAAAAAACCTCTTTTGCTGTCCCAGAACACATCTTTTCCATCCGTTACCAGTTCCTTCACTGGATATTTCTGTTGAAGTCAAAAACCATGAGATTTACTTGGTACCTCACTTCCAGGCCATAGACCTGTCTAGGTTCAGTCTGTGTCCTTTAAACTAGCAATGAAATCATACAACATGCTATAATCATACAAACACACATCATCATCAAAACTCCCCCACCGTGTACAGAGTGACGTTGAGGTCCTCCAAGGAGCCCAGACAGGGAATGACCACTTGCTCTCCTTCTCGAATAAATACCACCTCAAAGTCTTGAGATAACCGGAGAAAAGGCATGCGGTAGTCTGGAGACAGGAAAGCATTTTTTTTTTTGCATTATACCTTTAATCATTTTACTATTATGGTCTGTTGTCAAGTGTCTTGTCTTATTATTGCAGTAACGTTTTAATGAACTTAGAAAAAAAAGTACTCCTGTAAGTCGCTCTGGATGAGGCCATCTGCCAAATGCTATAAATGTAAATGTCTCATTTCTCTCCTTAAACTGTGTTAAAGGCTAGAGGATGTGGGAGCATGGAATTGTATAACTCTAACAGGAAGTAGAACATAGAGGTAACAGAGGACATGCATGTGCAGAGGTCATACTAAAGGATCAGACAGGAAGTGTGCTAAAGCTTGATACTTCTCTCTCTCTCTCTCTCTCTCTCTCTCTCTCTCTCTCTCTCTTTCTCTCTCGCTTTCTCTCTCTCTCTCAGCTTTATATGTAGCAGTTCTTAAACTTACACCTAAAATCAGACCTAGAGTTTAAACATTACTTTGTAAAGAAAGAATTTCAGTCAGCAGAGCTCTAACAGAACACGAAAGAACTGATCACATTGGAATAAAACGTATGACACTTGTTAAAAATCTAGTGTGCCAAATTTTAGAAATGCTACCTTGTACTGTATATCCACAAAAACAAAAACACCAAGAGGTCCTCACCTTGCACAAACACGTACACTGACATAGAGGTCTTCCCTTCCTCCACAGGCAGGTCTCTGTAGGAACAGCGATACTCTCCAGTATCATTTCCCATTGCTCCAGTGAGTGTGATGGTGCTACAGAACAGTCCACCTCCACTACAGTCTGATGTTACAATCCTGCTTTCAGAGCCGGTCCGGTTGTAAGGAGTGTACCATTCCAAAATTTGACGTCCTCTGTAAGACAGAATTACAAAAACAGTTCCTCACGGGTGCTTCAAAGCTTTTTTTTGGTTTAATTAAAGTGTGTTAGCTCCCTAAAGGGTTTCTAGTTTGGAATACTTGGACACACCCGAAGGATCTTTTATCTAAGAATGTATATATAAAGTCAATGCACAAATTCAACTCATTCAACGCATATATCAGTACTTATTGTAATTTTTTAATACTTTAGTTTAATTGCACCATTGCGTTATCTACTGATTGCATTTCACAGTACATTCACAGTACCTCCTCGGTTACTGTAGTGCTTTCTTACCTACAGGTAATCTCCAATGTAGCAGATGTGTTGATTTTGTATGTCTTATCTGTGATGTTCAGCATCGGAGGGTCAGGTACAAACCTGTGCTCCCTAGCTGGAAACAGAAGATATTACAAAAGCTTTATCTATTAAATAAACATAATGTAGTCATTAGATTAATGATAGTATTTAAACCGTAGCTATACAATTCATAATTAGGCATCACAGACTCTGGAAATTCTACTGAGCTTCTAATTCTCAGATTTTTTGTACATCAAAATAAATGTGATCCCCAGTTCATTATCATAGTGTAGTGTCCCTTGATAAGTGACAAAAGCAGTTTCACACTCTACACTCTTAAAAATATAGGTTATTTAATGGTTCTTTACAGCACCATAGGTTCTGCAAAAAATCTTCGTATTGTCAAGAATCATTTTTCATTGTATACGGTTCTTGAGTTGAGCTATATGGTTCTTTGGAGATTAAAGAAGTTCTTTATGTTTTAAAGAAGTTTTTATAGGTTCTTCAGAGCAGTGTAATGGTTCTTCAGTGTATCATCTCTTAACAGCTTAAAGTGAATCCTTCAGTATCGGGTTCTTTGTGGAACTAGAAAATGTTCTTCTGGCATCACGCTTAAGAACCTTACTTTGGTTCCTTAAAGCACTAACTAACTTTTTAGAGAACTTATGATAACATGGTTCCTTGTGACACTGCTGTGAAGAACCATTTCTGGGTTCTTTAAGGCACCAGTAAATAGATGGTTCTCTAAAGAACTTGAGAGTAAAAGGTTCTTTGTGCAACTTAAAAGGGTTCTCATATGGCATCAGGATGAAAAATCTTTTTGGTTCTAATTGGAAGCTTTATTTTTAAGTGGATCAGGGATCTTGAAGAAAGAATACTGTGATCAGCTCCCTTATCCACCTGTCCATGTATGTTACTCATTAGAAAAAGTAAAAAATTAACTAATTAACCAATTAATACATAAACACAACAACAACAACAACAGTAATAATAATAACAATAATAATAATAATAATAATAATAATAATAATAATAATAATAATAATAATAATAATGGCCCAGTTGATTTGAGATCAGCACACTTTGAGTAAGTCAGGAACATACAGTACAAGTTCTGAGGCTATTTTTCCACTGGAACAGCAGCACAGCGGCCTGTGTCAAAACAGGAAGCTCAGGCAGATGGGTCTGAATGGCCCCACACTCCAAGCCCCGAGGTGGGGTTCCTGCTCCAGAGGAACCAGGGCAAGGGACACACATACACACACTAACATAGGCCCAGAGTTATAATGTACACACCCTGTTGAGTCCTGCTAACACAATTTGATTTGAGAGATAAAAACATCGGATCTCAAAATAGCCAGGAACTAATATTTTCCATTTAAAACAATAGTGCAACAGGTCTGACCATGCCCAGGCAATACGGGATAAGTCAGATGAAAAAAAGAGCAAAATTTTAATTTTAATAATTTACATCAAATTATAAGCACTTGGTAGGTCTAAGAGATATATATATATATATATATATATATATATATATATATATATATATATATATATATATAAACACAAATCTTTTGATGTCATAACAAGGTAGACCCCCATTATACTGTATGATCGATTACTGCTTATTATAAATGACAATTGACAAAAAATTGTCTTGCTGAGATATAAAATGTAAATAATAATAATAATAATAATAATAATAGTAATAGTAATAATAATAATACTACTACTAATAATAATAGCCTAATAATAATAATAACAACAACAACAACAACAACAAGAACAATAATAATAATAATAATTATTATTATTATTATTATTATTATGTAAAGTTTGTAACGTCACACCAGGTCATAGTACAAGGCTGACTGTCGCTCTTTTCCTGAGCTGATTGCAAGTTGAATAACAGGAAAGAGAGCAGAACAGATATATTTCGAAGACCAAAAGTCAATTGAAGTAGGTTACAAAACAAAACCTATAACCTAGCAACACATAATTATATAGAACAAATAGTTATTAATAATAATAGGGCGAATAAAGGGGTTCAGTTACTGAGATAATGAAGAAATCAGGAAAAACAAATGATTGTTTCAGGGTTTTTTTTCTTCTAAGCTAGGAGTTACACTATATATAAGCCTGTCTAAAAAAATTTTATATATATATATATATATATATATATATATATATATATATATATATATATATATATATATATATATATATAAAGAAGTTTACCTGTCACCCAGCTGACTCCAAAAATGATGCCGATGACAGAGAGAACAGAAAACGTCTTCGCCATAACGGTGCACTGTCTCCACATGAACCCACTTGACAAACGCTGCCACGGGACAGTAATACCTCAAGTGTGCATCACTGCCTCGTACAGTACCTCAGTGTAATCCACACAACTCCTAAACTCAAAAAGATTCCAAGCAGACCTGAAGGAAACCTGTCTCGCGCAGAATGAAAGCTGCGCAGTGAGCAGGACCAACTGAGCGGCTGAGGAAAGGAGGACAAAATGGGAGGAAGACAAACTGAGAGACAGAGGGAGGAGCACGGCGGAGGCCCTGCCACTCATTCAGACCTGAAGACATCGGGGTTTGAGCAAACGTGTGACCCTCGAGCTTTCATTTGAAAACAATGATTCTTTACGTGTCACAAATACAAAACAAAACAAAACAAAAAAGCATAATTTATGTACAGACATCAAAACAGTTCACCTCACTGCTCTCGTGCGAAATATGAATCATGATCCGGATTAACATCATTAAAGTGAGGCAGCAATGCACTGGCTGTCTGAAACATTGCATAAGCAGGGAACAGGTGTTCCTATTAAAGTGACCGGTGAGAGTGTAATGTTTTGAATGAAGTACCATTACGTGCACATACAGAGTTTGCAGTTTTCTTTTAATACTCCAGTACCATTTCTTGGAGTTTGTCTTAGATTTGAACTGTAATGGATCTACAGGTCGAAGGTGTGACACACGTTTCATAAATACATTTGATTATAATTAGAAATATAGCCTACTGTATACAGTAATGCATATGTATGACTATGTTATAACATTATTAAGAGTTCAAATATAAAACTTATTGTACTCAAGTATTGAAAAGAAACTGCAAACACTGTATGTGCACATAATGTTTCCTTCAATTTTATGAGAACTTTATGTGCAGTAAACAGTTGTTTTTTTTGGGGTTTTTTTTTGCCCCCCCCAAAAAAAAAAATCACATACATATCCATCATTCCATTCATTTTCCATACTTATTCGACACAGGGTCACGGAGAGCCCTGAGATTATTCCAGGGAGCTCACGGGGCACAAGGTGGGGGGACACCCTGGACCCTTCGTAGGGCAAAACCACACACACTTTCACACACTATGGACAATTTGTAAATGCCAGTCAGTCTACAGTGCATGTCTTTGGAGGAAACCGGAGTATTCAGAGGAAACTCCCGAAGCACTGGGAGAACATATATGCTCAACACACAGAGGACAGAGGCGGATTTGAACCCCAACCCTGGAGGTGCGAGACAAACATGCTAATGTTTATTTATTTATTTTATTTTTTTTTGATTGAATCATTATAATACCAAGGCTGATGGAATTTTGAGTGTAAAAACTTTACACCAAAAGGCTATAACAGAGCCAAATATCTATAAAATGCAAACGTAGTTCTTTTAAATATTCATACTTCCACATTCATTTACAGACACAGACTCCCATACGGTCGCTTGCAAAAGTATTCAAACCCCCTAGAGTTTATCAGATTTTTCTGAATAACAAATGATAAATACACATATTCTGTCAAACTCATGTTCTCTAACAGTGCATTACAGTGAAGTCGAAATGAATTATTGGTCAGCAAGTATTTCAAAGAAAATCAAAAACTGAAAAATGCTGTTGGCATAAGTATTCAACCCCCCAGGTTCCAGAAGCTCCAGATGAAGGATATTGCCTTGATAACTTGATAACTGGCCAATTTAATTGGCCTTCAACATTACATATTAAAACAGCTCCCATTTTCTGAACAAAAAAACACCTCAGATGGACTGCCATTGAAGAGACAGTCTGAGCTATCGTGTTCACACTGCCCCAACAGACACCAACAAACTTTTTTGCATTGTATTTGTGCTTTTGCATTAGTAATGGTGAGCTCTTTAAAAATAGAGCCACTTTAGACATTTTGTGATAGTTTGTGAAGAAACAGAGTAGTGAAACATTTTTTTCCAAATAGGATAAATATACAGTAACTCATTAATTTTCTTATCTTATACTTTCTGATTTTTTTTTACTTGTCCTACATTATGTTTTGAATTTGTTCATATTGTTATCCGTCAAGGACAACAACAGCACACAAACTTGGTATGCTGTTTTAATGTGTCTACTGGCCCTTCTCCTATGTTGGTGGCTGGGTGGGGGAGTACAATCATTCTACCTCCACATGTTTCCTGTCCTGGTCACTTCTACTGGGAGCTGTAGCACCTGCACCTCCTCCCTTACTCACCAGAAGAAAAGGAAAAAAGAGAGCATGCTTCCTATTGCTCGGCTCCAGTCCCTGTGGCGAATATGGAAAAGGTCCCGACAGGAACATTTTTCATTTCAAACTGTTGTTTTCTCCTTTCTTTGTTTATTTTGCACTGTGTGGGCCTCATGGCCTGTCCTGAATTCAGACTAAGACAAAGAGTGATGTTGATTCACTGGCAAGCTGGGAGATCCATTGAAGGATGGGTAATGGGAGAAAGAAGAATCAGGCACAAGATAGAGGGCTAAAGCGAGGAAGGAGAAGATATAGAGATAGAATAAAATAAAAAAGGTGGAATATATATGTTTTATATGTTTATTATGAATAAACAAAGGGATGTTAGGCACCTCTATGTGAGGAAGGGGAAACAGGATGTTTTTATGTTATAAACTGAAGAACTCTTGCATGGCTTGTGCCTAAAGTCAAATACTTCCAATCCAAAAAGCATATAATTTCTATTTCTAAAGTGCAAATTAGTAAAGCGCTCCAAGATTGTTTACATCATAAGTGTTAGGCTTGAGCTAATATCAGGGACATCATTCCTCTGCACCTTATTGGAAAGCTGAACCTACTGGGCCTGAACACCTCCATCTGCAACTGGATCTTGGACTTCCAGATTGAGACCAGCATCTCCAGCACCACCACAGTGAGCATGGGGGCCCCTCAGGGCTGTGTGTTCAGTCCACTGCTGTTCACTCTGCTGACTCACGACTGTGCAGCAAGGCATGGCTCCAATCACATCATCAAGTTTGCCGATGACACGATCATGGTAGGTCTCATCAGAATGACGAGTCAGCATACAGAGAGGAGGTGCAGCGATTAATCCGCTGGTGCAGATCTAACAATCTATCTTTGAATGTGGACAAAACAAAAGAGATGGTTGTTGACTTCAGGAGAGCACGGAGAGACCACTCTCCGCTGAACATCGACAGCTCCTCCATGGAGATCGTCAAGAGCACTTGGTGATCACCTGGCAGAGAACCTCACCTGGTCTCTCAACACCAGCTCCATAGCAAGAAAGATCAGCTGTGCCTCTACTTTCTGAGAAGGCTGAAAAAATTCCCATCTCGCAACCATTATCTTCATCACGTTCTACAGAGGAACTATTGAGAGTATCCTGAGCAGTTGCATCACTGTCTGGTTCGGAAATTGCACTCTGTCGGATCGCAAGACCCTGCAGCGGATAGTGAGGACAGCTGAGAAGATCATCTGGGTCTCTCTTCTCTCCATCAGAGACATTTACTCAACACGCTGCATCCGCAAAGCCACCAGCATTATGGATGACCCACATACCCCTCACACACACTCTTCACCCTCCTGCCGTCTGGAAAAAGGTACCGAAGCATTCAGGCTCTCACGGCCAGACTACGTAACAGCTTCTTCCCCAAGCCATCAGACTCTTCAGAACTCAGAGACTGGACTGACACACACACGCGCACACACACACACACACACACACACTCTGAACTGAACACCATCCCACTACCACTGCAATATTTGTACATTCCTGTATTGACTGTATTGCATTTTTTTTTTTTTTTTTTTTTTTTTTTTTGCTGCTAATGTACTTATAAAATATAGTATTTAATTTCTGGTCACTATTATACACTTCACACTTTACCTGGCCGCTACTGCAACAACTGCTATGCCCATATTTGGCATAAGCTAATCTGTTGAAGACTAAGTCATAGCATGTTATGTTTACATTTATACCATTTTTAAATTATATTGTTACTCTTTGGCACCTATCTTTTGCACTACCTGTATATCAGACACTTCCACACTAGAACTGTGTACTTGTCTGTGCTACACTGTCACTCACTGTGACTATTGTCCTGTTTTAGTAGTATTGTACTGTCCTGTGTTGTTAGCACACATTTGCATGTGTAAAAATGGAGAAAAAAAATGTGTAGATATTATTTAGTTCTGTGTCGTCTCATGTAGTTAGTGTGTTGTTTTATGCAGCACCGTGGTCCTGGGGGAACGTTGTTGTGTTTCACTGTGCACTTTACCAACTCTATATGGTTGAAATGACAATAAAGCCACTTGAACTTGAACTTGGGAGATGTGGTTAGTAGCGCTGGCTGGTATAAATGTGCTCTATCCCTCACTTTTAAGGGAAAAATAATATGAATAAAAGAAGGTTGTTTTATTTGCTGTGAACACATGGTTTGTATTTATTTTCTTTCTACTTTTGTGGCATCAAGAACATACCACCAGCAGTTGTAATGAAAAGTACACATATGAAGCACAGGCTGGGGCTGATTTCTTTCTAGCCCAGACTGTAGATTCATGCAACTTATGACTGCCTGTCATGTGAAGTGATTACACATGGTGAGACACCTCTTAGATTTGGTGACCATTCTGGCTAATGTGTTAAAGAACACTTTCTTGACACATCCACACATCCATGGAGTTCTTCATGGACCTTGCCTTGTGCACATGCAGGCATGCTGGAACAGGAAGGGGCCTTCTGCACACTCTTGTCACCAAATTGGAAGCACGCAGTTCTCTAAAATGTCTTTGTATGCTATACCCTGAAGAACAGCCCCAGACCGTTATCGCTCCTTCATCAAACTTTACTGTTGGCACTATGCATTCCAGTAATTACCGTTCTCTTCACATCCGCCAGACCCAGCTTTGTCCATCAGACTGCCAGATAGTGAAGTGTGATTCACCACACCAGAGGACATGTTTCTACTGCACCAGAGTCCACTCCTACTCACTCCTGGCATTATACATACTACTTGTAGTCTTGTGTGCAGTTGTGGAAACCCATTTCATTAAGCAGAAACACCTGAACTCAATAATTAGGAAGGTTGTCCACATACTTTTGGCCATATAATATAGTAATAACAAGTGACTCACAGACTGATAGGTTTTTAGCCCTCGTATTCAATAACATGAAGAGCCATCACAGGTGGTTAGGCAATGATGATGGCAGTGAATCCATATATTTGATGGAAGTGTGCAAGGTGTGTCAGTTCCTGTTCTGTCACCAGAGGAGGGCACTGGAAAAGAAAACAGAATGAATGATGGAAATGTTCATTAGAGCCAGCCAACACACATAGATATAAATTTAAATATGCACATATTCACGTCATTGTGAGAGACATTTTGAAATGTTCCGGTTATGCAGTGGAACACTGTGCCCTGTATAGTAAACTTTATACCACTGCATAATGGACTGTCCAGTTAAACATCTTTGGATCTGTATAGTGTATTTTCATTCATTATTAGCACAATTTAATGTGACAGAGTACTATATGCTTTTACAGTGCCTTGCATAAATATTCACCCCTCCTTGAACTTTTCCAAATTTATGGACTTAATTGTGATTATATGGCACAAATTTACACAAGATAGCTCATAATATTGAGGCAATCAATATAATTTGACAATAGATTATTAACTCACAAAATAAATCCTGTTTGGAGTTTGCCAAATGACTCAACAAACATTCTGTCCTCAGCACAAAGCGTTATGTTTGGTGGAAACACTTGAGAACACCATCTCCACAGTGAAGAATGGTGGTGGTGGTAGCATCATGTTGAGCAGTACCCGCGGCCAGTTCTCTTCTCTTTATCCGGTTACTGATTTCTGGTGGACGGCCATCTCTAGGTAGGGTCATATCTTTTCACAATTGAGTTAATGGTTCTCTAATTTTGGAGTTTCTCATTTTTTTAATAACCAAACCCCGACTGATGCTTTTCTGGACCGTTTTTGATAGCTCCTTGGTTTTCATGATAAATTCTTTTAGGTAACAAAATACAGGGTCTTCCAGGAACTGATGTATTTATATTGAGATCACATGGCACTTTAATTGGAAAATGTAGACTTTTTATGGCAACTCCATTCAGTTCCATTTCAAAATGTGGCAAGGTTAAGAAGGGGGGGGGGGGGGGATATTTGTAAGTCACTGTATATGCCAAAGCCCATCACCCAGCTCATATAAACAACACTGTACAGTCTCTAGAACCTTACCATGTTTTAATTCCCATGTGTGGTATGCTTTACACAGAGAAGATTCAGAAATGCTATTGCTCCATATTCAATTCCATAATACTGCTACTGATACATTAGCAGTGTCCCCTCCAATTAGCATGAATTCTTACAGGTGTAGCAAAATGTAAACACACATCTGAAAACCAGCTGCTAAAATAAATTATCCTCCCTCAACAAGATATCCCTTGTAATTAAATTCCCCAAAGGAGACGGGAAAAGGGCTCAAATCCTGACAGTGAAAACTCATATGCATCCAAGTAGCTGCTTTCATACTGAGTGTGTTGTTATGAGGACTGACAAGGCCCCAGTTATTTTCCTTAAATGTTTATTTTCCTTTCTCATTTGAATTCCTACACTATAAAGATCATACACTGAGTTTGCACATTGCTGTAACTAAAAGATCAAATTGTTGATCAAATTTAAGCCTCTTGTGTCTTTTCTGTTTGACGGACTGCCTTTTGGTTAATAGTAGCACATGCATTGTATTACACAGCTGAAAAAACAGTAGGGTTGCTGAAGGTGGCCAGCATACTTTGATTTAAAAAAAATAATTTGACCACTGTTGTTTCTGGAGAGACCGAAAGAGAACACACAAACAGAGAGGAAAAGAGAAGTGATGTTTCACAGTTAGATGCTGACAAGTAACCATTATAAGCAAAGAAAACCTAGATGCTACATTAGCAGATGCAGAAATTGCTTGTAAGCCAAATCGATGAAGACATGCAGCACTGACCCAATACAGCTGGCTGTAATTTGCTTTATTTTCAATTGATTTTCACAACATTTTCTTTATTACAGATGTCCTAAATTAAAACTGGTGATCTAAAGTTAAATATACCTGGACCTCCTATAGTTTGAGCATGAGGAAACTTGGGCAAAGTAGTAGGGTGTAGGTTAATACAAATGCACAATGGGACTTTTACTGCTATGGATACGTTAAAGTCTACTACACACTAAATAAAAAAAGAACTGTAATATAACCAAATAATAAATCAGTGCCTAGAGATCCCAAGAGTTATAATAAAAGCAATAATAATAAGAAGTAGATTTCATGAAATCACAAAGAATCTTTAGAATAAACAAAAAGTGGGTCTCTTCATTTAGTCAAAACAGAGGGAATCATGGACAGTTCCAAATACCAATCTGCACTGGCACAAAAACTGCAGGGCTCTGATAGACAGCTGAAGATGAAGAAAAATTTCACCTTCCAGCATGATAACAACCCAAAGCACAAATCCAAGTCAACAAAAGGATGAGTGAATAAAAATGGCAAATCAAGATGTGCTGAGTTTGTAGACTCTTACCCAAAAAGACTGAGTGCCGTATTACAAACAAATGGTGTTTTAAAAAGTATTATTTAAGGGGTGTGCATACTTATAGAAGCTGGTTATTGTCCATTAACAGTGGTATGTAGATTTTTTTATAGCCACTGTATGACTCAGATGCTCTTAATGCTCTTAACACTCACCGAACACTTTAATAGGTGTGAATCTCCTGTTCTACCACATCGCAAATGTGTTCTATTGGATTCAGATCTGATGCCTAGGAAGGCCACTGAAGAACATTAAACTCATTGTCATGAAACCAGTTTGAGACGATTTTTGCTTTGTGACATGGTGCATTATCATGTTGGAAGTAGCTGTTAGAAGATGGTAAACTGTGGCCATGAAGGGATGCACATGGTCAGCAACAATACTCAAATAGTCTGTGGCATTCAAGCGATGATTGATTGGTATTAACGGGCCCAAAGTGTGCCAAGAAAACATTCCTCACCCCATTACACCACCTATGACTGTTTACATAAGGCAGGTTGGGTCTATGGATTCATGCTGATGGCACCAAATTCTGACCCTACCATATGTGTGTCTCAGCAGAAATCAAGATTCATCTGACCAGGCTACATTTTTCCAGAGTCTGTGCCTACTGCAGCCTCAGCTTTCTATTATTGTCTGACAGAATTGAAACCTGATATGGTCTTCTGCTGTTGTAGCCCATCTGCCTCAAGGTTTGACGTGTTGTGCATTCTGAGATGCTTTTCTGCTCACCACAATTGTACAGCGTGGTTATTTGAGTTACTGTAGCCTTTCTGTCTCTCATCAACAAGGCGTTTCCATCCACAAATCTGCCACCCACTGGATGTTTTTCTCTTTATTGCACCATTCTGAGTAAACTAAAGAGACTGTTGTGTGAAAAACCCAGGAGATCAGCAGTAATAGAAATACTCAAACCAGCCCATCTGGCACCAACAATCATGCCACGAACAAAATTGTTGCGATCACATTTTTTCCCCCCTTCTGATAGTTGATGTGATTACCTGAAGCTGCTGGGCCATATCTGCATGATTTTGTGCATTGTACCACTGCCACATGATTGGCTGATTACATAACTGCATGAATGAGTAGATGTACAGGTGTCCCTATAAAATGTTTGGTGAGTGTATATGCTCCATTATTTCCTGATGCAAGGATTAGAGCATGTATTTATTAATAATTTGTTAAGTATTAATATGTTGCTCAGTTGTGGACTTTATGGTTTCACCAGAATATTTGAGCCTGTTAGTATTCCATTGTTGTGCAGAAGGAAGTGTTCATGCCTCACAGCTCCAGGGAATGCAGGGTTTGATCCTTAGCCTTAGTTATTCTCTGTGTAAAGTTTGACTTTCCACTGCTTGTTATAGAGGTATTCAGTGTTCAGCAAGTCATTTACATACACTGTCGATATTTATTTATTTATATTTATTTCTGGGGTTTTTTTTTTACAAATGTATTTTAATAAGTAGGTTTTTTCTTAAAACGTCTTAAAAAGTTTTTTTTTTTCTTTACTTTAAATCTAATTGTTTCCATAAACAAGTAGTTTTCATTTAGAACCAAAGAGAAATAGCCAACAAGGGCTTGGAGATATTTGGGAATTTTAAGAAAAGCCTCCTGGGTTGAAGCTCCCACATGAAACTGTTTAAGAAGATATTAAAGCTGTGCATAGTTTGATCAGGAATAATGAAAAAATAATCTGTCTGACATATTCATAGAGTTTATCTTGGCTTTATTTAGCCACTGCTGTTGCTGTTTCCAGACATGTTGGTCAGCAGCAGGAGTCAAAGATCAATCACATGTTAAACTGAGCAACCCAGTGCTGCAGATGATTCTGTGACTCTTAGATTATACTCAAAACAGAACAATCATATACCAGTTACAAATATTTAGTTTTAAAAGAAGCTAATGGAAAAATCAGAGCCATTAACTGATATCTCCCAAAGCATAGTAGAAAGAATAACTGCAATACTTTTGAAAAGCATATGCCAAAAGAAAAAAACCCAAAACATTTGGGGATGGTAAAATGAAGGAAATTTGGCCATAGGGACAAATAGGATGGTAGAGAGGTGGAATGATGGGTATGTGGCTTGGAGAAGGTCATGAGGGTTCACCATTGAGCTCAAAGAGGAAGTGGTGGAACCACAGGAAACAGAATACACATCCACAGACAGGAAATCCATTTTCTCTAGCAGGTAACAAACACTTCAGGGGTCTCTACCTATCAAACAAAGACAAACATGCATACACACACGCACACACACACACACACACACACACACACACACTTGGCCCCTTGCGGATCAGATTGGACACCCCTAGTATAAATGATTGTATATTATGCAGTGTTTCACACATCCATACCTTAAATATTTGTGAAATATCTGTGATTATTTAAAAAACCTACTTTTGAAAACTAGTCCTACATTTTTCAGTCATCAGGTACAGCAGGATTCTACTACAGAGATTCTGTATTCAACTATATTCTGTATTCTGGATTCTACTACTGTAATTTTCTGGACTCCCTACATCAATAATTATGAAAATCAATATTGAACTTTAGTATGTGGATGGCTATGAAAAGGGTCATTTAAAAAATATGGGCATGAAGAAGTGTACCCAAAAGCATATATATATATATATATATATATATATATATATATATATATATATATATATATATATATATATATATATATATATATGAATGAATGAACTTTTTGGCCATAATACCAACAACAAAAAAACAACCCTAACCCATAACCCATCTCGACAAGGAAGCATGGTGGTGGCAGCATCATACATTGGGTCTGTTTTTCTTCAGCTAGAACTGAGGCTTTAATCAGAATGGAGGGAGTGATGAATAGCTCCAGATACCAGTCAATTTTGCTGCAAAGCCTTAAGGGTTCTACTAAGACACTTAAAATGAAGAGGAATTTCACCTTTCAGCATGACAACAACCCAAAACAAACCTTCAGATCAACAAAGGACTGGCTTCACCAAAACAAGTTTTTGAAAATCAAGGTTTTGAAATGGCCCAGCCAGAGTACAGATCTGAATCCAATCAAAGATCTGTGTGGTGACCTGAAGACGGCTGTGCACAGGAGATGCCCAGCTAATCTGTTAGAATGCTTTTGCAAGAAAGAATGGCAAAATATTTAAGTCAAGAAGTGCCGAACTGATCGACTCTTGCCCAAAAAGATTGAATGCTATGATAAAATCTACAGGTGTAATATTCTTTGGTGTCTACTAAAGAATGTAGTAAAAATGTTTCCATGCTTAGCACAAAGCGGGTCAACGAGACACTCAATTAACTCGGGATTGGTGTAAGAATGTTTATTTTCCAGCAGATGTCAGTATAGAGCTGCGTGTCAAACGTTTCGATGCTCTAAAAGCACAGGGTCCCAGCCCTGGTCCTGGAGTTACCTTCTGTCCTACATATTTTAGTCTTTTCTATTAAATAAATAAATAAATAAATAAATAAATAAATAAATAAAACACATTCAATGTTCATTTCCATTTGAAATCTTTTGATAAAATAATATTTGACAGGGTATATTCTGTGACTAATTGTGAAAGTTACTTCTTTAATTTAGTTAGTAATAAAATATTTGTTACATTGATTCTATATATTCCAATCTTACAATATATGACAGAAGGGGGAGTAGTATTGCCTCTGCAAATAGATCTAATATGTTTATTATTATGTTTTCTAATATCTACAGCTTCTAAAGGAATAGGAGCTATAAAATGTTTGGTGGATTGGGGCGTCTGAGAAATTTCTAAACAGTGACCTTACTCTTCAAGGGACGGCTCTCATTACTTTTTCAAACTCCTTGTACCTGATGTATTTACCAAAATGGTTCAGAAACTCTGTGTATATAACCCATACTTTGTCCTTTTCAAACCAATCTTTTAGGATTTTTTTTTTCATCTCTATTATTCCAAATGGTGTATTTGTAAGTTGAGAAGTTATGTTTGTAAATTTGTTATGTTTGTTTCATTGGTAGTTTTCCCACATAAGAGTTGCATTTCAGTAAAAAATTCTAGTGCACCAACCTTTTAAATTAGGAAAGTATTCCTCAGTTAACCTTGTTTTGTTTTGTTTTGTTTTGGGGGTTGTTTTTTTGTTTGTTTTGGGGTTTTTTTTTTTAGATACTTTTGTATCTATTTGATCTTTTTATTTTTATTTTATTAGATTGCAGGGAACCAGGGTGATGCTAACTTCTGGGTTGACCTACAAAAATAAGTCATCCCTGCAGCAGTCTATTGGACCTTTTTACATAGGATTTACCCAGTGAAACATTACTTTGTAAAATTACAGGTGATATTGATTTTAATTGCATTTTTTGTGAATTCTAGTTGTCTTTAAACTGTGGTTCATTTGTTTATGCATTGTTTAAGCATTTATTATGCTTGTGATTTTATTACAAAGGATATTGATGGCCAATTTGTTTTGTTATGGAAACATTTATTATTTGGTCTTTTGGAGAACTGTAGAGACAAGTGCAGACAGGTTTATATAATACATTTTATTCTTTTAATGGAAAAATTCCATATTCACAAATGTAAGTTTTCCTGTAAAAAAAAGCAAAACAAAACAAAACAAAAAAACACAAAAAAACAAACAAAAACCCCATCCTGTTTTATGTCTTTCAAGAAAGAAATGGAACATTATATTGATTCAATTCTATATGAACCAAAAAGCAGTTAAAATTTTGAAATTTTGTCAACTTTTCTGTATCTTTATGTAGATCTACATTAAGCCCCCTCTAATGTGCAATTGTTTGTTACATCTACAATTCTGTTAATAATAAATAAATAAACAAATACTATTGGACCTATTATCCACACTTCCGTGTTTAGAACCCGGAAGTAAATACAATCATGGCTGCTATAATCTTATTTAAAGCCCGAGATGTTTTAGTGGATTTATTTGTTTGTTTGTTTGTAATTCCCAAAGTGAATCAGCAAAACATTTTATCTCAAAGCAAAAATAAGGTTCAATTAGGTTTCGAAGCTGTCTCACTGGGTTTATGAATTTATTTTATTTTTTATATTTGTATTAATGCCAAGGTATCAAAAATACAAATACATAGCAAAATAAAATAAAAAAAATTACATACAATGAAATGATAATGAAAGCAAAGCATCATTTATACATAAATATATATATATATATATATATATATATATATATATATATATATATATATATATATATATATATATATATATAATTATATATATATACATTTTGTATGTATATATGCATATACATACAAAACAGAAAACTTTACTGAAATAAATTTAAAAGTTGAAACAATTTTAATGTCTTAAGAGCTTTAAGATTCTTAGATGATTAAATGTTTTGGATGTACTGTTGGACCTCTCTTCTAAAAAATTTGGGTTTATGGATTATGTAGTGTTCCTGATTTGCTGAATGCCGCTCCTGTGTCATTATTTATAGGCAGATCTTTTTAGCCAATCACTGAATGGGATTTTCATGACGTGTCCCTAGGACGTGTGGGTCGTCTTCCAAATGGACCAATCAGAGTTAGCGAACAGCTAGCAAGTTTGTTCGAGTGAGAACAGCAGTGTCTTGAACACGAACCGAGCTAGCGAGTTAGCCGGCTAGATTACACACACATACATATAATTTACACCATTCTATTAATTTGTTTTCTGGCACAGACTTAGTGTAATATTATTGCTACGATTGTTAATATTTAAGATGCCTCGTCGGGCCGCTTCTCGGCCTGCTGAGGCGAAGTTGTTGTTTGTGTTTTTGGTGTTAAGTGTACTGAGTACTGAAAGAGTCTCAGGCATTCAGGAGGAGAACAAATTACCTGAAGTGCAGCAGCCCGCTGAGGTAACCATAAGTATTTAACATCGAATCCACGTCTGTATATTTGTTCCGGTTGGTTTCCTGGCTAGTTCGGCTTTCACTATAGAGTGTAAACTTTGCTGGTAGCTATGAGGCTGAGATGTGTTTTCTGTATGTGAAATAAATTAGCCGGCTAGCTGTCTACCTACATTCACATAGGCCGAGCTGCTCCTTTAACTTCTGTTTCCTTCTCTTATTTTATCTTCTTATCCTTTTTTCTTTTCTTTTTTTTAAGTCAATGTTTACTTTCGGTGTATTTTATTAACATTATCTACCTCTTTGCACATTGTATGCAATTAGGCATATTATATTTATTTAATTATGGGAGCCATTAAAGATTTCTTCTATAGCTTAATCCTCCACCCACAGAAACCCCTAAAAACCCTGTGGATTCAAAAGTTTGTGTTAGCAGTACTTCCTTGTTCATATTAAATAGTTCAAAGTTGAAAAGGTTCAACCTTTTTCCTGCGTAAAACATTGAGATTTGAATGAAACCCATTTTCAAGTGACCAGCCATAACATTAAAACCACTGAATAACATTTTGCACCTGTAAAGGGGTGGGATATATTAGGCAGGAAGTGAACAGTCAGTTCTCGAAGTTGATGTGTTGGAAGCAGGAAAACTGGGCAAGAGTAAGGATCTGAGGGACTTTGACAAGGGTTAAATTGTGATGGCTGGACGACTGGGTTAGAACATCTCCAAAACAGCAGGTCTTGTGGGGTGTTTTCAGTATGCAGTGGTTTGTACCTACGGAAAGTGGTAAAAGGCAGAACAACCGGTGACTAGGTCTGGGGCTCTCAAGGCTCGTCGATGAAGGTGGGGATTGAAGGCTAACCCGTCTGGGCCGATCCCATAGAAGAGCTACTGTAGCACAAATGGAGGACCATGGAGCAATGGAAGAAGGTGGCCTGGTCTGAAGAATCATGTTTTCTTTTATATCATGTGGACAGTTGGGTGCAGGTGTGTGAATTACCTGGGGAAGAGATGGCACCAGGATGCACTATGGGAAGACGGCAAGCTGGCAGAGGCAGTGTGACGCTCTGGGTAATGTTCTGCTGGGAAACCTGGGGTCCTGACATTCATGTGGTTGTTACTTTGACATGTACCACCTACCTAAACATTGTTGCAGACCGAGTACACTCCTTCATGGTAACGGTAGTCCTTAATTACAGTGTCCTCTTTCAGCAGCATAATGCTCCCTACTACACTGCAAAAATTGTTCAGGACCGGTTTGAGGAACATGACAATGAGTTCAAGGTGTTGACTCGGCCTCCAAATTCCCCAGATCTCAATCTGATCGTGCGTCTGTGGGATGTGCTGTACAACCAAGTCCGATTCATTGAGGCCCCACCTCACAACTTACAGGACTTAAAGGATCTGCTGCTAACGTCTTGGTGCCAGATACCACAGCACACCTTCAAGGTCTTGTGGAGTCCATGCCTCCACAGGTCAGAGCTGTTTTGTGGGCACAAGGGGGACCTACACAATATTGGGCAGGTTATTTGAATGTTATGGCTGAACGGTGCAGCGAGTTTGCGTGTATGTCTGTAAACTACTCTCTCATCCAAAAATAAAGGGGTTTGCTAATATTCCTGCAAACCACTCTTATTGTTACCATTTTGTCATATGCACTGATTTCTAATGAAATATATTTATAACAACAATTGTCTCTGTACAGAAAGTTCCGACTGGCCAACCTGCAGTTCCAGCCATCAGTCCCAATGAGCCTAGTAAAGGCAACCTGGGATTTATCCATGCGTTTGTGGCAGCGATTTCGGTCATCATCGTCTCCGAGCTGGGAGATAAGACTTTCTTCATTGCAGCCATCATGGCCATGCGCTATAACCGTCTCACTGTCTTAGCAGGGGCCATGCTGGCTCTGGGTCTCATGACCTGCCTGTCAGGTAGCGTAACATCAAGGATTTCTCTGTTCTTATGTGAATTGTGACTGAGTTTGAGCAGTAGGCTTGGGTAGTCCACACACTGCAAATTTGTCAGACGCTCTTATGCAAAATTTGATTGAATTCAACTAAAAATTTAAGTACACGACCTAGATAGAACTCGTTGCTACTGTCCTGTAAACATATTCCAGCTATGGCACAAACATTCCTGATTTGTTGGAAATTGGCTGAACTATAACTGACAAAGTGTAAAGTAAATGAAGAAGTTGGACTGGCTTGTGATTACAAAAAGGTAGTGACCTTTTACTTTTTCATGAATTTGATCCATGTCACTCACAAGCGCTTGTCAAATGTGGTTTTGTTTTTTTGTTTTTTATTATTTTATTTATTTATTTATTTATTTTTAGATATAATATCCAAGTACTGCTTTCATCCTAAACTAGATTACGTACACTGCAGAACATGGGCATTTTGTTTTTTTAGCCTCAGGGAAAAAATACAAAAAAAAAACCATTTCCTTAAACAATACATTTGCTTACAGTTTAGCTCATAATGTAATAATGAGTGAAATGAATAGTAACAGCATTGTTTTATTTATTCAGTATCGTTCCCAAGCACATGGTTACTTTACACATTCAGTCATCGAGATACGCAAATGACGTGCACAGAACACAAGGGTATTAGTGTAACATGACACTCAGTCAAATAATAATCAAATAAGGCTGTATAAGCACTGCAAACCATGGGAATACCAAACCTAATACGCATAGCGTAAAAGGAGAGACTATGGTGATGGAATGTGATGAGTAGGCTAGACTGCAGCAGAGAGAGGGTGATATGATGGGGGAGCAGGGGGAGTAGTAGAGCCCAGAGGTAGTGCTTCTTGGTACTGTCATTGGTTCCTGACTTTTTTGAACACTCTGTAGATTAATTTATTCAGATACTGAAGACAATCCAAATGCTAAAATGAGCTACAGTTTTAAATGAAAGCAGCACCGGATACTTGTTCTCCTGCCTGGTGCAGAATCTCTACGGTGTCAGTCTCGCACAATAATATTCTCCCGCCAGTTTCATTAGATCGTATCGATGTCTGATCCCATGACATTTTCTGACATGAAAATATAAGGCCTTTTTCCGGAGGCGTGCTGAATAATTTTTTTCTTTTATTATTAACTTCTAAAGAGAGAGAAGAAAAGTCAGACTGGTGAGGGAGCGATTGTTCATATCTGCTATAACGTGAGACACCTTTCATTTTTAAAATGGCCGCCGTTAGCGTCACAACACTCCAACCTAGATTATTTTCCACTAACAGCACATCATGTCATGCTTTATTCCTTAAACTCTCATTTGTTGCATTACCGGATAAAAAAAAAAACAACAGAAATGACCATTCAATTCAGTTTTATTTGTATAGCGCTTTTAACAATGGACATTGCCACATCACAAAGAAGCTTTACAGAAATATATCAATTCAGTATATAAATGTTAAACTTAAGTTTATCCCTAATGAGCAAGCCAAAGGCGACAATGGTGAGGAAAAGCTCTCTGAGATAATATGAGGAAGAAACCTTGAGAGGAACCAGACTCAAAAGGGAACCCATATTCATCTGGGTAACACCGAATAGTGTGTGTTTATAAATCATTTCTCTTCTATAACTGTGTACTACATGCTCAAAAAGTGCTGACTGCGTAAACAGGAAATTAATTACAGTTGAAGTTATCAGCTGTTCACTGATGGAGACTTGAGTGCAAAACTGTTCATCAATTGCAGTCTTAAGCCATCTTTATGGTTTTTAAATGTTAAGTTTTTAACCATTAGCCCTTAAACTCTCTCGTCCTTTTTTTTTTTTTTTTGGAGGAAAATTTAATCGTTGCTTATATAATAGCATTTTATTTTCTGTCAAATGATTCATAAATCGATACTTCGTGGCATCAGCAGTCTGTTACATTGGGTTCATGGGCACGAGAGTGTACAGTGCGTGTAATTATCTGATCGGGTTCGTACCGTATGTTTGCAGGGGCTGCAGACTGAAATAATACGACAGCGGTGCGTCTAATGTGAATTTTCGATCTGTGTCCTGCCATTAGTCCTCTTTGGTTATGCCACCACTATTATCCCACGGATCTACACCTACTACATCTCCACAGTGCTGTTTGCCATCTTCGGCGTGAGGATGTTGAGAGAGGGGCTGAAGATGAGCGCTGACGAAGGCCAGGAGGAACTTGAAGAGGTTCAGGCTGAGATTAAGAAGAAAGACGAGGAGGTGAGTGAACTGGCTGAACACAGTGACGTTCTAACGTTTGAACTGAAACCGATCATGTTGATTTGACCACCTTGAATGAGAGCGATTGTTTTTAATCATCTCAACTGAGCTTTGTTTGACTGCTTGGCTGGTGTGTACTTCCAGCTTCAGCGTTATAAACTGGCCAACGGGGCTCCTGATGTAGAGGTGGGGACAGCGGGGGCCATGTTGCCTCAGAGGAAGTGGCACAATTGTATCTCGCCCATCTTCATCCAGGCACTCTCACTCACTTTCCTCGCTGAGTGGGGTGACCGCTCTCAGCTCGCCACCATCGTTCTGGCTGCACGGGAGGTCAGCAATCATACACACACGCACACACTCCCTCTCAGACCTACTGTGTACATAAGGTTTGGAGGCAAAAAATGAAATATATAGAACTGTACATAAGAGACGTGTTGGTTATGTAATATTTTTTTTTCTCAGATAATCATTAGTTCCTTTAGGAATTAAAAAGTCAAATCAAGTAAAATTGTGGTGCGGAGGCATTTTCACATTTCAACATTGGAGTACGCTGTTATGAGTTATCACTCAAAAAAAATGCAATAAAATTGTCGGATAAGCCAGTTGACGTGTGAATGTGGAACGGTTCCCACTTGTGCAGGTGTTTCGAACTTTCCGGTGTTAACTGATACCCCGGAAGCCCTGTCCCTTCACTCTCTCACATCATCTCCTCTCATCACACACACCACCCTCGCTTTCTGTCGAGCAATATGAAGAAAGTTTTAAGTTTGTTAATGTAAAATAAAATCTATCCGTGCATGTTTTGAATTAGCTAACATTAGACAAGTTGATTTATTCATCCATTTAGAACAGTTCCAGAGACTTGGAGCTGTTCTTTTAGCTTGTGGTGGTTGATTTATTAAAATAAAATTTTTATAATTTGTGACCCATTTGTAGTTACAGTAAAGTTCAGTGTAGCAACTGCACAGATGTTACTTGTTCCAGCACCGGTATTATACACTACAGTCTAAAAAAATGTTTCCTGCACAGTCATGTGTTTATCTCATCAAATGATCAACTTATGCAAACCATATTCACATAATGCAAGTGTGCTGATCCTGGCTTTCACACATGACCACTAAATATAGAGAAATCAATAAGTAATACCACATTAGATTCCAGTCTAATACTGGATAATGATCATAAACCAGTCTTGTGGAAACCATATTCACAATGCTAATGTGCTGATCTGATCATTAGAAGTAAATTAACAGTATTTAACCATTTAAGTAACTTTTCCACTGCACGGTACAACTCGACTCGGCTCGCTTTACTTTTCTGAGCTTGCTTTTCCACTGCAGTTTAGTGCCACCTCAACGCAGGTGCCATCTTCCACTCACCTTCACACAGGAATAATGTTCTATTATTGAAACCCTGTACAAATACTTAATCCGGCCGTGTTCCAAACGCTTTTCCTGTTCACTGAACCTGGACCCTATTAAGGATGTAAAATAACGGCGGTCTAGACCCTATGTAGTACTCGATGTGACCAAGTTAGATTCAGCTGTGACAGGAGTGACTTCAATAAACACCTGTTTGTAGATCGGTAACAAGCGAGATCTCCAAGATGAAAACCTTTGTTGTAATTTTATCTGTAATGAGATAAATACATTTCATAATTTTCAATTAATAGAATATTACCGTACGCAAATTATGTATTAAATAACTAATTTATCCAGGCACAATACAGAACTACTCCTTAAGGAAAATTCTCTACTCCTTCAGTGCGTGGCTCACATTTAGTATCGGCTCAGCTCGCTTGGAACCTCAACCAAGGTGGAACTAAAAAAAGTACCGGATACTATCCACAATGGAAAGCCCCCAAAAAGCGACCCAAGTCCAGTCGAGTCGTACCATGCCGTGGAAAAGTGGCATCATTGTTAATGACTTGTTAATTTATGACTGAGGGTGTAGGCCTGTTACGATAGCTACTTTTGTTGGACGATGTGTTGTCCCAGAAATAATTGTGATCAATGATTGTCATTTTAAGACGATTTTACGCCACTGATATAATAATATAATAGCATAATGCAAGTACACACTTTCAAAATGCAGTGAACTCTTAATTCTTAAGAATATCCAGATGTTCACATTGGAATGTCAAAAAAGGTTTTGTCTTCTAATATCCACAATTTTATTGTGACTAAAATGTCGTCGGATGTTAGTCACCAGCATTCTAGTTGAGGAGAGAATGCAAAAATGAAAACAAATCTTCACACATTTTATATATTAACTTAAACGTGTGAAAACTGGTCTTGTTGTGAAAACCTGATCTCCTGAGATAATATTACAATGAGTTCACTACTGCAATACAATATAGTGAATTCTTTATGCTTTAGTTCTTCATTGTCCGTGTTTGTGTGTCGTTATGGAAACGGTATATTCACAGCATGAATTACCGTTCTACCTAGCGTCTTAAGTTCAACTTGTGCATTTGTGTCATTTTGTTTGTTGTGTACATGTTTGATTTTATTAGTTCTAAAATGCTATATGTCAGGATTCCTGTATTGTAGGTTTGGCAGTGTTACATAGCAGTGAGAACCCTGCATCAAGTACACATTCCTGTAAATACAGGTCTTTATCTCTTGCCTGTAGAAGCAGTGCACATGATATGATTTGGAGCAGTGAAGGGGGGGAAGGGAGTAGACAGAAACAGTGTCTATATCTATCTGGGTGATTTTCTCAATACCAAATTGCTTCAGGATCCATTTGGCGTGGCGGTGGGTGGAACTCTGGGACATTGCCTCTGCACAGGCCTGGCTGTGGTTGGTGGAAGGATGGTGGCTCAGAAAATATCAGTCAGGACTGGTAAGATTTGTCTTAGAGAGCAATTTATTCCATGCAGTGCTCATTAACAGTAAAAGACCACTGCAAACTTAATGCCTGTTTCTCTCTCTCCACAGTTACAATCATCGGCGGAATCGTGTTTCTTGCTTTTGCTTTCTCTGCCCTCTTCATCAAGCCGGATACTGGATTCTGATAAGAGGACATACTTTCTGGGCTCAGTCTGTAAATACCAGCTCCGATGTGCTGTATTCACAAAGATGGACTACGTAAAGGCCGCCATTAAAGGGTGGTACGTGTGTGTGTGAAAGCAAAGTGTTACTGTTTAAGACCCTGTCACAGACCATTGGATTTTATTGTGGTTAGGTTTTTTTTCTTCTCTTCTCACTTAATTATGCGATGTGTGTCCTTTTAATAGCGGTTTAATTTCCTTTACTTCTATCCCCTATGAATTCATTGTATCTTCTCTCATACAGTTTTCTCTTCCCATCACGCCCATAAACCTACAGTCAGTGTGCATGAGCTGGTCAGGCTGTTTGAATGTTTGGAATGCAATGTGTGTGCATTCAGTTCACAGCCTTACAGTGCAACTCTGTAATAAGCACAACCAAGGAGCAAGTGCCCAGTTTTAGAGAAGTAATTATGTACATCACTGTGTCCTTTCACTCATGGGATGATGCCTGTTTGTAGTAAAATGCAGTAAGTAGTCTTGCAAGCCCAACCGCTAAGCTCGCGTTAGAGAGCGTGCTACGTTTCGGCAATAAACGCAGCCAAGAACCACCTACTTTTGTTGACTAAGTAAAACCATCTAATAAGGTTTAGACTGTATTCCATTATTCTATGTTGGTCTGTTTGAGTTTGTATTCCTACTGGAACAAAAGCAGGGAAGTGTGGAAGTTGGTCAGCATTCATGATCCTGAACGTTGTGGCCTGAAAAGTGTACAAAAGTGTCAGGTGCTTATACTTTAGCACAAATCTAAAGAGGCAGAGTGACTTTGTTTGGGGCCAGAAGGAAAATGACTTTCATTTATGTCTGAAGAATTTCTTTTAATCAATGTCAATGAGTCCTGTACTTCAGCTGCATCCCCCCCCTCCCATAGCTAAGCTCTCTTAAGAGACCAGCAGAATTTTTTTTTAATAAATATATATATATTTGATCATTTATTCAGTACTCCACTTCAAAGAAAATTAACAGCTGGTCTAGGAAAAATTATTTTTATTCATCTTTAGAGCATTGATTTGTTTCACCCCCATGTCAAAGTACTGTAGAACTTTCAGGGAAGACATTGCTGGGTTTTGTACAGTTTAAGGTGACATCTTTGTCAATATTTGACTGGATTTATTCATCTGTGAAGGGCAAGTAAATTCACTATTCATTGTGCAGAGGAGTTGACTGTAAAAATTCCTGTAAATAATAAATTAAACTATAAGTATGGCTTTTTATGCCTGTAGCTCGTGGATACTGGAAGCAATACAAGTGGAATAATTTGCTGAAGGGCTTTAACTGAAGCAGTGTTTTACAATGATTCATTTTCACTTCATATAGATATGACTCAGGGTGATGACACATTATGTGCATACGGTTTTCTTGAATTTAGCATACAGAACTGAATGTCTGTATATTAATGTGGACAAAAATAAAAGGCTATGGAGGAAAATTTGTTGAATAGATCCAACGCAAAATGAACATTAGCATTGCCCTCAACATTTTAGGATTAGTCACATCAGATATCAAGTGTTTTATTTACCAAAAAATAGCATAGAACATTTAGACAACACATGTTGGTGTGAGATTTTATTTATATAATGTTTTTAAAATATGTTTATTTTCAAAATTGAGTAAGGAGAGCAAACTGCACCATTTGCTTCAAAAAACCTGTGTTCTGGTTTTGTTAGCATGGCCCATCAAATGAACCCATTACAGCACCTTTTTACAAAGCACAGCCTTCATCCACCCCACTGAACTCAAGTCATGTTGTGGAATATAATCAACTGCAAAAAAAAAAAAAAAAAAATTCAAACCTAAAATGCACTGAAAGGATTTAATTAAGCCCGTCCCACCCCTTAAACCATGTACTGACCAGGTTGAGTTCATGAGCCAACCAGAAGTGTTCTGCAAATTATTTTTTTTAAAAAAGTGTCACACAAACAAGAAAACACTGAGGGACATCTAGAACCTTTAGTGAGCATGGTGAAACTATAGAACATTAATTCATTAACCAGCTCTGGTTTCCGTTAGGGTTTCAAGTACTTCAAGGACTAGCAAAACCTTTAAAAAAAAAAAAAAAAAAAAAAAAATCATTTAACAGCTCTTTGGATACATACAAAAATGACTTCACACCATCTGACAAATTTGAAATTATACCGAATGCCAGAAAAACATTACAGGACGTGGATTTATGTAAAGAACATGTACGGTGGCTGACTCATGAAAGATGCATGGAGATCATGATATTTCAAGTGTTCACTTGTGAGAGAGACAGAGACATTAACTGATGTAGGCCTGACTGTCCGAAATTAGGTGGAGGCAGCCATGTTTAGTATTCACCTAATACTACAGCCTAAATCACACACGCGCGCACACACACTGCCTCCTGTTCATACCAGACATTAACTCATCATCACTGTCCTTGACAACTAGCAAACAGATTCCAAGGAAACAAGTCCTCGCTGTTTTACTCTCCCCCCCACATAAATGTCTACAAAAGGAGTGATCGGATGCCAATATGTGTAATTAGTGTTACCGGTTAAATAAATAAAGCGAGAGGCAAGCAGTAACTTTCATCCTCCCTGACTGGTGAAGCTTATATTGGAATAAAGAAAGTGATAAACTAGCAGGACTTGGCCAATAGTCCTATGCTTTTGCAGTTAATAGTAATGTGGAATATAGAGACATGTTCTACAGCAAGCGGCACACCAATTCTCCGAGAGGTACCCACAAATGAAGATATGAGACACTGGAGACAGTGCCCGTGAGACGCCTTTTTACAAAGATGCCCTTAGTGTTCACAAATTTCACTTCATGGACAGTTAGGTGGGTTTTTACTGTTGAATAATTTTGTTTATTTGTTGTTTTTTTTGTGGGGGGGTGCTTTAAATGTCTGACTACATTATTAACACTAGTGAAATAAAAGTGAGAATCACGATTGAAAAATCAGCCACTATGTTAATTGCTGACACGTTGCATATAAATGTCCACATGTTGATATCAAGGCCATACTTGAAAATCTTTAATTCAGCAGTATTTTGAATTCTGTTATTATGTAGCTCACATCGCGCTCATTCACAACAGACTGAGGGAGGAGCAGCTCAGGCCCGAACCCCACAGCATCATGGAAACAAAACAATTCAATCTGGTTCTCTAGTGTGTCAAAGTTTGTTTAAGTCCTTTGTCAAACATTATCCTATAAACTCAGCTTTAATTTACTGTTCCCTTTCTTAACACATGCATACTTACAGAGATTATATCTCTCATATACTCATTCTCTTCAAACTCTTTCCAGTGGTCTGGCTATATATTTATCAGGTTATACGCTGCGCCTAAATTATATTTGTTTATGATAAGCTACGATTAAGCTTATATATGTGGGTTTGAAAAGTAAAAGTGACGCTGTCTTACATTCATTCTGTGAAAAGTACTGCCACTCAAGTGTTCCTCAGCCATTAGGTCATCTCTCTGAGAACTGAAAAAAATTAATGGTTTCAAAATAGTACTAAATCCTGAACATGTGCTAAAAACTGGCAACAAGTTCAGTATAAACTAGTATACGCCAAACATTTACTGTTGACGGTGTATACGAATTGAATTCACCTTTAAATCAAAAACACATTCTATTCAGCTTATACAATGAAAGCCAGCTTATATTGCGTTATATCCTCTATGTACTGCACCCAGTGAGGTTTTTTTTGTATTGTAGCACAGGACAATGCTAGAATCTTGTAAAATATAGTCTCAACAGTTGTTGTTGGTGAACTTGGACATTTGGACAAGCTGTCCAATTCATTTGGGCTCACTCGCAGTGACTAACACATTAATAGACGTCCTTGGAGAGACTGTGATATTCAGATGGCGAGCGCTAGAAGAGCTGTGCTACCGGACGGATACTGCAACGTGAACGTGTGATTGGACCAGCACTCTGAACAGCCGGAGGCAGAAAGATCCTGAGAAAGTGGACCATGGGACCAGTTCTGTGCTGCCATGCTGAGGTCTCGTATGAATTATCTCAACCCGTTTCTACTTGAACTACCCTGAAAAAATTGTCCTTTTTTATTTTGTAAGATAAAGTCGTGCACACTTCAAAAGGTAAACGTTATCATTTCTATAAAACATGTCACACAGGACATCAATAAGATCACTTCACTACAAGACAAGACAGAAATTCGTGACTATATGCACTACGTGGCAAAAGTTTGTAGACACCTAACTGTCACACCCATATGTGCTTGTTGTACATCCCATTCCAGATTTATTCCCCCTTTGCTGTTGTATTAACCTCCACTCTTCTGGGAAGGCTTTCCACTAGATTTTGGGCCGTGGCTGCGGGGATTTGTGATCATTCAGCTACAAGAGCATTAGTGAGGACAGGTACTGATGGTGGGGAGGTCTCGGGTGTATTCGGTGTTCCAGTTCGTCCCCAAGATATTCAGTGGTGTTCGGTGGCAGGACACTCGAGTTCTTTCAGTCCAACCATAACACACCATGTCTTCATGGAGCTGGCTTTGTGCACAGGATCATAGTCATGCTGGAACAGGTTGGGGCCTCTTACTTCCAGTTGAGACAAATCTTAAATGCTACAGCATATAAAGAAATCCTATACAACTGTGTGCTTCCAACTTTATGGCAACAGTTTGGGGAAGAACCCCATATGGGGGTAATGATCAGGTATCCACACACTTTTGGACATATAGTGTATCTAAGTGCTATCATTTCTTTAAAGAACTCTAAGGTTGAATAAAATTTAGGGTTCCTGAAATGGTGATTGTCCACATTGATACCTAAGCAAGGTCATAACCTTCCTAAAAATTCATGATAGTTTAACGTACAAGCACGAGAAGAGAAATAATAAAGCCTCCACTCCAGAATCATAATTCATGAAGGACTGGTTTTCCAACACTTCATTCATCCTCAGTAAACACTATCCTGGTCTGGCTCACTTTGGATCTGGAGCCTATCACAGGAACACTGGGAATGTGAAGAACGAACACACGAACACACACACACACACACACACACACACACACACACACAGGGGTAATCAGAGTATCCAGTCCACCTACTAACGAGTTTTCTGGAGGTGGGAGGAAACTGAAAAACCCACAGGGAGAACACAACAACGTCCACACTGACAGTAAACCAATCTCAGGATCGAACTGGTGACCTGGAGCTGTGAGGTCGCAACCCTAAACACCATGCAACAATTTTACATTACGTAACTTTTTCCTAGTATTTTACAAAACTACAAAATTTACATGGAGGTGTCGTATCTTATTAACCAAAGCAAACAATAAGTCCATAACAAACCACAGACTGATTAGTCCAGGGACGTCTGCTATACATTACTGCTACTACTGTAACTGGGAAACACTACCGGAGAAGCAAGTAAAATGCCCCCCCGCCTTCCATTTCATTACAGACACTTCGACTAATTAAGACCTTGCCTAGGTTTAAAAGTTCCACAGAGCCCGAAATTTAAAGTGCTATTCAAACATAAGTGCTAATGTTTTCTTTTTTGGGACATTTATGAGTGCACAAGATGGTACCACATACAAGATTATCATCACAGTCATCATCAACGAGGTCCGAAGATAATACACCATACATTCCTGATTTCTCTACAAGTAGCTGTATCGTGGTAGCGGACTCCGTTTTCGCTTATCGCATGACCGAAATCTAAGAAAAGAAAAAAACAACAACAAAAACTATTAAACCTGTGCAAATATAGGATCGTGTGCGAAGATTTACTATCGACAACGAGGTTTGGTTTGGTAAGGCTAAATTTCATGTTGGTTAAAATTACAGTGATATATTTATTCTATCATAGCTTACATATTACTGTAAAATGAATATAGCTTAAATCATGGCTTGGCACTGTGTGTGGGGAGTTTTATATTTATTTTTTTAAATATAATATACAGTATGTGGCCATGAAACATTAATATATGCTTATGCAACTCACTCATCCTGTATAAACATCTAAACTGACATCTGACACCTGAGTATGTCATGCTCAACTTTCCTGAAAGCTCCTGATTAACGCTGCATTAAAGCATTAAATACGCCACATTTATCATAATATATTATGAATCTAAATCTCCATCTGAATCCAAAGCCTGCTCTCTCTGATATATACAAATGTAAAAGATCTGTACAGTTTAGAGATTAATAAATGCATCTTGGTTACATGTAAAACAGGAGAAACCCATAAAGATATTGGTAGTAGTATTATGAAAATATCAAGGTGTCATTTTAAACAAACTATGACACACAAAGCAGAACCAGCACTGCCCGCTTTGCAGACAGACACACACACACACCCCCACGGCAAAGAAGGAATCCGTGAAGGCCTCAGCCATTAAGTGTTTTTTCTTTTTTCCTTTGAATACTAGATAAAAAGTATATTCAAAGCTACAAATAACCAACTACACTCTTTTATCGTGTCATGCATCAATATAAAATATTAGTTTCTCTTTGTTTTGTCTGTATATTTACATATTCATTTACAGGTGTACTATACAATAAAAGCTGAATCCACATGATGATCTTAAAAATATTTTCTGACCAATAATTACTTTTTTTTTTGTTTGTTTTTTTTACACACAGAAAACACAAAAGACGAAAAGAAGAGGTGTGTGAGAACAGGGAAGGGAGGAGAAGAGAAAAGAGAACAAATGGATGGAGCGCCATTTATTCTATAGGACTTCTCTGAAGTCTTGAATCGTCGTCTCCAGCCCACAATACTGGAGCGTTCTATATAAATTAATATGCGAATGTGTGAATGAAAGACGGCCCACCTCGCGACTCGCCTCACCTCTTATCTTGACACGGGTGCTGAAAAATAAAACCAAGGGTTGGTTCCCTTGCTAGCTTACTAACCACTCAGCAAGTGTGGGCTATACTTCCAGAATTCAGTGCAAGCATCCAGAACTTGGTGAGGGATGACACGTAGGGCGCAGAGACACAGCAGCACCTTTTGCTTTGTGCCAAATACCAGGTACAGTTTGAATACTGCTAATACTCCTTTTTAATCGCCCTGCACGGCAGAGGTCAGATTCGGTCCTCGCCACACCATTGGCTGTTGCCGGGTTACTGAGGCGGGGCATTGGAGCGGTCCGACATGCTGTCTTGCCTATGGGAAGTCAGCTGCTGCTGCTGAAGCTGCTGCTGATGCTGCTGGAGTTGTTGCTGATGTTGCTGTTGGAGTTGCTGCTGATGTTGCTGTTGGAGTTGCTGCTGCTGCACCTGCTGCTGTGTGGTTGTAGTGAAGGCGTTCTGCTGCTGCAGAGGGAACGCTGCCTGGAGGATCAGCTGCGCTGACTGATTCCCATGAAGAAGACGAGGTGCCTAAATGGGACGAGTTTTAGATAGAAAATACCAAGACATTAAACACCATCATCTGGATTTTATTTCAAGTCCAGTGCAAACGTTTGCATCCGCTCCTGCTGCGTTCGAGGAGAAGTTGCAACTTGTACAGCCTGTAAAAGCCACCGAAAACAACCCCTCAACTTGAAATCTCAACTCGTCAACTTGGGGTAGTTTCCTCAACTACATGTTCCTACCCTGTTTACGGCGAGTGGTTAGCGTACAGTGTAACGTAGCTCTTTTTTACTATGTAAGGCAGTAGTGGCTTAGCAGTTAAGGCTCTGCGTTACTGATCGGAAGGTTGGGGGTTCAAGCCCCTGCACTGCCAAGCTGCCACTTTCGGGCCCTTGAGCAAGGCCCTTAACCCTCTCTGCTCCAGGGGTGCTGTATCATGGCTGACCCTGCACTCTGACCGTAACTTAATAACATACTGGGGTATGCAAAGAAAAGAATTTCACTGTGCTGTGACCAATAAAGACTCATTGTCATTATAAATTAGTTTATAGCAGTACTGACTTAAGATCACTTCATATACAGACACATTACCATACTAATCACTGTTTTGAGAAGGTAATCATCAATATTAGAGAGATCACCATCATTAGCAGGCTAAGTTCTTTCTAACGGCGCACGCTGTTGTCTGCTGTGCCGCAATCTCACTCTAAAATGATGCATGGACATTTAAAGATCACTATTGTAGAACAGAACCAATAGGCACTCAGGCCTAGAACTGTAAAATTGCAATTAAAGCTTTTTATGAGCTTTATGTGCCAGGACAGGGCAAACTAAAGACGTCCATGGGTTCCGTAAAGATCTAACTGTGTCTCACTGTCCACTACAGATCAGGTCTGCAGACTGAAAGGGCTTCTTCTCTTCATTTTGCCGTACAGTCTACGCTATAGTATATAGTGTGTATAAACGTAAAGATATTTTTTCCCCATTCTACATCCACTGTTTTTTTTTTTTTTTTTAATACTCACCTGGAGGAACTGAGTCTGGCTAAGTGGAGTCTGGTTTTGGCTCTGTGGTTGCGTGCCAACCTGCGTCTGGCCCTGCTGCTCCTGTAAGGCCGTGGGTGCTTGCTGTCCAATGCTGATGGTCTGATTTTGAGTCTGCTGAGGGGCAAACGGTGTCACCACCTGACCCATGAACATGGTGGTGGGCACCATGACGGCACCACAGGCCATAGGTCCCGTCACCAACTTAGTAAGTAGCTGAGGGGCTGCTGGGAATCTAGAGGGAAGAAAGAGAGAGGGGAGAGAACTCAGAGTGCTGTGTGTACATTTTACACCCGAAACTGCTGAAACTGACCAAAAGCTGGAAGGAGTCCAAGTTAAATATGTTCATAGTGAATTCTGTGTTATGCGTTTAGAGATTGTGGTGCTAATTTGTTGGCCAGAGCCGCATTTTCGTTACTTCTGAGCCATGTTGACGTCACAGGGAGACATTGCTAGTGCAGTTACTATGCTGTTTAATAGGAGGGTGTGGAAATTAAACTCTCAAACCTAAGAGGTAATGATCAGGTTCTGTTAGCAGCTCCTAAAAAGTAAGAGTTTCTTTTCTCATTTGCCATTTTCCAGTGACATTCAAGGTCAGATTAATGAGAAATCCAATGTAGAATTTTGTGGAGAACAATGCAGCGATACAAAACACTTGTGCTGAGGTACAGCAGAGATCGTCAGTGATCTACGAGATAACCAGCACAATCGTTGGTGGTATTAGCATGAAAGTTGAAGCTTTGGAACCTGAGCAGTGTGTACAGATGATGAGGTGAGAGACCTGGACAGAGTCACACTGGCACTGCTATCGGCATGTAATCGTGGGTAATGTAGGAAACTGTTTGCATAAGTTTGATTAAGAATTGAATCAAAATAAAGCCTGGACACATCTGACCACCACATGTTAATTATAAGGGTTAATATGCAATTCACTCCTTTAATCGGCCCACAATTATTCTTTTGGAGTGAAACATGTAAATTCTTTTATTTCTAATCTGGGGAAACATATTGAACTCGTTTCAAACAGCGTCAAGTCTAATCCTTTGTGTTACTTAAACAGTATGCCAGAAACACCCTGTTTGGATCAATTTCCAAATGCAATTAGTTCATCTACCGGTTACAATCGTAATTCCATCTAAATCCTACAAACATTCGACCACCCGTTCTTCAGATATCGCTCTTACGAGAATCTCAGCCAGACACACTGGACGATAAAGCGCGTCTTACGAGATTACACTACGCATGTCAACTGGCCTTTTTGGCCAGTATACACAGGATATTTTATTTAAGTACTATATTCAGAGCAAATTGTGAAGTTCAACCGGTGTGTAAAGTAGTCTGCAGAATAGGATGGTACCGTATCTGTCGGTCCTGAGAGAACGTGGCGACCGCGGTTCCACTCGGACTGCTCTGGGCTAAACTGGTGGAGATCTGCACCACGTTGGCCTGGCCAGGCTGCGAAATCATCATGGTGTTGTAGAGAGACGCAGGCAGGCCTCCCTGAGGAGACTGCAGCGTGTGGGACGACCTCTGGGACTGGAGCAAGGAATCAGAAACAGACTCTTCAGGATACACAAGTACACCGGAGTTTATTTGATCTATAATAATACAGTTAATAAAGTTACCCATAATCAGCTTACACTGGCTCGGTTAGTATCGTCTACTTTGTTTTGCCCTTTATAGCCGATACTTCAGTAAATTATACTGAAAAATTATGTATTCAAGTTTAAAAGTAGTTTTTATAGTGGAAAAAAAATAATTGAACTAAAAAGAATCCATAATCCAAACTTTGTATACAAGAATGCTGATGTTAAGGCTTTGGAAATTCTGCTTACAAAACAGCTTTTCAAAGTGCAACCTTTTCTTTCTTTTTTTTCCCCACCTCCCAAATCTGACATATGAGGGCTGGTGCATACATACACAGAAATAGATTTAAGTGCTTGTGTCTGCATTTTTTAAAATTTATTACAGAATTCTCAAAATATATAAAAACTAGTAGCGTTATCTGAAGCACCGTGACCCTGACCAGACAGTGGATCATTATGATTCCATATTTAACCGCCGCAAACGTCATATAAACATATCCCTTAGTTTGTTTAATCACAACTTTATAAGTGACCGGCTGCTATAGTAAGAAACAAGATTAGCCAATCGGAATCATGCATTTTTGCAGGTTTCTGTCAAAGCTACTAGCCAGCTAATTATACTCTGAGCTCAGGAAACATCGAAATCACGGCCACTGATTTAGAGAAGAAAAGGTACTACAAGATAAAAAATCTAATTTCTCCAATTATTAGCATCTTATGTCAATCATTTTCAGTGGAACTGTCAAAGATGTGTCATGGCAACATTATTTATATGGCGAGATTGCTTGAGCACATCGAGCTCATCGATATCGATGTACGTGTGATGTGATGGTTTTATTCAGTATATTTAGTCTTCGCACCAAAATGAATTTCTTGTTATGCCACAGCATAGCGCCACAAGTTTGTGTTAATTAACGTGACCTTTCTTTGTCTAGCGAGCTTCATACGTGACAGCACACTCTGTGAAAACACACCTTCTGCATCTTCCCCAGATTTTCTCCCTAATGTAGCCTTGGTCGATTCCCACCCACCGGTTAGGTCTCCCCTATGCTAAGACTGGGGAGAATGATTCCATCACATGCTGCCTCCGAGACACATGAAGCCAGCCAACTGCATGTTTTTGCTGCGTCACAGATAGGAGGAAAGCGCTATCCATTCCCTTCCACATGCATGAGCTCACAGATACCCATATATGGCCAGTATCGCTGTGATTGACAGGGGAGAGAGAGGCAGACATTGTGCCATCTCTCCCACCCTGAAAGCATGGCTACTTTTGCTCACTTGACTCCCAGTCATGGAGTCAACAATGTGGCGTCTTTGGGATTCAAACTCGCAATCTCCATGGCATAGGGCAAACACTTTTCTGGAGGCCTTGCAAGCTTTCTTGGATTAAATGTATTCGTATTCAGTTACATCAATTCAAATACAGACATGTTTGTGTGTGTATGACCTTAAAAAAATAATAAATCGGTACTCATCGTTGAAATCTGATGTTCGTTTGATGTCTTGGACATGCCATGCTACTAACTTCTATAACTAATTGGAATTTAAATGCCATTGCTTCATGTGTATGGTGTCTCACCTGTGCATGTGTGCCACTTTGCTCTCGGAGAATGCTCTGCTGCTGAGGTTGACCTGGCTGGCTCTGCTGAGTGACAGAGTGCTGTGTGCCCGTATGTGCTGATGCCAGGTTGCCTTGTAAGATTCCTGCAGGCACCACCAGGCCCTGCATGGTCAGAGCCGTGCCTGGCTGCACAGAGGAACTCTGCGCCAACTGCACCGAGCCAAGGTTTAGACTACCTCCACCTTGCTGCAGGAACATCTACACACAAACACATGTATTTGGTCCCCACCAAGATATAAAAACATGCCCACACCCAACCGCAATACATGTTTAAATGAGTAGCGTGTTAAACTTCTACAACATTTAATCACATCACCCAGAAAAAGGAAAAAGATCTATCACTTGTGCACACTTGTGTCCATCAAAGACACAAACACAACCACACACAGAATGACTCCAGTACAATGCTGAAAAGACACAAATCAGAAACAGGATTTATACGTTTCCAACTGCAACGCAGCCTCAGGTAAATTTATTTTCAGCTCTGGGACAAAAAGGAAGAAAACTATTTCCTGAGGATTTGGTTCCTTCAACATTCTTCAGCTATGATTATGGCTTTCATATAATAATGATTTGCAAGACTTCCTGTAAGTAAGCCTTCCAAAACTTCCTAGGATGAAATAATAATAATAAAAATAATAAGTAGTCTTGATTTATAAAGTACTTTTTCACTTAGAGTATAAAATCTCAAAGTACTTTGCGTACAATAGATTAAAAGGTTTAACAAAGTACGTAAGATGATACTCCATTTAAATACTGACACAATTATTAACAAATCAACTCTAAAGCTATAAAATAAAGCTATAGAAGATGTAAAGTTTATTTTATGAAGCATTCTACAAAGCATTTTTACATCAGTTCACTTTAACTTGGATGTGTGCACCACCAGAGGCCCCTCTCACCTGTAAGCCCTGGCCCTGCACCCTTTGCAGCTCATCCTGAATCTGACGCAGCTCCTCCTGCTGCCTCTGGATGTTAGCCTCGATCATACGTGTGCGCTGCTCCAGCTGTTCCTTCAGGTGCTGCATGGCATCCAGCTGTGTGGAGAACTGCAGCAGTGGCTGCAAAAAAAGGGAAAAAAAATGAAGAAAAAAAAGAAAGAAGAGGGCATCATAGGTCACATTAGACACATAACAGTCTGCTAATGAGGAACCAGGAAGGGAATTATTAAGGAAATGACTAAGCTGCAGTAGGGCAATGCACACAATATGAATGTGTAATTTGACTATTAGTCATACGGCTGGATAATTTTCAAAAATGATTTGGCTTGACAGTTTATCTACAGAGTATGAGGAAGTGCTCAGGATACACACCATTATGAATGTTCCAGTCAATACAGCCCAATGAGCTAATGCATTAAGGCAAAAAAAAAAAAAAAAAAAAAAAAAAAAAAAAAAAAAAAAAAAATTTTATGTCTGAGTAGACTTGATTAAAGGCTTAATTAAGACTCGATAGGCACATCCTGACATGCTTCAACTGCAGGCCTAGAAAGGGACCCACCTCTGAGAACACAGAAACCATTAAATGTGCGATAGTCGATTTAAAAAAAAAAAAAAAAATCCTTACTTGTACAAGTAACCTGGCAGATATGTGGAACATGATTTTTTAAATAATTTTTTTTTAAAGCAAACAAACAATGGCTTAAGTTGTGGCCTTTGCAAAGGTGTATTAAATCTCTGATAAAAACCCGTCTGGAAAACATGTTAACTAATGCACCTTTAAAACAAACTCCTAAATGGATGATGTGAGAAAAAAAACGTATTATTCTACAAGTAATTCAAAAAGGATTTTAGCACAATTCACAAAGGATTCTATGTCATTAATATTAAAGCACAAACAATCCTAAAATGACTGATGCTGAAAATGCTCAAATACTGAACAACAAGCTTTTGACATGGCATTTTTGACATGCTTGTGTATGTGTGTTGTGTTACCTGCACAGTGGGCTGCAGCTGCTGTGGCTGCTGTGGCTGCGACACCAGACTAGCTGCCATGGTCTGGCCCGTGTTCTGAGAGCTCATCGACTGGAGAGACACAGAAATATTTTCAACACAGATAAACAAAACACAAACACATTCAATACACATTCACAACAAATACATCATGCAAAATGTCTCAGTTCTAAAGGGTTTTCTAAAATTACAGTTCCTCCAGTTCTTATGAGATTGATCATTTCTCTTCTTTATGCTCACCTACATGCATGCTCACACACACCCACACACACAAACCTGGCTACTGATGGATGATCGACGCTGAGAAGTCTTCTCAATAGCAGAGGCGGACTGGCGAGGCGGTGTACTGTGCTCTGCCTGTAGCTTTGTCTGGGTAGCTACACACACAAATAAAACTTTCTTTTAGCACAATCTTTACATTACTGCTATGCAGTCCCAGGCCAGGCTTTCTGTTTTTAATTCTAATAAACCAGAGTCCTGTGAGCTGGTGTTGGGTCATATTATACTTTTACGTGTACTGTACGTGTGCACACAGCTGCTATATGAGCAGCAATGTTCATATACAGTACATGTCTGCCTACATAAGGACCTGTGGTCAGCATGTTCACCATTTCTACTGGAGAAATATCAGCCAACAATTTTATGCCAACAATTTTCCAAATGTTCACTACATTGGCAAAAGTTTGTGGACACCTGACCATCTCACACGTTCTTGTTGAACATCCCATTCCAGATGTATTCCCCCTTTACTGTTGTAATAAGCTCCACTCCTCTGGGAAGGATTTCCACTAGATTTTGACATACAGGTGTGAAGGTCAGGTGTCCACATACTTTTGGCCATATAGTGTAGTCAACTCATGTTAAAGTAGATTTTATTTCACATTAAATCAACCCAAAATATTCTGCAAGAGCACGAGATGGAAAGAAGGGAATGCTGCAAGTGTCATTCCATACGCTAGAGTTCAAAACATGCCAATTTGCTCATCTCTCATTATACTGGGGAGAAACACACTTCTGTTTTGGCGTATTTTTGAGTGATAAAATACACACACACACACACACACACACACACACACACACACACACACAAGTGTACGCCTGTGTTTTTTTTTGTGGAGCTCCTATGCAAAAGATGTCATTGTCAGAAGGACTAGGGATGTAATATAATCAGCAATAAACGTCAATTGGGAAAAGGATAATAGAATAACATTGGATACAATGTCATTATACCGCACAGGCCTAACCAGCATATTTTAACACAAATCCAGTTTGGCTCCCTCAGGAGGTTAAATCCAGTGTCCATAGTGAGGGTTATGCAGTGTCAGTTTTGCTATTACGTACAGGTGGGGTCAGATATGGCGGTGTGTGAGGAGGACTTCCGTGAACTCCGGGAGGAGGCTGAGGGCGTGCGACTTTGATCAAAGCGCTCTAGTGCCTCCTTCAGGCTGGAGGTGTTCAACTGAGACTCCGAGCCCGAGTCCTGCGACTGAGCAATAAATGGAGAGAAAAGTATAAATACACAGATGTGTACGAGAGGAAGAAAAAGAAAAATAATCACTTTTTAACATTCCATCACACACACACACACCTTGTCTGCAGAGATCTCAGGAGGTGACTCCTCGATGCCCAGCTCTCTGCGCTGCTCAGCCCTAACCTCAGCATAGCTATAGCAAGACCAAACACACACCAGTCACATCCCGACCCGGAACACTGGATATCTGTGTAAGTGTGGAAAAAGCCTCACCTGACCACAGTGTGTGTGCAGACGATGAACTCAGGCCGCGAGTTCCACTGGTGGTATGTGATGTAGTAGTGGGTCTGCAGCCAAATCCACTGTTGGCCTTTGGTCAAGAACCGATAATAGCACGACTTCCCTTTCCCATACTGCATCACTGCACCACACACATCCACATTATTACCCAGGGGAACATTATACTATCCATTAAAGCTGAATAGTAAGGAAAACAAATGATTTAAACTTATATATAGTATTACAAAACATGATAACACCAAAAAGTGACATTTCCTTTAAAGATGTATTGGTTTAAATACTACAAACCCACACAGTTTCTCTCTCTAACGCACTCTCACTCACTCATTCTCTCTCACACACACAAACAGGAAAACAGGCAAGATTGGTCTAACTCACAGTGTTCGTGGCACTTGGCAAGGGTCTCCAAGTCATCTACGTGATAGTAATCATACCCCGACGTGCCCAAAACTTCAAAAGGCAGGTAACCTATGATAGGGGGCGCCCTAAAGATGACAACACAACACATTCATATTTACACACTTTTAAGCAGATAAATAGAAGACAATGTATAAAAAATAAAAAACCTAAAAAAAAATTTTTAAAACCGTGGTCATAGTTCTCCAACTTTTAGATCTGCTCCTAGTTCATGTAATTCCTGTGGAGATTACTGGTAAATAATTGGTAAAGACAAAAAGGCTTGGCAAAAAGTTTCATAAATATACTGCAGAGAGATTCAATTTTATGTTCAGTGAGAATTTTTATGGCTTTTTGATGGTGGATCTGTAATGCAGGCTGTTCTTTATGGGAAAACAGATGTAAGATTGGAACAGCAAATAACTGATACATTTCAGAGATACAGAGAGACAGACAGAGAGAGATACAGGGAGACAGACAGAGGGCGAGAGAGCCAGATACAGAGAGAGAGAGAGAGAGACACACACAGAGAGTGAGAGAGATACAGAGAGACACATACACAGAGATAGAGAGAGACAGAAAGAGAGAACGAGATAAAGACAGAGACAGAGAGAAAGATAGAGAGAGAGACAAAGACAGAGAGAGACAGACACACCTGTGGTCCAGAAAAAGGAATTTCCACTCTAAGCTGTGTCTGGAAGTGAACTCCTCATTGGGCTCCTCCACAGTGCACATTTCCTGGGCGGGAAAAGGTTATAAACATATTACTTTATAACAATACTGCATATTTCATATTGATTACCAAGTGCTACAATATGTTTAAATTACTAGTTTAAATTACTAGTGTGCAAACGTCTAAAATATCAAATCACATCACAAGAAAAAAATAATAATCTTTCCTCATGTGCAAATCTGTATCTATACACACACACACACAGACATATATATACACACACACACACCATTCTGTATTCTTTAACATTCTTGTCCTAGCATAAATGTAGTAAAAGAGGTGAATGTAAAGTCCAGAGACAAATGAGAAATTTATTAGCCCACCTTGATAAACTGAGGCTTGGCTAACCTCACAGTAGCGATGAAACACACACGGTCTTCAAACGAGGGCCTGAGTGAGCGCTGGATCACACCTTCAAAGCCGTTCCGTGTCGAGTTAGGCACTGCAGGAGTACAAAATAATAAGAAACGGTGAATATACAAAGAATACAAACTGGATATGAAGTCAGTGTGCACTTGTATATACTGAGTCACTAGGTGGCAGCATTAAACAAAAAATGAACTACAGTGACAATGAAATAACAAATAGGAGAAAACCATCAACTGCACTAGTGAACCCAGCAGTCAGTATGTTTACATGGACAACAATAATCCGATATTAACCCGATTAAGATGATACTCTGATTAAGAAAACTAGCATGTAAACAGCGATTGTTGTTGACCTTAATCCAACTAAAGTCATACTCGAAGTAAACAAATGGAATTAAGACCTGTGGAGTATTCCTGTTTTAGTCGCATTATCATAGTGCATTACAGACATGTAAACACCTCAATCACACTATTAACGTCGTGTGGGAGTTTTCACCGCATTTTGCGATAGAACACGTACACACATGGCAGTACTCAACCGTTTGACAACAAACAAGACAGCACGGCTGTGTCCGAAACTGCATACTTACCTACTATATAGTAGGCAAAATACATGTATCTTAACTAATATATAGTAAGTAAGTACGCGTTTTCGGACGCAGCCCAAGGCTTCAAGCAGTCATCTATTTGCATGTATAGCATGACAAATAATTAATTGCACTTGAATCTTACGTAAAATTAAAAATGAAACACCCAAAACTGTATACGGTTCCATAACGAAGATGAACTGTATGTCAATACGTGAAATTCTGGAGGGAACGGACGGTGTGGCGTGGGGACGTAATGACGTGTGCCGTTAATCGATCCATGTTCTATAATCATGTAAAACCTGAATATGAAAGGAATATTCTAAAAGCAACTCATGTAAACACCTTAATCACAATATTGTCTTATTCAGAATAAGGTCAATAATTAGATTATTGCTGTCCATGTAAACGTAGTCAATGATGAAAATCTGCTGTACTCGATGCGAGAGCCGAAGGCAAGTTTATACCTTGCTACACCCAATGGTCTGATCAATTATGTGCTGTATTCATATTCACCACTGCAAACTGAGCATGGAATCACATGTGGCTGAACAGAGCTCTTGATCCTATTTGAAGCAAAGTTTTCACTGCTCTTCGCATGACCAAGCATCCCTGTTGAGCAGTAGGCATAAAAAAAAGATGCATGAGAACAATGACTCGCACAATACGCAGCTCTCACACTTACCAGTGTTGAGAGACTTGAAGTTGCCGATAAACTTGACATACTCGTAGACGGGAGGCTCTTTGGGGTCGATGGTGCCCCGGAGCATGTGACAGCAAAACTCCAATTGGTTTTTTGCTATAGAGAAAATGGGGGAGGGACCAAGACAGATTAAAGATTCGAGTTAGTTATCATCATCATCAACAATTCAGTTGATTCAAATTTTAGATGCATGAGCAAATATACACTGCGCTCCAAGATTATTAGATGCACTGAACTCTTATCTATTCATAACCTACCACAGAGCTGCACCTCTAGCTGTCCTATACCCTGTCCATTGAAGACAAACAGTAGAATGGGCCACAGAGAGTAATTACATCATAAGAAGGTGCCACATATGATAAAACGGCCAGTGATTGATCGATGTAGATAATTAATTGCCAAAAAAGGTATATAATCTGGGAAAATACTTCACATGGTGAAATTTGCAATAGCTATTTGCTACGGTATATACACTGTGGAGATGTCAAAATATATTATTTACAGACAAGCCAAGACTGTATATAACAAGTAAAAAAATAACAACGGTTACAACAAAAATGGTAAAATGGGATACAACATGAATATACAGTGTCCTCTACTAATATGGGCACAGAAGGCTGTGAAAAATAATTCACAAAAATACTCTGCTCTCATGGATATAAAACAATTGCAAACAAAACATGTTTATCAAAAAAAAAAAAAACCCCAAAAAAAACAACAACTTTGTTAAATATAGGTGTGCAACAATTATTGGCACACCCTTTTAGTACTTTGTGCAACCTCCCTTTGCCAAGATAACAGCTCCGAGTCTTCAGCACAGTGAAATTCTTTTCTTCGCATACCCCAGCACGTGAGGAAGCTGGGGTCAGAGTGCAGGGTCAGCCATGATACAGTGCCCCTGGAGAAGAGAGGGTTAAGGGCCTTGCTCAAGGGCCCAACATTGGCAGCATGGCAGTGCTGGGGCTTGAACCCTCCACCTTCTGATCAACAACTCAGAGCCTTAACCGCTAAGCCACCACTGCCCTAGATTGTAGTTTTGGAGACTTTCTGACCCCAAGACACAACTATCTTCTGCAATTCTCCTGGAGATTTATTTGGCCACTCGAATCATCCTCTTTACAGCGTGTTGAGACAATATAGACACACGTCCAAGTCCAGGTTGATTCATAACATTTCCAGTTGACTGGAACTTCTTAATTATTGCCCTGATGGTGGAAATGGGCCTTTTCAATGCTTGTGCTATTTTCTTATAGGCACTTCCCATTTTGTGAAGCTCAACAACCTTTTGCCACACATCACAGCTATATTCCTTGCTCTTACCCATTGTTATGAATGACTAAGGGAATCTGGACTGTGTGTTACCTCATATTTATACCACTGTGAGACATGAAGTCATGGTTGAACAATTTCCTGTTCCGAATCCTAATCTATTTTCATAGATAAGATGGTGAAGCTCTTGTTTTGATGGATACAGGTTAATCTTTGTCTAATCTGTCCATAAGACTCCTGAAATTGACAGGCTTTTATATACTTTCAGCAAACCGCTCTTGCACTCTTTGCCTTTAAGACAGTCTATCTTTCTCTTAATGGTAGTTTTTGAAGCTTTTACTTCCTGTAGAATACCAGATTTTTGTTTTTACTACTGCGTTGTTCAACAACACGTTCTGTTTCATTAGGCATGATTCAGTTCATTGCACATACCTATACACCTACTTTTCCTTCATTCACTGCAATATTTCAGACTGTTTTACAGGAACGGAACTCTTTTTTTGGTTCCTTTACATTTTCCACGTGTCAAGTTCACAAACAGCTCTTAGACCTTTTGTGATAGCTTCCAAAGTGTTAAGTAATCAATTTTTCAGCTTTGCTCCCTTTATAAATGAAAGCACTGTGTATACAGGAGTAGTAACGTTGAGTGCTCAGAGAAAACCATATGCGTATACACTCCAGTGTCTTACTCTTTAAGTAGTCTGGTGTGAGGCTCTCTCCTTCGAGGATGTGTGTCGAGAGGGCTTTGTACACTTCAGAGTGTTCGCCCAGTGGAAGAAAATTCAACAGGTTCTGGTCCACCAGGTCAGACTAAAACACACAATCAGATGTTAATTTCTCTCTATTTCTCTCTCACATAATATCTTGCCTGTCTCACATAACATACAAGCTATTTATATCATTTTTTTAAATCCACGCAACAGTACATGACTCGACTCTTTTTTTTTAATATATATGCTGTTGCTATTTACGTGAAACAATCTCTACAGAGATCCTTAAAAATAATACACTTTCCGTAGTTTGTGAACACTGTTCTGACTGAGCAGCCTGCAGATTTATTTATTTATTTATTGCTCTTTTAACGTCACGTCAGCATCAACAGCTATTTTCATGGCAAGATCAAGGTAGGCAAAACAGGACATTCCACAAATTCTTACAGTATTACAACAATAAAATCCTTACAACATTTCAACCATGTCAACAGCAGCAGCTATAACGAGGTCCTTCACTTTAATATTCAGTACGAACTGTAGGATTTTTCCAGGCGAGACATTGTGGAAGACTTTGTCGTTGTCTAGTATTGTTAAGAGCCAGACAGTGCATTAATATGTGCTTAACAGTCATTCTCGTTTCAAGCAGCTTGTAGATGAAGTGTAGACCAATATGGGGAAACCCTTTTGACATTTTCTATTATATAGGCCAATGGTTATATAGGCCAACAACTACAGTTCTGTATTATTATTTTTTTGTTTCAGAACTGAAATAAATTTCTCTTTTGCCAGAATCTCAACCAGAAGTCTGTATGCAGGAGCGTAAGGGTCATTTTGACAGCCAGTATCGGATTACAAACTGAATTGACTAGGCTTTCACTGTGTGAAATCACACACAGCCAGCAATACTAGCATAGCCAAGCTGCCACTGCTGGGCCCTTGAGCAGGGCCCTTAACCCTCAACTGTTCAAAAATGTATAGGCGAGATGAATGTAAGCCGCTCTGGATAAGAGTGTCTGCCAAATGCTATAAATGGAAATGTAAATTTGAGGCTGGTTCATACTCGACATATGACCATACGTGTACAAGCAGCAGCTAAGTGAGCGGCATCGTTCACACACTCGCATGCATATCTTATGTACATCTGGAAGATTAAAAGCAGCATCTATTACACAGCACATCAGGAACAAAGCATCCCTGTCCATCTGGATTCCAAAGACAAACTAATGTTTAGCGATTTCACGCTGAACATTAAACACACTCGCAAGCTCTGTTGCGCTTTAAAAACTTCTGCCGTCGTCGTTATTGTCGTCATGAGCCGCATCTCAAATCAAGAATCCTAACCCTATATTCGGTTTGTTATGTTTGAAGGCTACATAAGAGGTTTTTAAAACGGAAACACGAACTGTGATCAAAAATCCCGGTTAGTGTTAGTACTCAAAAACAGTCTAGAATTGCACAAATGTATGTAATTAAAGACAAGACGCCAGTTTGTCTATTTGGCTGCGGTATCACATGATGCTATACTGACCCCACTATTTACCACATGGATGCGCATGTCAGATAAAATTCTGAAAGACGCTCCAAATAACTGCAGGATACCTGTGGCAGCCATCTCGCGTAGTTAAACATATAATTGAGACTTTATGCAGACCTGACATGATCTTAGCAGGAAGATAGCCTACGCCAAATTATAAGTAAATAAAAACATGTGTGTCATTGTGGTGAAATTTATTTATGGTTTAATTACAGTTGAATGTGTCAAAGTATATTACTGGAAGAAATACAAAAGTTTTTGGCCCTATTTTTTATTCTTCATCGGCTCTTTGACACAACTCAGCTATAGCGTCTGATGGTTTTTCCGAGAACTGCCACGCAAATCTGCTGTTTGTTCACTGTCTCGGTCACGTGTCATGTTTTTTAGTACACCGCGTTCTAAGGACAGCTGGTCCAGCTTCAACTGTCCTCGCCTCCATTACTCGCTGACAATGATATATGTTTAGGGGACAGTGCTCTGTTGATGAGCTGTCATGTCCAACATAAATTCTAGGTCACACAGATAATACTTACTGGTAAATGCTCTAGTAAAGAGGTGACACTTTCAGACACGTAGATTATGTTGCCGTCTGTCATGATGGCTAGAAAGAAGCCATCTAGGGCCTGAGAAGAAACAGCAAAGTACATAATTTATAATAATATAATAATTTATACAGCACATTTCTTACAATAAGAACCTGTTCAGGTAGGCAGGATGATTTGAACCGTGTAAGTGTGTCCTCTCACCTCTAACATCAGCTGTGTAAACTCCTCATTGCTGAGGAATGGGGGCTTCCAGTCCTGACGAATCTCACTGGACTCCGACTGTGCAGCAATTTCTAAACAAGAGAAAGAACTATTGCTTACCTTATAGCGTGTATAGACTATCCATTAACACTGTACTACACAGTTATCATTCTCGTAAATAACTCCAACATGGACAAATGCATATGATAAAGGCTGCCGGGAGTGTAGATAGCACCACAGAGGCTCTCAAACCTTCAGTCAACAATGACATTGTTTATTGTATTAATAAAAAAAAATAATAATAAAAAAAAATCCTGGTCCCGTTTATAATTATAGCACAAATCATGAAATCATTATATTTATTCAGTGGCACCACTGCATCTTTTTATTCTTGAACTTCATTTATACTTTATCCATACACAAACTGGTTCTGATCTGTAAAATAGAGATTTTAGATATTTTGTGTTATATAAACATCACTTTTCCTTGTTTCACTAAAAAGAAACTGCAATTAAGTTTTACATTAAAAAAAAAAAAGAACCTACTTCCTACATAAATGGTGTTAACTGCATAATTTTAAACCTATTTAATTAAGGTAGCCAACACTATCCATAACAACTTTATTAAATAGTAAGGGATGGTCATCTTCACAGTCGTCACATCATTAAAAATTTTATAAAAGTTATAAGGATCGGGTCTGGGACCCAGGACCCTACTTTAGAGACAGCTGAATGACTACTGACATTGAAACAACACATAAAAGTCTGATTTGGCTCAAGCACTAAAACATGAGTAATGTGGTAAAGCTAGATGATGATAGGCTACTGTGCATGCATACTAAGCAAGTGGAACTTTTAAAATTGAGTGATTGGGTAACACTGAGTGAAGGAGACCTTTGTGCTTGCGCAGGAAGTCGATGCTTTTCTGCAGAATGGTGGATTTGTCCATCTTGCGGGTGTTGCCTGGCAGCATGGTGCCCAGCTCCTTGATGAGCACATTGAACTGGTCTCGCCTCTTCTTTTCCGACTTGTTCCTGGAAACTCTGTACGAGTGGGCGCATACCAAGCATGCTCATGAAATTGGACTCTACCACATGCACACAATCTGTGATTCGTTGCAGCAACATTGAACTAAAACAAAGCTGGTATTTTACCAGAAGGTTTCTCCCCTCCTTGTCTAAAAGCCATACTAATCATGCTGAAAACAAAACAAAAAAAGCAAGCTTGCAGCTTTAACATCTTCTCAACTCATCCTTGAAAGAATCTGGTCACTGTGATCTTCAACGATCATGCACTTCAATCTCACCGTTTTGCTTTGTCCTTTTCATCTTCCTCCATCAGACCGTCAAAGATACTGCTGTCATCCCTGAAAACAAACAAACAAACAAACAAACAAACAAAAAAATCATTACAAAAATGACATCCTGATGGCATGGCATCTATGATCAGTTAATAATTCTTCTTGCTTGCACATGCATGGTGACTTCAGTACTTTTTCCTAATCTTCCATCGAAACGCAATGATTTTTCTCCATTTCGTGATCGATTCTTCAATATCATCCACAATATGTGGAACAAAAAAAGGTTAGTTTTAAATTCAGGTTGTCCTGCTTCCTTTCCACAACACAAACCCACCTAGCCAATAAAAGACCTCCTCAACTTGAAACATGTATTTATTATCGAAACCTTTATTTTAACAAATACCTTAGCTTGTGTTAGCTTTGAAAGAGAGCAAACAATGCAAGCCTGTTCTAGGCATACTGTAACAGTATCAGTTAAAATAATTTCAGCAGCTATGGTAATGGTTTTAGGTCGGCAGTGGGAGTCGAACACAGAGCAAAACTGCACTTCAAGTCAAGCCACAGAGGAGTGCAGTGAATTTCTGCCTATATTTAGCAGCAGTTGGTATGTTCTCTGACTCAGCTGGTAATAGGGCAGAAAAAAAAAAAAAGAAAAGAAAAAAAAAAAGAGCATCTCTGGCAGTGGTGGCTCGTCCATAGGGGCAGTCCCAACAGATATACCTTTTTAAATGCATTACATTTATTCATAAATTCCTAATTTTGAACTCCATACATTTTAAATTCTGTTGAAATTCTAATGACTTCTTTTCCATCCGTTTGCTTGTTGTGCAATTGTATGGAAGCATGCATGAGCATCCCATTTATAGCTCCATTGACTTTTTTTTGCATCTAGTGGTCAAAAATGGGAACTGCAACAAGAGCTAATAGAGGCCCATTGGGACGAGAAATATGCTGCCCCATGCTTGGGAGAGGAGCAGTGGACAGGACAGACAATGAGGTTGCCAGGTTAGTTTAGTCTAAAAATACTCTATGACCAGCAAGATCTTTGTTTTATACCAAATAATGCAATAAAAATCTAATACCCTTCTTCAAACAAAGTGGAACTTCTAAACAGAAAACACACCTGGCTGAATGGAACACAGTTAAACCGTGGTACATCTAAAACCTTTCAAAACAAGCTGCCTAATCTGTATACTGGATGACCGTATGCTGTCGACGCTCAACTGTCTATTATAGGGTTACTCTAAAAATTCACAAGATAGAAGCTTACATCTTAAATCAAGTGTGACAGCCTTTTGACCTTATTTTGCTCAAGACTATGTCATTATTAATGTTCAACTGCCCCACCAAGATGGACTCTGGACACACGAGTACAGTGTAAGCTCAGAGTGCACAAAGATCATCACTCAAAGGTTTGTGACTAGACATTTGTGAAGGATTTTTCTTTTCTGAATATAAAATGTGTGCCACACCTAACATGTGGACATTCTGCAAGATCTTTCTAATGTCAAGGCCGTTGTTTTATCCTAGTGTGACTTCAAAAAACACGAAAACAAGATTTCTTCCAGCAGGGCCAATTTCTCTGAACGATACAGGCTAATCTCTGTCCTGCACCATTTTAATCCTGAACAGCTCTGGAAAAGATGAGTAGTAAGCTGAGCATGAGTCAGCGTGTATGTAGATGCAGGCCTCACTGAGCGTACGAGTTCACATGCTGCACTTTTATAGAAACAAGGTAGAGACTGTCCAAGTGTTTTTGCGTCAAAGCATTCACCCGCTCTTCAACGAGTGGGCAGGAAAATGCCAATGTGGATTTGCCATACAGATCTTTATGGAGAAAAGTTCTCAATTACTGACTGATATACCGTCAGAGCTTTGGGTCTTAACACACAGTATTTTTTCCCTTACAACCCCTTCAAGTCCCATCTACTTACTCAGTAGTTCATCTTAAAGTGCACCTATTATGGTTTTGAAATGTGCTTAATTTTGTTTTAAAAGGTCTCATAAAATAGATTTACATTCATAAAGGTCAAAAAACACTTTAATGTGCTCATAATTTAAACTGCAGCATTAACTTTTTTGTGCCGTTCAATGATCCATTCTAAAGGATTCGCTCTAAGCTCCTCCTTTCAGACAGAATACTCAGCTCTGATTAGTCAGATGTCCGAGTCTGTTGTGATTGGTCTACCGTTTCAAAAAGGAAATGCTCACTACCATAACTACTTTCAGCTCAGTCGGTCAGCGAGCAGCCAATGAAGACCAGACCCGGGGCTTTTTTTATTTTTATTTTTTTTTTTTTTTAAACAAACCTACGCAAGTTAATACAGGAAGTAAAGTCTGGAATTACTAACGACTCGTTTCAGCTGTTCAGAATCGCTTCCTTCTTTTAGGAGTCAATAACTCCGTTTGTCCTGCGCTTTGATTTTTTTTAAACTTTGCAGACGTTTTATATTCACACACACAGCTCTATAACACACTACATGAAAGGAAATATTTGAAAAACCATAATCGGTGCACTTAATAGGTGCACTCTAACTACAATGAAACTAAGCCAGAAACATATGCAGTCAGAAGAGTGGGGAATGTTAATTGGCGACGCATGCAAGGAGACTAGAAACAAAATTTTTGAATGCTGAAGCTGGTTTTCCCCGCAAAATCACACCCTAACCAGACAGCGAAACGGAAATATGAAATCTGTTTGTGTGAACTGGCATTACTAGTCTTTGTTCATGAAGTTAAACATTCATCAGTCTGAAATGCTAGACGACTTGCGGTATCATCAGCATGAGAAACCTGATAAACAGGGGTGGGGGAGGGGGATAAGACCTTACTATATGCAAAAAAAAACCTCAATTAGTGGATGCAAATCATTACTGCACATTAGATGCCATATGCCTGATCTCAAATGTGTCTATAAACGAGTGCCAACATTAGCAGGGTTTACAGCAGATCTCTAATTAGATGGTCGGATTTAGAAGTGTATTGTGTGTGCATTCACAGTAACAAGCTTTACTGACGAGACTTTCCACTGCGTCAACACGATCGACAAAAATTAAACTTCGGTTTAAAGATGTTACTGTTCCAGGAAGTAAATGAGCTCCTATGTTTATGAAGCTGGTTTAAATCCTCACTTAAGTGAAACTTTCATTTACGGTTTCTTTAATTAAAATTTAAAAGGAGTAACTAACCACCCATAAGGGAAGACCTAAAATGTGCTCAAATTGAACATTCTTTCAACACTCATTACTGTTTACCTTTATCCTTTTAAACCTGTACACGTTATACGTAGTGATTTATAATCCCACTATCTGCCGTCATCCACAAGAGGATGGGTTCCCTCTAGCATCTGATTCCACAGGTCATCCCAGAGACACTTTCCTCATCACAATCCTATGGCTTGCTCATCAGGGAACTCGACCTACTTCTAACATCTGCATTTCTGTGCAGCTGCTTTATGACAATATTGATTGTTAGAAGCGCCATACAAATAAAACTGTACCAAGTCTTCATGCCTGTCGTCCAAGCAGCAGAACACTCGAGCTAGAAAAAACAGAAGGCTTTCACCACTAGTGAGGATATTTCAATAGCAGTGCTGAAGTTAACAAATAAATAAATAAAATTGTTGGTTGCATGAATGATGAACGTGGCATGCCGTTTTAACCGACTGTGTAAACATTTACAAAAGATCAGCCATAAAGTGACTCGAGTCAGCTGGACAAACAATTGACAATCACACCTGCACTGCTTTGCTCGTGTTGCCAATTCACATGATTTGAGCATGGGTTTGTGTTTTTTCATATCCTTTAATTAATGCCAACAATATAAGTCCACTGAGCTTGATTAAATATTCTCAATTTTACTCTTAAGCCCTGACCACAGGCAGCATGAACTAGCCCAACTAGCATGAGCATGTGTTTTTGACTGAGGCTCCAAATCTCTTCTATAAGTCACTCCGGATCAGGGCGACTGCTAAACGCCGTAAACGTAATAAAAATGATCTACTTAAACTTGACTGTATATTCCATATGAAAAAGTGCAGTAATCTGTGCAAATTATATATAACGTGAAGTTGATCAAGTCGTGGTTTATGTTAGTCAGTTTTCTTACGCGTAAATGTACAAACACACACACAGGAGCATGAAGGGTTTTTTTTTTTTTACCAAATACCAAATTTCTTGTGTAAATGCTTTTACAAATGATTTACAAATAAATTTTCATATCCAGCTTGATAAATGAGGCGCATTGTTTCTGTGATCAAATACAAAGTTACACAAACATGCTATTACCTATAAAGTGGCAAGAAATTATATTTCCTTCTTATTTTTTTCTTAAGTCTACGTCAGGATCTGGTCACATGTCTGGTTCATGGTTGATCACACTTGAGGCAGTGTGTGTGTTGTTTACATAACACATTTTACAGTTTCTTAGTAGAGGTACTAACTAACTAACTAAACAACTCAACGGGCAGTCAATAATAAATGCATTACAGACTATAGTCATTATTAGCAACTCCTACTACTCACCTCTTCATCCAATGAAGGCTAAGCATGGCTAATCATTAACCCTGATGATGTTTGTGCGATGTGAAAGTGAGTGAGGACTAGAGAGACAATAGCAGCACGCCCTCGACCTCCCGATATGACAGGCTTGCGAAGCGTGATAATACAGTGCAACGACTTTGAGGAGTCACGGAGTCTGAGCTACCAACTCTAGTGGGTGGATATGAAATGACCATCAGAACGGACTGTCATGTGATTATATAAGTACCTTGGTTACCAAATATCATTACTGACATCAAGCAATAACACCACTCAGGGGTAATCATGAAATAACATAATTTTTACTAATGGCCAATTTCTTGCCATTATGATAAAAAGAGCTAACTGGTCATGTTTAAACTTTTTTTAAAATAATTTCTACTAGTCAACTAGTAGCTGCTGAAAACAACCTGCATGCATCTTGTGTATCTAGACAGCATATACAGGGATTAATGTTAATGAATGGAATATTTGCTGTTCATACGATTTGCATTTGGGTGCCAAATAGTGTAGCATAACAGTAAAGGTCATAGAGAGGAACCAATAAGATAAATAAGCACTTTCCTGGTCAACTTTACATCTGTCGATAGGTACTTAACGCTATCAGGAAAGATAAGCAGGAAGAAGAGAGCTTTTTTTCCTGGCAATGTAGTGCTGCATCAGAAACCATGGCCTTGCTGTTATACTGAAGATCAGCAGGGCTGTAATTCAGCTGTGTGAGTGCAATGTGTTTTATACAACAGTTCTATGCACAAGAAATTAATCTCAGGTAACTGACATTTCAGACACGATATGGCAAAATATTTCGTTTATTTTTTGCTCAGTCGACGAAAACAGTTCCCAAAGAAGCCACAGCTGGATCAAGCGTTGCATGTTGCCATGCCAACGCACAAACTGACTCGACCTCATAATAAATGCAGTTACGATTTCAATGTCAATAATTATTCCTGGAAATATTCCTGGAATTTTATGCAGTGAACACAGACAGGGTACAAACAGTGAAATATCTGCACTCTTGGGACACCCTTCACCCAATCAAATTAGTGGACTGGAACTAACTGTTGATCATAGTGCACCATTTTTAAAGACTGCTTTTTTTGTTGTAGTGGAGAATAACAAGTGATCTCTTAATCCCATAATCCACCCTAACGTGTGACTATTCATCAATAAAAGTTGCCAAGCCCTTTAGCGAACATGTGAGGGTATCTCGTGGCCTGGGGCCAGAAAATCTGAGGCTGAGACCACTACCTTCTCCTGCTTTCCCTTTTTATGAGAAAAGGTACAAGAAACCCCTTTTATACAAAAGGAAAAGAAGGGGGGGGGGGGGGGGGGTTAGTTCTCTTTTTTTTTAACCTCACACCCCTTTAAGCTAATGTCTTGTATGTTCTACAATAAAAACCTGCAGAAAAGTGATCAACCCTGGAATTTACACACACACACACACACACACACACAGCAGGCTTGACCAGGCAGAGAGTCCCTGCCTGCAGAGCCTGCCTACAACAGTTTCCATGGTAACTGAGCGAAAGCCCACATTAAAGAGAAGGACAGCTGTTAGGAGTCACAGACATGAAGGAGGTTACTGTGCCATTTCTGCTCACATGTAAAGTTTTCTGGGAACAAAGTGAGGTTATGCAAGGTGTAGTGAAGAACAATGACCAGAGCACAAGTTCTAATGTGAATGCACGGTTTTTCACAGCCCTCTCTCTTTCACCGTATAGAAACTGACTGTTGAGAACTGAAGGACTCACCGGTCTATGCTGGAGGTCATTTTGAAATGTGATCAGGGCTGCAGTGGGACACAGAGGAGCTTTAAGCGTGAGGTAGACATTTGTACATGGGCCTGGACAAGAAAAACACACACAAAAGCCAGAAGTGAAATTGCGTGACAGTTTATCTGATAGCGACGCATGATATAAGGAAAATGACTTTATGGTCCATTCAGACCTCATATAAACATCTATCTCGGGTGAACTGATTACACAGTGTGTGCAGAGTGCTGGTGTGAAGAATAAGGTCAAATGTGTTTTGGAGACTCTTTGTGGTCCAATCACATAAACCACTTGAAGAGATCACATTTTGTAATGCGAATGGTAATATACTCACAGAACACTTTATTAGGAACACTTGTACGGTTACTAGTTCATGTAATTTTCTACATCAGCCAATCGTGTGGCAGCAATGCAACACATAAAACCATGCAGATACGGGCCAGCAGCTTCGGGTATTGTTCACATCAACCATCAGAATGGGGATAAAATGTGATTTCAGTGAATTTGACTGTGGTATGATTGTTGGTGCCAGACAGGCTGGTTTAAGAATTTCTATAAACTTCTGATCTCCTGGGGTTATGACACAGCAGTCTCTAGAGTTTACTCAGAATGGTGCAATAAAGAAAAAAACATCCAGTGAGCAGCAGGTCCGCAGAAAGAAATGTCTTGTTGATGAGAGCGTTCATTCGAGAATGGCCAGACTGGTTCGAGCTGATAGAAAGACTACAGTAATTCAGATAACCCCTCTGTACAATTGTGGCGTGCAGAAAAGCATCTCAGAATGCAGGACACGTTGAGGCAGATGGGCTACAACAGCAGAAGACCACGTCAGGTTTCAGTTCTGTCTGCCAAGAACAGAAAACTGAAGCTGCAGTGGGCAGACGCTCACCAAATCTGGACAGTTGAATGCTGGGAAAATGTAGCCTTGTCTAATGAATATCGATTTCTGCTGAGACACACAGATGGTAGGGTCAGAATTTGGCACCAGCAGCATGAATCTATGAACCCAACCTGCCTTGTGTCAACAGTCCAGGCTGGTGGAGGTGGTGTGTTGGTGTGGGGAATGTTTTCTTGGCACACTTTGGGCCCGTTAATACCAATCAATCATCGCTTGGATGCCACAGACTATTTGAGTATTGTTGCTGACCATGTGCATCCCTTCATGGCCACAGTTTACCATCTTCTAACGGCTACTTCCAACATGATAATTCACGGTGTCACAAAGCAAAAGTCGTCTCAAACTGGTTTCAACAACATGACAATGAGTTCAGTGTTCTTCAGTGGCCTTCCCAGTCACCGGATCTGAATCCAGTAGAACAGCTTTGGGATGTGGAAGAACGGGAGATTCGCAGCATGAAAATGCAGCTGAAAAATCTGCAGGAACTGCATGAGGTAAACATATCAACATGACCAGAATCTCTCAGGAATTTTTCAAACATCTTCTGGAATCCATACCATGAAGGACTGGGGCTGTTTTAAGAGCAAAGGGAGGCTTTATTACCGTATTAGTATAGCGTTCCTAATAAAGTGCTTCATGAGTGTATGTCATGGTGCTTTCTAGATTACCCAATTACTAAACAATTACTGATAAATCAATCATCCAACAACAACTTAAGGAAAATATCTAATAAAGCAAATTACACAAACAATACTGCACCTGTTACAAGGAGACATTCAGATATTAATGAGCATGTGTGTGTTTAAGTGACGTTAACAGTTAGAGTTTGTATGAACCACAAAAGATGAAAGATGTGTCACTGTCTTTAAGCCGGGGGGGGGGGGGGGGGGGGGGGGGGGGGGTTGGACGACGACATGAGAAGATACAGCTGTCATTTTATCTTTAACTTTGTTGTTTGAGATGAATTTTTGCTTATCCACAGTAATCTGCGATCTTCAACCCATCTCTCTCTCTCTCTCATATATATATATATATATATATATATATATATATATATATATATATATATATATATATATATATATATATATGCTCCCTATATACAGTATACACATGCAAGAAACAGTATAGCATAATTGCGTTTTCAAAATAATACATGTCTCTGCATAAAATAAATAAATAAAAAGTCACAATGTGTGTCCTCTGGACACATTAATGTAGAAGCACAAATCAGCATCAATACATTTGGGATTTAGCTGCAGAAAAAGAATGGGGAGCTTAAGCATAAATAAAGACTTTTAAAAAATAAAAATAAATAAATAAAAAATACTTTCAGAAAAAGAGCAAGCCAGAGTACCTTGCTAGTTAGCTAGTATTGGCTAACTACCCAGCCAAGCTTGCTATCTAGATTATACTTAATAATAATAATAATAATAATAATAATAATAATAATAATAATATCAATATCATCATCATTTTATTAGAAATAAAGATTAAATTGATTAGTAACTCTGAGGATGAGGTTGTTTGCCTCACTGTAACTGTGGGAGATTGCAACATGATTAGTTGAGGGGGGGAGCTTGATTTCTTCTGGAAAGGTTAATTATTTTTAACTAAGTAATCTGCTATGACCATAAATAAAAAAAAATAAAAAACATGACGAAAGCAGCATAATGTACAAATTTAGTCAGGTAAAGAATCTAAAAGTACAAATTGAGAAAACATTGAGAAAAGTACAAAGTGTAAATGCAAATTGTTACTACCCACCTCACCAATAACTGTAAAAGAACCGTCTGGTCAGCTATGTTATTCAAGAAGTACAATCTCAATTGCTCACTGGAGAAGCATCCGGGGGGCATGAAAATGGGTGTTGAAAATGGCCGTCTCAGCTGTCCACTTGTAATCAGATCACCAGGTCACCTGCTAGAGGTGTTGATACGGGGTCTGAACGTGGCCTTGGTTTCATTCTGAAGCCAAACCAACCTCCAGTCCGGTGTGCAAAGTGAGAATGAGGAGCTTGTCTCAGGATGAAGTCCACCACAATAAACTTGGGCTGTGTGCAAGCGTGGCTTTGAGTCAGTTTTTCACGTGTAGTAAGGGGAGCTTAGAGAAATCCGAGAGAGGCTGTGGTTTCAAATGATCAAAAGTGTGCTGTGGGTCCCTGTGGCATGTGAATGCTTTCCAAGGTGGGTGATCACACATGTACCGCATGTCAGCAGCAAACTCCTCCTAAGAGACAATAAATAACCAACAAGTCACCTTTCTGCTTCAAAAATGTCAAACGTGTGAGGGAGGAGAGTAACAAACACACTTACTTATGTCATGACTTCCTTCAGAAATGATTCCTTTTTGCTTAGGTCCTCAGATTAGTGGTGACACCCTGAAATAAATAATTATATATTATATATTATATTATATTATATATATATATATTTTTTTAATTATTTATTATTTTTTTTTAAACATCATTTTAAATAAGAATAGCACAAGAACATTCAGGCGGTTATACCATACATGCACTAGTTGTTAGAGAGAACCCTCTTACAAACCAATACACTTCTAGCACTTACTCATTAACCTAGTAACCTTCCTGCAAGATCGCACTCATCTCACGCCTAATATCCTGATATACAGCCAAATAATAGTTTAGATAAAATTTTAAAATATCATAAATATAATAATCACCAGGTCTTTTTTTCCCCCAAACTTCTGTTCATGCTAAGCCACAGGGCAAATGAACACCCTCGGAGGAAAGCACTATCTACCCTCTTCAGTCAGTCACCTAATATTTGTGCATTTTGTGGTAATAGCAAAACTCAAGTTCAACCACTACCAGCAAAAAAGATCATTCTCTCAGAACACAATAATGAGCTTAATGGCATGTTAAAATGACTCAGGCCTGCATGTTACTTAATGGCATGCTAAACAAATTAGTGGGCAAATATCTCCAGTCATCAGTCAACATTTTCTAACAACACAATGCATTCAATTGTTTAAAATATTTTATTATGAGTTTTTTTTTTGTTTGTTTTTTTTTTTTTTTTTAAATGTCGTCACTGATGCTGCCAGGAAGTTTATAGTAACTCATAATTACTCTTTACTGTGGTGAACAGAAAAGCATCTCAGAATGCACAAAACGTTGATGTGGATGGGCTATAATAGCAGAGGACCACATCAGGTTCCACTCCTGTCAACCAAGAACAAGAATCTGAGGCCATCATAGGCACAGACTCGCCCAAACTGGAAAAAGGGCAGGTGATGATTTTTTTTTCTTCTAATCTTCCACTGTCCAGTTTGGGCGAGTCTGTGCCTGTTCCTGTTCTCGGCTCACAGGAGTGGAACCTGATGTAGCCCATACATCTTAAGGTTCAAGGTTTTGTGCATGCTGAGATGCTTTTCTGTTCATCACGGCTGTAAAGAGTGATTATAAGAGTTACTATATCCTTCCTGGTAGCTCGAACAAATCACATCATTTTCCGCTGAACCTCTCTTAACAAGGCGTTTACACCCACAGAACTGTCGCTCGATATGTTTTTTTTTGTTTTTCGCATCATTCTGTGTAAACTCTAGAGACTGTTGTGTGTGAAATTCCCAGGAAATCAGCAGTATCTGGAACAATCAAACATCCATGCCACGGTTAAAGCGAACATTGACTGAAGCTCTTGACCCATATCTGCATGATTGGCTGATTAGATAGCTGTAAGAATGTGCAGGTGTTCCTAATGAAGTGGACAGAGTATTATCATATAAATATGAATTTCTTGTTCCCATTTATATGTGGCAACATTTCCAAAGCACTTTCAGCTTCCTCACAGTACACAGTACCACTTTCTGCAGCACATTTCAATGACGAGGTCTTCGATTTGATTTTGGAGAATCAAAAGGGCTCATGAAGTCCTTGTCTTGTTATTCAAACACTACCTAGAGGTAACACTCGTTTGCATAAAAAAAATTTCAGCTTTGCTTTACTGAACTTTTGCCATGGTGCAAAAATTCAGCAAAAACCCTCTTCCAACAAATCATAAACCTAAGATTTATGATGAATAAATCACTCGCCAATAAAGACGTACAGTATACAGATATAGCACAGCAGATACCCAACTGGGATAGTGTTTAGTTTTTATTCTGTTAACTATGCTATAGTTTAAATCTTCTTAATCTAATCCTAGTCCCTTTGTAATCTCTCCATCAGGTCTGAAAAAACACAAGTCCATCCGTGAAGAAGCCGAAGAAGCGTCATTACGTAGAGATGTGTGGTGCTTAACCATTTAATTAACTTCATAAGGAGGTATTTTTCGCCATGATAATGTTCATTTCTGATAGGATCATTAATAGATCCGACATTAAAAGCTGTACCCTTCATGAAGCAACACAGAAGAGACAGCTGAACAAGAGAAACCTGTCATTTTCAAAAAATAATAATAATAATTAAATAAATAACACGGGTAAGAAAAAGGACACTTGTTCTCTTGTCATTCAATGACTGTTCAGAAGCAGCACTTTAAACACTGGCAATTATATTACTCCATTTATAGGAAAGCTAATGCCACTCAAATTGAACCTCTCATGGGTCACACCCAGATAGCGTACTAGTCGAGGTGGGAGTGAAATATTTGCTCACTGAGCCTGGGACAATAGATCTCTGTACAGCAAGAGTGCCCAAGCCCAAGAGGCAGAAATATATCAGTTAACCAAAGTTTCCCTTACTATCCTTAGGCAATTACGAGAAAAGACACACTGGTGACTCTTAGTTTGGGGAGAGGAAGCAATATAAAGCTTTGGGGTGAGAACACACACATGCATCATAATGCATAACAGGCATAACTGTGGCTGAAGAGAAAAATGACATCACAATTAGGATCATCTACAAGGCGGCAAGCAAACTAAGGGTCAACCGATGTGGGTTTTTTTCTGGGCCAATACATATACTGATTATTAGTAATCAAGGACACCGATGACGATATTCACGTACCATAAATTTGCAGCATGAAAATTTACAAGAATACATTTCTTACTCACAACGGACATTAAATAAACCGTTATATAATGTTTACCGTTATAACAATAGAAAAAAAATTAAGTACTCTGAACAAAAACTGTGTGAAAAGTTGATTGAATATTCACAACAGATCATAACAGACCAAAAGTTCACGCACAGGTACTGTGGGATGAGACCACAGAGGGCTTTACAGGTCAGCAAATAATCTTTTTAATCAATGCAAAGTTTTACTGTGATCCAACGACTACTGGCCTCTGATCTGCCTGTGTTACCATACCATAGATCACAATATTACCTTGAATATATTGATGGACTTAAGGGAAAGGCTCTTTCCTGGTTCAGGTCTCATCTGTCTGACTGTTGTCAATGTGTGAAACGTTAATTGTGACAGCTCTATTCGTACAAAAGTAACATTTGGTGTTCCACGAGGCTCCGTTGAAATTATTTCATAAAACATGGAATTATCTTCCGCTGCCTATGCTGCTGATGTGCAGCTGGATGTTTCACCCAAACATACAAAATGACATACACCAACTTAATAAAGCTGAGGAATGGGTAATCGACTTTATCCTGTGCTGTTTCAGTATTATGATCTAAAAGGTCTAAATCCAAAGTGAAAGCAAGTCCAATGAAAGCTCTATGAAGTTCACATGGGTCATGGTCAGGTTTGGTACTCGATGGTTTTAGAACCACCAAGTTAAAATAATTAGGTACACAGCTAGAAGCTTATTATTGTAACAGGAGGTTTGATTGCCTCTGGTAGTAGTTCCTTAAGAAAATGTGTAGGTGTCAAATCTAGTACACAAGTTTAATTAAGTCTGTTGGTTTGGGGTAAAGGATTCCAATGGTTCCACTAAAATGGTTATATTGGTGTCTTAAATAGTATAAAATTGTTACAAATCACTTTCGAAATTTTCTGTCTAATGTTTTCAAATTTGTCATGAAAATCAAAAGTCAGAGCTAGTATACACTCACTATCAGGTATCTATACATCTGTGTCCCATCACTCCTAGTGTGAATCGGGAATTATTTTTATGATCTTCCATGAGAGTGGGAGTTTGCAGCGGTTTTTCTATAGTTGATGAGCTTTCCTTCCATGAAATCTGGAGCATTACCAGTTTCATTCGATGCTATTTATGTTCTAAATGAGTGGTTTTAAAATGCAAGCTTGATCATCATACCAAGGTGTGAACTGAAGGCAGAAAGCTGAAGGTTATCTTTCGTTACTGCAGTAACGAGTAGCTGTTTCGATAAATGTTATCACAAGCCTTGCATTAGAGTAAGGACAGCTTTTCAGATAGCGCAAAGCAGCAATTACTGTTTAACTCCAACACCACAGCAGGTTAGTCTGGATAAACCTAAATCAACGCACAACATGAATTCCAGTAAAACCTAGACGTCACCCCCATAGACTTAAAGTCAACAAAAAGCACTAATCACAGGCAACAAGAGTGGGAAGCAAATTTTAATCTTATGTTCAGCATCATACATCATCATAGAGTAGAAATCCCATTCATCCATTACAGAGGCTTCTAGAATATTACTCAAACTGAAAAGGAAAAAAAACCCAAAAACAAACACCATCTGTCTTGAAGCTCATTAAGAATGATAGCAGACCCATACACAAACACATTCCTAAATACGCCCACATAAACCTGTCTTTAGAGTGATGATCCATCTATGTGACGTTATCCAGGGTAGTGTTTTACATAAAGACAAACCAGATTGTCATAATTGCTGCAAGAAATATTTGAATAAATATCGAACCTGAGAAACAACTTGACATGTTGTTACTCTACTGACTTTCCTGTCTTATGCTCTCGTATTTTCAATTGGTCACGTTTTTAAATGGGTCATAAATTCTTCATAAAATTCAAACAAACTTTACAGGAACATTTTAATCTGGCTGCCCGAAAACAGTTTTGCACACAGTGCTACGTGGTGTAAAATTATCAGTGCTGCCATTGACTGCAACAGCACCATTATGGTATTATATTCGACCTATTTAATTCTTTATTTAATGATCAATGCACCGAATATAAAAATATATAAAATCAATAATTTTTTTTAACTAAACATTGCAACAAAAATAAAACAAGTCTTTCTGAGCAGAAGAGCACTTAATGCTATACTACTTAAATTAAATATTGATATTAGATTATAAACAGAGAAACTATCCAGAAACTATCCATGATGCATTAGGACATTTATTGCTTGTAATCAGGGCACTTCACTGTTCCTGACTCAAGCAGATTTCAGACAGTTCATGCTATAGGACTGCTTAGTGGCCTTCTCCAAATGTGGGAGATTACTAAACTGACATGCACATATACACTCATACTGACAGAACAGTTTGAATTTTGAATCTGTTTCGAGAACACCAGCATGAATTGTCATCCACGAGACCCACACAAGCCAAAGTCTCAAAAGTGAGGAAAGCGGTCATGAAGCACTTATGGTAGACAACAACCTCCACGAGAAAGCAAAACTATTGATAAAAGCCAGAAAATAGGAGGGAAAAAAAACGTAAGAAGCAGCCTGCGACAGAGAAGGTGAGAAAGAGAAAGGGGCCATGAGGCAGTGGTTGCTGTAGTGTGAGCATGCTGTGGTTTTGTAACCGTGATGTCACCGAATGCTTCACTGACCCGCTGACCCAATGACCTACTTTCCTTCCTCTGCCGCTCGCACGCTCTGAGATTTAATCTCTACTCAACAGTGAGACAGCCTGAGCCACTTCTGTCTCTAAGGCAGTGACATTCCTTCCTGAGGCACACCTAATGTTTCTCCAAACCCATTACACACTGTTCCTTTACTGAAAGGATGGTGTGAGGGAGTGAAGATTCAGGAAGCTGTCACTGAGAAAAAGCTGCCAATTAAAACCGTAAAGCAATGCTGTCTTCAACAGCAACAACACACATTCATCTATATGTCCAAGTGAACTAGGCAAATGTGTTGGGGGGGGGGGGTTTCCCGGTTTACACCAGGTCACCTCCTCATGACCACATGAAACAAATTCCTCTGCGGCCACATTTACATACAATCCTCCCTCCCTTATCTCACACATGCTGCTCTTTCATATATCCCTGCAAACTTCTACAGATGTACAATATCAACAGATATTAAATGAAAACCTGACTGCCTCTAACAGAAGGCTTGAAATGGGCCATGGTTGGATCTTCCAGCAGGACAATGATCCAAATCATACATCAAAATCAACACAAACATGGTTTATTGACCACAAAATCAAGGTCCTGCCATGGCCATCCCAGTCTCCTGACTTAAACCCATAGAAAACCTGTGGAGTGAACTGAGGAGGAGAGTCCACCAGCATGGACCTTGAAATTTGAAGGATCTGGAGAGATTCTGTATCAAGGAATGATCTCGGATACCTTGCCATGTATTCTCCAACCTCATCAGGCATTACAGGGGAAGACTCAGACCTGTTATCTTGGCAAAGGAAGGTAGCACAAAGTATTGACTAAAAGGGTGAAGATAATCGTTGCACACCTATATTTAACAAAGTATCTTTCTATTCTAAACCTGTTTTATTTACAATTCTTTGATATCCATGAGAGCAGAGTATTTTGGGGAATTTTTTTGAACAAAAGATCAAACAATAAAGACAAGTTTTCACAGCCTTTTTTTGCTCATATTTACCAAGGGTGCCAATATTAGTGGAGAACACTGTATGAATCTTCCCCCACACATAAATACGTTAAGGTTAAACGTAAAGTCTAATACCAAATAGTGTACTCACTATTCAGGCAGGCAGCACACATTTGTCTAAGGCCTGGCAATCCATCCATTCGCACACAAACACTGCAGTAACAATTTAAATCACCATATATCTGCTTGCTTCCACCTCACTCTCATTCAGCTTAAATACTACACAACTTTCTGTTTGCATGCCAAGAGCCCACACACCCTGGGCATTTTCATCACAGACTCTGCAAGTCTCTGCAAGCTCTTTGGGTGTATGCGTGTGTGTTCTCTCAAATGTAGGTCAGTGAAGCTTTGAGTCACTCCAACACGGATCCTCAGTGCCGCCCGGTATGCACGGTGCCATGACAACGGCGCCTGTCAGCAATGCCATAGCAACCGCTCACACCAGCAGGGGTAAAAATAGACACTGAATTCCTCCACAGAAGAAATTCCCTCCTTTCCCCATCTCTCTCTCTCTCATTCCCAAGCATTCAGGTATACAGACCGTCTCCCACGTCAACAGAACCGGAGTTCCCTCTAACGCACTTTTATTACGAATCCAAAATCAGGGTCAAGGTGGTGGGATGGTGATGATATTCCCTACACAACATTTTTTGTTAAAAACCTTTGCACTTGCTTTATATGACTCAGCAAAGTCTGAAAAAAATGGGAGGGGGGTGGGGGAAGAGAACTTCCCAGTTTTCCCAAACTTTCCAGTCTGCATACCATCAGTTCCTCTTAATAGTACAAATTTGGGGTGCACATGTAGGCTTTTCCACCATGGTGTTTGTCTACCCAAAGTAACAGCCTGCAAAGATTGGGTATCGACTGCACTACAGTGGATTCTATAAATATTTACCCCCTTGAATGATTTACCACCTGAAAATTAATTGGACTTTATTTGGATTATGGCATGAATCTACACAAAAAAATAATAATAATTTAAATAATTATACATTATATTGAAGTCAGTAGTAAAACAATAAATCAATGTAGTTTGCAAAATGATTTGCAAATAAACATTTTTTTAAAAAACATAAGCATGAAACCCAGACATTAGTTCTGAGGCAACCATCAGCCATCAGAAATCACAATTAGTCAAATCTGTGTGCAATTAAAGCATCGCGTGATCTCAATACACCTATTCCTGGAAGGGGCCCAGAGTTTGTTACAGAACATACCTAAACAAACCACATCATTAGGACCAAAGAGTTCTCAAACAAGTCCAAGACAAAAGTTCTGGAAAAGTATCAATCGTGCTTTTGTTATTTGGTTATAAAAAAATAAATATCCCAACCCACAGAAAACCATTAAATCCATGATTATAAATTGGAAGAACATGGAATAAACAACTACGACTCAGCTTAACGTAGGCTGTCCACCCAAATTCAACACCCGGGTAAAAAGGGGATTAGTCAGAGAAGCAATTCAAATCAGCACAATATGGCTCCCTAGGCAACGTAATGACCAATTTGTGGGATAACAAATAATGTCATGTGGTAAACATCATTTGCTGATAATGAGTTCAAACTCTTCTGTTTACTTCACACACACGCATATACATGAAATCATTAAACCTGTGTGTACAACTGAAATAAATTTGTTCAAATTGTATAAAATCGCAGTAATTAATCACCAGTTAAACGTTCTGAAGCCACCAATCAAAAGTTCTCATGAGTGAGTTTCCTTACACATCAATTACACAAACTCAGGATCTCTCTCAGGATACAACCATTTCTAACTGACGAACTGGATTTTAATGAATGCCACATTGTGTAAAAGCTCCTACAAATGATTTACGGATAAACCCGTTTGTATCCAGGTTGATACAATCAGGACAATAATACATGGACAATAATAATCTGATATTAACCCATTTAAGACTATACTCAGATTAAGAAACTAGCATGTAAACAGCGATTATTGATGACTTTAATCCGACTAGTCATACTATGAGTAAACACAAATGGAATTAAGACATGTGGAGTATTCCTGGTTTAGTCACATTATGGATGTGCATTACCGACACGTACACACATCAATCACACTATTAAGGTCGTGTGGGAGTTTTCACCGCATTTTGCGGTTGAGCATTTACACGGCAGTGCTCAACCGTTAGACGGCAAACAAGAGAGCATGGCTGTGTCCCAAACCACATACTTACCTGCTACAATATAAAATAGGAGAAATACATGCATCTTAGCTGCTATATAGTAGGCAAGTGTGTGGTTTCGGACGCAGCCCACGACTTCAAGAAGTCATCTATTTGCACGTACAGCATGACAAATAATTAACTGCACTTGAAACACCCAAAACTGTATACGGTACCATAACAAAGACCAATTGTATCTCGATACGTGACAGTGTGGAGGGAACATCGGACGGCGTGGCGTGGGGACGTAATGACGTGTGCCGTTAATCGATCTATGTTCTAGAACATGTAAAACGGGAACATGAAAGGAATATTCTAAAAGCAACTCATGCAAAAACCTTATTCACACTATTGTCTTACTCAGAACAAGATCAATAATTAGATTATTGATGTCCATGTAAACGTAGTCAATGACGCATCATGAGAGGACATACACAGAAAACCCTCTCTCTCATCATGTGAATCCAAAACGCACGTTAATTACATGCAACATATGCAAATAAATTACAGATGGAGGAAGACATGAGGTCTGCTTTAAGAGTTCCATCACCATTTAAACAGCACAGTTACACGGTTACAAATGACTGGAACAACGCTATTCGGTAATTTTCTATCACTGAAACTTACGCTCCGAGTGGGCATGACGAATATTTCTCAAATGCACCATGTGTACATCCAGAGACACTTCTTGTCGACAACACCTCAGAATCTGCATCCCGCTGTGGTTGAGCTGTGAGCCACAAGACCCATGCCTGGAGCTCACAAAAGCTTCCTTTGTCTGACGAAGACTTCCAGAGGCCAGTGATTCGGAAAACATCTGAAAACCTCTGCTTTCCACGGGTGCTGGGCCTCACCGCACAGCTGGCAGCAGGCCTCACACTGGAGCTACTGCAGCCTTGGAGCCAAACGCTGGCACCCCTCTCTGCCAAGTGGGTCAGCCAAGATCTGGTATAAAGGGGCAGCGAGCAGGAAGAGAGAGAATTTCACAGAACTAATTGTTCATTCTTTCACCTGACCTCTACATTTGCTTATCTATATCCGTTTTTTCAAAAACAGCACCTAATAAACAGAAACACTAGAGTGCCGCCAGGTAAAGATCATCAGTGCTGAACCACAACATTAGACTGGAGAACCAAAAGCTTTTAAAGCATTCAGTACAGATTAATCAAAAAAGGGAAAGGTTTCAACAGAAATGAGACACCTACGGAAAAAAAATCTGTCAGTAGAAACATGCAAAAAATGTTAGCTGTTGCAATGTTGTGTCTACAGAACAAAATATGCACGCATAATCATGTGGGATGGGACCGGCTAGAAGTAACGTCAGATTCTTTGCCAAAAAACTACGCTAGTCAATGTCTTGTTGAATGTTTCTTTTTTTTTTCCTTTTTAGAAAGTAAACAAAAAGTTCTGCCACCAAAAATTCAGTCAATAAGAGAAGAAACAAAACAGAAGAAAAAGGAAAAGTTGCTCCAAGAACAGTTTTTGAAAAGACACAAAGAATAACTAAAAGACTTAATAGAATTCATTACGCATACACTGATGGCCAACCTCTCTCGGTTGTTTCTGTGGGGAATTTTGAAGGCTAATGAAGCATATTGGCCATTACATGCCATTTTTTCCAGATACAGGTCTACCAGAAGTGTATGTACATCATTACAGCTCACATTCAAAATAAATAATAGTACTTCCTGAATTTCAGGTTTCCGTTTCAGCTAGGAATTTCCATTTTGGTGAATCAGTAGTACTTACTACTGTCAGCTAACTGAGGTACTAACATTTTTAAATGATGCTATAAATCCAAAGAAAAGAAAAAAAGAAAAGAAGAGCAGCATCCTGAAAGTGATATTAAGTGAAATAATTTCCAAATGGTATTATCACAATCAGCATTTTATTTATCACTGTATCTGAATCTCAAGTCAAGTGACTTTGTCGTCATTTCAAATCATAAACAGCTGGTACAGTGCACAGTGAACTGAAACAACATTCCTCCAGGACCTCGGTGGTACATAAAACACACTAACTACATGAGACGACACAGAACTAAATATGTACACATTTCTATATAAAGTGCACATACAAACGTGTGTTAACACCACAGGACAGTACAATACTACTAAAACAGGACAATAGGCACAGTAAGTGACAGTGTAGCACAGACAAGTACACAGTTCTAGTGTGGAAGTGTCTGATATACAGGTAGTGCAGAAGATAGGTGCCAAAGAGTAGCAATATAATATAAAAATAGTATAAATGTAAACATAACATGCTATGACTTAGTATTCAGCAGATTAGTGTATACCAAATATGGACATAGCAGTTGTTGCAGTAGCAGCCAGGTAAAGTGTATAATCGTGACAAGAAATTAAATACCATATTTTTATAATAGAGTACCACCAAAAATGCAACAGAGTCAATGCAGGAATGTGCAAATATTGCAATGGGAGTGGGATGGTGTTTAGTTCAGTGTGTGTGTGCGCATGTGAGTGAGTATGTGTCAGTCCAGTCTCTTGAGTATTGAAGAGTCTGATGGCTTGGGGGAAGAAGCTGTTACACAGTCTGGTCGTGAGACACTGAATGCTTTTTTAGCCTTCTCAGAAAGAGACGCTGCTGGGTTTTCTTAGTTATGGAGCTGTTGGAGTGGTCGCTGTGTGGTCTCCTGAAGTCAACAACCACGTCTTTCGTTTTGTCCACGTTCAGAGACAATTTGTTGGCTCTGCACCAGTCCATTAGCCGCTGCACCTCCTCTGTGTATGCTGACTCATCATTCTTCCTAATGGAGACCCACCACGGTGGATTTAAGCTGTGCATTGCTGCACAGTCATGAGTGAGCAGAGTGAACAGCAGTGGCCTGAGCACACAGCCCTGAGGGGGCCCCCATGCTCACTGTGGTGGTGCTGAAGATGCCGTTCCTGATCCGTACCGACTCCAGTCTCCCAGTCAGGAAGTCCAGGATCCAGTTGCAGAGGGAGGTGTTCAATTCCAGTAGGTTCAGCTTTCCATTCAGGTGCTGAAGAATAGTTGTTTGAATGCTGAAGTGAAGTCTATGAACAGTATTCGAATGTAGGTGTCCTTCTTGACCAGGTGGGTAAGGGCCAAATGTAGGGTGGTGGCAATGAAATCATCTGCTGAGCGGTTGGGACGATAGGAGAACTGCAGCAGGTCCAATGAGGGGGGCAGTAGGGTCTTGATGTGCCTCATGATGAGTCTCTCGAAGCACTTCATGATTATGGATGTGAGCGCAAAGGCACGGTAGTCACTGAGGCAAGACTTCTTCGGCATGAGGACAATGGTGGTATCCCTGAAGCACGTTGGAATGATGGCGCTGCTCAAGGAGATGTTGAGGTCAGTGAGAACATCCACGAGCTGGTCTGCACATCCTCTGAGCACTCTGCCAGGAATGTTGTCTGGTCCAGCAGCTTTCCATGGGTTGTCTCTGCGTTGAGTTTTCCTCACATCAGCCGAGGTTAGACACAGCACCTGGTTGTTGGGAGGAAGGGTGTTCTTCCTGACCATCACATCATTCTACGCTCAGATTGAGGCACAGAAGTTGTTCAGTGCATCTGGAAGGGAGGCATCACTGTCAAAGGCGGGTGATGTCCTGTAGTTGCTGATTGCCTGAATGCTCTGCCACATCTCCCACGTGTCGTGCTATCCTTGAAGTGGCTGTGGATTTTCTAGTCGTGTACACACTTTGACTCTCTGATGGTCTGGCACAGTTTGGCCCTCGCTGTTCTTGAATTCCTGCGGTAAATAAAATGGTCTGCATCTAACAGTCACAAACTCCACCAGCGATGAGCAGTAACTAGAAACTAGCAGAGTTTTTGCACATTTCAGTGTTACTGTAAATACACAAGCCACCACTGAGAGCCTGACCACACAGAGCTGCATTTTCAAATGCATTCAAACACATCCAAATACAAAACAGTTTTTGAAAAGTGGAATGATGACGTTTAAATAAACAGACATCTTTCATTTTCAGAAATGTTCAAGGACAAAGGACAAAAGAAAACCAGCTCGTGCATCACCGATATTGCTAACGCAAGCTTTAGTGAGACAGGAGGCGATGGAATGCCTAGTTGGTGGAAATGTGCTTTTGTTCTAGCTTTTTTCTACATACTGAATTTTACACTTTTCTTTTCAGTATTTAGAAATGTCATTTTTATTTCGCAGACCAAAGCGTCAGCAAAAACAACACCGCGGTAATGTATTCTACGTTTTCACTACTAAAGTAGTTTATAAAATGTAATATGTCTACTCAAGCAGAAATCAGTGACTCTACTTTAGCACAGTGAGGAAAAGATCTCGGCGGCAGACCAGAAAACTCTGTGTTTAATAGAAAACCTGTATTTAGAGCTTAACTCTGGAAAATGTTCTTCAAATAAAACAAGCACTGCAATCTTACAATTTCAAATATTAATTTCCATGAATAAGCAGAGCAAACAGAAAGAGGTTTGAAGCGCGCACTGTGTCTATAGATATTTAACACACTGCCATTGAAACACAGGCAGGACTGTAAGGACTACGCATTATGGAAACAAACACAATACCTCTTTCGTATAGTAATAGAACAGGCCATGCCGTTACAGGGAATTAATCCCGTACGAAATGAAAGCTCTGTGTTATTTATCCTTCACTACAGCGAAAACAATTTTTCCACTAAGGATACGCCACACGTTTAAACAGTTTATCGTTACATGTAATGCTACCTGAAAGCACTGACCCTGAGAATCCTTCAACAAATATAAACATCTAAAAGAAAACTTCATATCAATGATTATATGGTGTTTGTGATTGTTGAATAACACGTTTTTAGTTATATTAACTTATCATTAGTCTTAGATTATGTGACGCCTCTGCCATACTAGTCCCTGTTACTATAGAAACAGTAACATATACCAAGCATGTTAATACAAACATATTATTCATGTTATAGCCAGAACTACAGTTAAAAGCCATTCATCCACACCTTCTGGTTCGAGAATTTAACAGCAATGTGGTATAAAAGGAAGTAAAGCCAGTTATTAAATCAATCAATAATTCATCACTAGATACTATACAAAAACACAACATATTATTGAACGGCAATGCTGTGGCAATTCAGCGGCAATGTGCTGAATATAAACAGACATCAATTCAATCAACGAAGAAGAAGTGATTTGTCAGTAACCAAGTAATCTTTCCAAAACGTAAACTCACTGAAAACAAAAGCCTCAATTTCACTAATCCACATTCCTTCAAGCCACGACTCAACCCTCCATCACTCAAGACACAAGGAAGGTGTGCAGCAAGACATCCCTGTACTGGCACCAAGCTGGTAGAGTAAATGACCCCTGGCCAGAGTGCCCTCACTGACCTGCCTCTTCACCAAATACTTCAACAACACATTAAACAAAACACCCTCCTCTCTCGGTTTCTCGATGCAGACTACAAGGTCACTCTGCACAAAGGGCGTCTATTAAATGCTTTAAATGTACATTTGACTTAGCAGGTTGGATTACAAAATGCTGAGTTTGTGTTATAAGAATAAGCAAATAAGTAAGCAGGTCTTTCATTCCTTGCAAGGTACACATTTTTGCTTTTCCAATGTACACCTTGAAGATACTGAGTTCAAAATATTTTGAAAAAAAATATGCTGCCTAAGGCGATGTTCAGAGTTAGGAAGGAATTGAGTCAGTTTGTTTTATTTTTTATATACATACATACATACATACATACATACATACACACACAATGACAATAAGCGATACAAACAAATCAAACTCTCACCAATCACAAGGCTGTTATTAGTCTGACCATGACTGTTGCTAGGCTTATTGTTTATAAGAAGCAATTACGTAGTTAGGTCAGATTTCAGTCGGCTTAAAAGTGGTTATATCAGGACAAACAGAAAGGGTTTGTGTTGGGCTCCCGAGGTGTGCAGCAGAAAAGCGGTCGCCCTAATCGTTCGAACGCCCTAATCGTTCGAACGCCCTGTCGTCCTTTCAAATCCCGATGACACCACAACCATCCATGTCCGGGAGTCCAAGAGAGCAAAACTAACTGTGCTCTCTGGGTGGGAGGGGCATCCCTTATCAATCATGGCGACACTAACCAATCGCGGGCTATCGTCTGTAAGCTCAAGCATGCAAAAAGGAACAGATAGCACTTTTGTCTGTGTGTTCCGCTGCCCCATGATGCAGAATGAGCAGGAGTTCATGCAATTGGCTGGCTTCAAATGTCTCAGAGGAATGATGGGGAAACTGGTGGGGAGGGAATTTCTCTCTAAATGAGAGAGAAAATCAGGAACATGTCAGGTGAGGAGGCCTGGGGTGTAGTTCTTGTTCATCCCAAAGGTGTTCAATGGGGTTGAGGTCAGGACTCTGTGCAGAACACTCGAGTTCTTCCAGTCCAACCTTAACACACCTTGTCTTCATGGAGCTGACTCTGTGCACAGGTGCATTGTCCTGCTGGAACAGGTTTGGGCCTCTTAGTTCCACTGAAGGGAAATTGTAGCACTACAGCATTCGAGGACATTCTATACAGTCATGTGCCTCCAACTTTGTTGCCACAATTGTTTCGGACACATCTATTGAGCATATTCAATCTCTACACAGACTAAACCCTGTTGCCATGGTGATGGGCTCTGGGTCGCACTGCATGACCTTCCACATGATGCTTTTATTCTCACCAGGTCCAAAAACATTTGTCTCATTTCTGGATCTTGGTTGGGTAAAGAAAAAAAAAAAAAAAAAAAGAAAAAAAAAGGGGAAAAAAAAAAAAAAAAAAAAAACATTCCAAAATCTAATTCTCACTCAATATTACAGGACAGAAACATACAGACACAACTTAGCATCTCATAGCTTCATTCATTTCAAATAAAAAACAGTTACGCTTTGTTTTAGACAAGGGTCACGGGACAAACCTCCATTTCATTCAGTCTCAGTGATTCATATCTACAGTCTGAGGAACTGTAAAATAATCGCTGCAAAGGAATTAAATAACTAGCATCGTGGTCCATGTCGCTGCAGTTAAAGCTCTCCAAAACTGTAAAAACTTTGTCATCTCCATAACAAACCTTTGTGCTGCAACTTCCACTCTGAGGCAGCTTGCATATCAAAGGAGACCCAAATGAATACAAGATGAAGAATGAGAGTTCGAAAGTAATTAAGCATCCGCACTCAAAAAGACTTCATCTTTTTCGATGTTTAATTCAAAACACAGAAATTTCTGGTTTATAGCCAAATTAGATGCCATTTCTAGCTTTTGAAAAAAGTCATTAAGAGATTGTGCTGTTAGCAGTCAGTAGATTTTCATAATGCTGGAATACCTCTTGTAGCTGCACGGCAGAATGACACGGATAAGTCAGTCAACAAAGCTGCCCATCTTTGAGAGGGTGAGACGTATTTTACAGCGGTATATCAGTGAAAAGGCAACACAGTTTTAAAAAAGTTTTAAAGGAAAAAGAAAAAAAGAAAACAGTTTCTGCACAGTCATTCTGACTCTGCTGTTCCTTCCACTAGCAGGTCATCTCCCCTATTTGTCCCACTGAAGGGCCGAGTGAACTCTGTACACGTGTGAATTCTAGACAGGAAATTGAGGAAGTAGAGAGGAGTGTGTGTGTGTGTGTGTGTACTCTCCAGAGAAGACCACACTGCAGTCTCCAATTAAATCTGCATCGTTCAGCCACAGACACTTCATTTTACATGCAAATTTTGAATGCAGAAAGAGAGAAGACACAGAATAGCACTCAGTAAGGTTACATCAGAAATCAGTACGTTTGGGGATAAAGGAAAGGAAATGCACTCGGACCAAAGAGCAGAGGACAAGGGACAACTGTTTAAATTTAGACTATGCGATGACAGTGCATGTATTCTTCCCAGCAATGGTAATCCCACGACTGTTCACTTTGAACAAGATGAGAGAACTGTTCCTCTGACCTCAATTTTAGGCAAAATAGCTTCAAGAGACTCTTAGACAGTCTGCACAAGATTTCACTAAGTTTCGTTTGTGACTGTTGGGGGGGGGGGGGGGGGGGGGAGTGATGCAAAATTTGTGATGCAACTCGCAGAGTATTTTTTGTTTGTTGGTAAATGAGAGCTTTTAGCTTTACTCATGTTCGACGAATGCGAGTCAAAGAGAGCTTTGGCTGAGCGCACGTTGTGATATCACAGGATGCATTTTGGCCCAGATCTGTGGAAAATCTGGGGTAATTTCGAAAAATTGCAAGCCTCTTCGAATATTGTGGAGTTTTCTTGATTTTGTGTCCCTTTCTGTGATCACAAAATCGCAAACTCCTGGAGGGACAGATTAGTGTCATATAATGAAATAAATGCTATACAGTAGAATGTAACAAAATTAAACATGGCTGATTAAACATTAGCTTGCTGGCCAAGCCTTCACTGATGTCAGCTAGTCATACTGTCAGTCATATTGTTCTCTGTAGGGTCTCATATCTGCAGCTTTAAACACCCCAATCACTGTAGTGATTTCTTAAGCCAGATTTAAAAAATCCGAGATGGCAGAAAATCTAATTAGGCAAAAATTGATGTCATAGGGTATGTTGAACTCATCTGGACCCAGGGAATCCAGGGATACATTGCTTTTGAATTTCAAAAGTTACGACCATAAATGTACTTTCAAATTAGGCCATAATTTGACCCAATGGTGGTGCTAGAGCATTGGTAGCACATGGCCCAAATTTGGTCAGAATGTTTCTTAGATGCTCCCCAATCAAATTTCACACTTTTGACTAGACGGTCCAATTGTCTGCCATAGACACCCTAGCCAGAAGAAGAAGAAAAGGTAGAATAACAATAGGGTGCCTATGCACCTTCGGTGCTTGGCCCCCTAATAATAATAATAATAATAATTTTTCTGCATTCTTATATTTTAGACAAATAGCCTACAATATTATAAAGTCAGTTGAATATGTATCGTTCAATCTGCAGACGTGTTGAATCAAGTGTCTTGCTCTGAATAAGATAAACAGATTGAACTATAGCTTTCTGAATCTCAAATACAGAGCTGCACAAAAACACTGAAAAGTGTGACAGGAGATGATTCATGTAGTGACAAAACATTGACTAAATAGCTGTTAAATTTGCAGCGAGTTTAATTCTATTTTATTCATATAGTGCTTTCAATAAGGCTTTTTCGCAAAGCATCTTTACAGAAATCCGGATGTAGATTTAGATCCCTGATGTGTAAGCCAGAGGCAACAGCAGCGTGGAAAAGAAATTCCCTGAGACGACATGAAGAAACCTTTAGAGGAACCATGATGAAACGGGAACCCGTCCTCTTCTAGCTGACAGCGGATAGTGGAATTATACAGTGTGGAAAGTGTCTTGAAAGGATGTTCAGCATGAGCATACTGTGAATAAGAGGGAAGATACACAGTCCCCTCAGAAACTATTGGAACAGCAAGGCCAATTAATTTGTTTTTGCTGTAGACTGAAGACACTTGGGTTTGAAATCAAAAGATGGACACAAGACAAGCGTTTATAATTTCAACTTTTATTTCCTGGTATTTATTTGTAAATGTGTTGAACAACATAACACATTTTGTATCAGACCACCCGATTTGTAGGTGGGGAAAAATATTCGAACATGTGAATGACAGGTGTCTCTTGTTACTCAGACGTGTCCTGTGAGATTGAGTATTTAAACAATAAATAGCTCTGAACATCTACTCTTGGTTTTAAACTTCAGTTTCACCTGTGAAGGCTGCATTTGTTGTTAAAGGATAAACCAACATGAAGACCAGAGAGCTGTCTATAGGAGAAATGCAAGCCATTTTGAAGCTAGGGGAAAAAAAGGAAAATCAAATCGGAGCCATTGCACAAATAAATTCTAAACTTTCTTCTCATTCATCTTTTGATCTCAAACCCCATTGTTATCAGTCTATAGCAAAAACTAATGAATTGGCCTTACCGTTCCAATAGTTTCAGAGGGGACTGTATATCTTTCATTATAACAGACTATTTAAATACTCTCCACTGTGTTTAGATGCTATGATATGCGCCACAATAACAAGTGTCTTTTAAAGACTCTTGCGATTTAAGAACCGTTTAAAAATGGCAAGAGGCAACATGATGTAAAACCATTAGACGTCCACCTGAATGGGAACTAATATGAGGAGATTAGCCTCAACTTTGTCAAAACAGTAGACTACTTATTCTTGGGCTGGAATTTTCTCGGAGGTTGAGAGAGAAAAACACTGCTGTTGCTGATCTGGACAGAAATAAAAACACCAAGCAGCAATGGATGACAAAAACTAATGATGTCCAAACACGACGAAGACCTCACAACAACAACAGACATTTTAAAACATTCAGTGTATTCTAAATAAACAGGGAATACCACATGACAAAATTACACTGCAGCTCTGAACGCAAGTAACATCAAGAATGATATATGCAGTGTGTTTGTTTCAGTGTGGGCAGACTCCAATTGTTTAAAATGTTATCTTGCGCTAATGTGCACTGTTAAGGAAGACCTATTATGGCCCTTTTTACTAGAAATAATGGAAGTCTCAGGTGTCCCCAGAATGTGTGAAGTTTCAGCTCAAAATAACCCACAGATCATTTATTATACCAAGCTGAAAATGCTCCTTTTTGGGCGGAAGCGAAAACATGCTGTTTGTGTCTGCCTCTTTAAATGCAAATGAGCCTTTCCAGAAGAGGGTTATGCCTTTACAGCTTGTGCTTCAATACTATGGCAACAACAAAGGCGTGTCAAAGAACACATTGTTCGCAAGCAGCCGATGAAGACCGGAGGCGGGGTTTTTTGTTACAAACCTACATAGGTTAGTACAGCAAGCAAGTCTGGAATTATTGACGACTCATTTCAGCTGTTCAAAATCGCTTCCTTCTTTTGGGAGTCAATAACTCTTTGTCGAGCGCTTTGATTTTTGAAACTTTGCAGATGTTTTACATTCACAAACAGCTCTAGAAGACACTACATGTAAAGGTAATATACTTTTGATAAGCACTTTTGTAGTTGGCACATTGAGCATTCAGGAAAGACACAATAGACAAAATCAGCTTCATGTCACAGCGACAAACAACTTACTTTTGTGTGGGTTTGTCATACATTGCTATGATGGTACTATCCAGGATATTTATACAAGGCATTGGAAAAACAATGATTTCAGTGAACTTATTAATTACGGGCCAAACCTCAAAGCAGGTGCAGCCCCTATTGTATCGGTTAGTATTATTATTATTATTATTATTATTATTATTATTATTATTATTATTATTCCCCAAAGGGAGACTATGGCAGCCCTATGAACTGTAAGTAGGAAAATTCTTAAATTTGGTACACTCATAGATATTACCATGAATAGTATCTGAACCAATTATGGGGTCTCTAGGACAAACTCTATAGCACCACAAACTAGTTAGAAAATTCACTTTTCAAATGGCTATAATTGTTGAACACTTTGTCCAAGAGAAAATTCATCAGAATACTCTCCTCATGGTGCTTACATTCCATATCTTACATTAAGACTCCACCCATTACAGTAGTCACCATTTTGCAATGTACAGTATTCAAGCTTCAGTTCTAAAGATACAGGGTTCAATGCCCATCTGGTGTCAGATCTTTTTATAAAAAAATTTAATAATAATAATTTTAAAAAAAGTGTCTAATCTTGCGTCAGTCGGTTCCTTTCTTTTGTGGCTTAGCATTGCAATAACCTTTCAACCTCTTGGCATGCAAATAAATGCCTCTGTTCTGTTCATATCTTGTTCAATCTTATTCTCAGATGTGCTTCTCAACCTCTCGTTATTCATTCATGTACATTCCATTTCTTCTGTTCTTCAGGCTCCACATTACGCTTGCTGCGCCTTTGGGGCTTGGCCCTGTTAATCGCTGCTTGCAGCTATATTTATCATTATTATCATTATTATCATTATTATCATCATTATTATTATTATTATACACTTATTATTGCGTACCTCTAAATATTCAGTTTGATTAATCATACTTTCCTAATTGTTGTTGATGTTAACAAACGCAGATTAAAACAAGTGTCGGTCACAGAGCAAATGCAAGTCATCCACCTGAAATACCACTAAACTGTATGTGTACAACCCTCCTGACTTGGTCTATACAAGTTAAATAACTTGTGAGAGCACATCGTGCAAGTTAAATATATAAAAAGCATAATGACAGGACTGGCTACTTTAAATCAGTGGAACCATACAAGTTCATCATTCCTGATGGAGACAGAGTGGCTTATACAATAATATTGATCTGAGCAGTAATGTATTCTGTTTAATGGTGCTTTCTTGTGTGAAATTGAGATGTCTGAACAGCAAGATCATATTCAGACTTTAGGGGTGTAACGATACAGCCTTCTGACATGTAGCCTCCGCCTACGGCCTTCGTATTGTTCGATAGAATGTTCTCAATTCTATACACAATATACGCAAGGTGGTATAAACATTTAAACCTATTAATCAAGGCTACTGTCTTCTCTGAAAAAGTAACAGCCTCTATCTCAAAACAAAAATGCAACACTCCTAATAACTCCTTGTTGTCGATGTTTTAAATCCGCATCTGAAGTAAAATGCGAATCAATTTATAACATTTTTGACATGCGTTTTTCTGGGATTTTTTTTTGTTGTTATTCGGTCTCTCACTGTTCAAATAAATCTACCATTAAAATTATAGAATGATCATTTCTTTGTCAGTGGGCAAACGTACAAAATCAGTACAGTGAGGGATCAAATACTTTTTTCCCTCACTGTACAGGCAAAGCTAATTGGCGCTGTATCAAAAAGCATATTGGAGATTCCACTGTATCGTATTAAATTAGAATCTGTATGTTGTTACACACCTATTCGACCTATATATCACTAAAGCAACATTCTTACATTGAGAAAATCACAATTATTGCGGTTAAAATGACAATAAAAGAGTTTTAAAAATAAAACAATAAAATAAAGCAGAGTTGTAAAATGCGCCTCTGTTGTTTCATGGTAGAGGTGAGTCAGGTGCCTGAGAGCGTGCAGTACACAGATGGAGTTCAGCCACTTTGGTGGAGTGGGTGTATGCTGAAATCTGCAGAAGGCCTCGTCATACAAAACACCCACAGAGACCTCCTGAGTCCCTGTGAGGCCGAAGTCCTGGGCCAGACGCCAGCTTGGCCATGCTGTTGCTTTGCCAGTACAGAAGAGTGCTGTTACTAACTACACTCACAGACGGAAAGTATGAAATAATTACAGAACTAAATTAAAAATAGCCTCATTGCCAAAGGAGCTCTGGGGAGATGAGCTTTGATCGCAAACTGTGCTTTTGGAAAGGATATAGTTTAATGTCAGAAACCCTGCATTACTACCTGAAGAGAAATGAAAATGCACATGTATACAGTCAGGGAAAAAGAAAGAACACTGTCCTTCAATACTATGTTTTTATTTATCAGAGCCTAAACAACAATTGTGTGGTTCTCTCACCAACTTCTCAAACAAACACAATAACCTCAAATTTCAATATGTACCAAGATTATTTAGAAACCAGGTGGGGAGATTAAGTACACCCTTTCTACATCCACAATCATTAAGAGCGTAGTTAGCAGGTGTTGAAATGAAATGCCCAAGATTAGTTAATCATCAAGAAGTTTGACTACCTACATATAAGTAGCACTTTTGGCAGTTTGATGTTCTTGAGCACTCAAGTCTGACTCTACATCATGCCTATAAGAAAGGACATCTGCGATGACATCAGAGAAGCAATTATTGCTGCTCATCAATCTGGGAAGGGTTATAAGGACATCTCCAAACAATTTGAAATTCAGCATTCTATAGTGAGAAGAATTGTTGAAATGGAGAGCAATTAAGATAGCTGCCAATCTTCTCAGGAGTGGGAGTCCCAGAAAATTCAGCCGAAGGTCAGACCGTTAACAGCCAGAGATATAAAGAAAAACCCACATCATAAGACCTACAGGCTTCTGTAAGCACACTAAATGTAATGTTCATGACAGATCAATCAGAAAAAGACCGAACAAGTATGGCTTTCATGGAAGGGTGGCTAGGAAAAGGCCTCTTCTGTCCAAAAGGAATACGGCAACATGACTTAGGTTTGCACAATTGCATCTGAGCAAACCACAAACGTTCTGGAACAATATCATTTGGACTGATGAGGGCTAGGTGGAGATGTTGAGTCATCATGCACCATGTTTGGCACTGTGAGTACTACTAATTTATGGTTTCTGGGATGATGCTTCTTATCTGGTTATGTCTAAAATGAACGAACATTCGTTCATTCACTTATTCACAAAAGAAACAACTTTAAACCATTATATATTGGTTCTGACTACAATTGAAATGTTATATTTTGGTACAAGTTGCTGGAGTAAATCTTTTGGAAATGGAAACTTCCGTTACAAATATTGTACTCCATCAGCCTTAAACTCATGTCAAACTCACGTCCAAATTCATCCAAAACAAAAACGTGGAGTGAAATTTCCTTGCAATGGTTTACAAAATGGATTAAAAGTCTTGAGAGTTTTCCACTTCGCCTTGAAGCTTCATAGTCCACCTCACTACAGCATGGTATCGTTGAACTGATTAACCACCACACACTTCCCAGAAGCTTAATACTCATTCGCGGAATCTAACACACAATAGCCTGCATGTTCTTGTTGGAGTCACACGACAGATAGATTAAACAAGAGTCAGAGTCCATATAGGCCGTATTTCTACGTATTTTTACGCAGGTAAACAGTAAGTGGTGTCATTGTGCACGTGGACGAAGAAGCTAAACAACCGTCCCATTCATTTTTCGAAACAAGTTCTGGATTAACTCAACTCTACAAGAGAGAGAGAGAGAGAAAGCAACAGGTGTCTTTCACTTAAAGCAACAATACTCAATTATGCATGAAAAAAAATTTAAGAATTATTGATTAATTACACAGTAAGCTACTCACCTCATTTTCCTCTTATAATAATTATTTTATCCAGGTGGATTTTCTCAAATCAATATTAGAACAATTTGAACAGTACATGCCTCTCCCTCTACATAGTTTAATAATAAAATGCAATGACTTTTGTTGATTTTAACTGATTTCAAGTCAAAGCAAACTTCAGGAAGACACTAAATGAAGCTTATTCGTGGTTAGAGGGTTTTATGGGCAAAAGAATAATTTAAATACAATTAAAGGGGGAGTTGGGGGTTTATCATGATTCTTGAATGTATTTCTACGGTACACAGTTTTGCAAACAAACGTCCAGCAATAGAGTAAGTAATGTTATTTAAAA